>NW_027532208.1:3181742-3217089 GCF_008692635.1 Crocuta crocuta
TTTTTTTTTTTGGCTTCCTGGAAGGCAGCCTCCACTCGTGTGTTCGCAGCGCCCCCAGTGGGAGTTGCCATTTCCGGTGCTGTCGGATCCAGGGGAGCCGCACGCTCGATTTGTTTTGCAGGCTTTGCAGGGCTCGGCTGCGGTCCGCGGTCCGCTGAAGGCCAGGCGTGCGCCTCTGTCCCCAGCCTTTGATGGGTGGCTGGCACTTGTCCCGTCTCACCCCTGCACGCCGCCCCCAGACGTGGACCTTCTTTCATGCAGTTGTTTAATATGGTGTTTTGCACGCCTGTAACTTGAGGCTTTAAAGCGGTGAGGTTGCAACCTGGGACCGCGTCTTAAAGCCATCGAGTTATGTGGTAGAAATTGGAATGGCGCGTCCCGACCTTTTGGTAGGGTCAGTGCCATCGCCGATCAGTCTTGAGGCGTTCATCCGATGGTGGTGGAGCTCCAGCAAACAGTCCAGTGTTACAGTAGTGTTATTTCTTCACAGTTACGTTTACGTATATGAGTATGCCAGAAGGAGAATAGAATAGGAACCATTTACCCATTGCTCAGATTTAACCTCTCAGGCCATATTTATTTCATAGTTTTAAGAAGTATCATCTAGGAGCGCCTGGGTGGCTCAATCGGTTAAGCGTCTGACTTCAGCTCAGGTCATGATCTCACGGTTCGTTTGTTCGAGGCCCGCTCGGGCTCTGTGCTGACAGCTAGCTCAGAGCCTGGAGCCTGTTTCAGGTTCTGTGTGTGTCTCTCTCTCAGAAATAAACATTAAAAAAAAATTTTTTTTTAAAGTATCATCTAGACACAATCGAAGGCATTGTTCTCAGTCCCTTTTGTTTCTTCCCCACAGGTAATTATGGTCTTGAAGTTTGTATGGTCTGATACACGTTTTCTTGCTTGCTTTCTTTATCTCTCTGTCTTTCTTTCCTTCTAAGTAGGCTCCACTCTCAGTACAGAGCTCAACACAGGGCCTAACTCACAACCCTGAGATCAAGACCCGAGCTGAGATCAAGAGTCCAGTAACCAACAGTCACCCAGGCGCCCACTAATTTTCTTTTGCAAAAAGACAGGTATATCAAATTTGCTGAGACTTTTTTCAATGTGTCTGTTAAAGATCTGCTTCCTAGCAGGTGCTCTTAAAAAAAAACCAAAACTGTCCTTTCAGGGTGGCTGGGTGGCTCAGTGGGTTAACTTCTGACTTTTTTTTTTTAAATGTTTATTATTTTTGAGAGAGAGAGATCACGAGTGAGAGAAGGGCAGAGAGAGAGAGGGAGACACACAATCAGAAGGAGGCTCCAGGCTCAGAGCTGTCAGAGCCACAGGGCTCGAACCCACAGAGCTGTGAGATCATGACCTGAGCTGAAGTTGGACGCTTAACCGACTGAGCCCCCCAGGCGCCCCTAGTTGGGCTTTGGGCTGTCAGTGTAGATCCTGTTTAGGATTCTGTCTCTCCCTCTCCTCACCTAACAACGCTTTCTTTCTGTCTCTCAAATAAACATTTAAAAAATCTATTCTTTCAAAGTAAAGTTAACAGTTCAACAAGTAATTGAAAAAATATGACAAACCAAGAAACAGACTCTTAACTATAGGTAACAAACTGTTGGTTACCAGAGGGCAGGGGGCTGGGGGAGTGGATGAAATAGGTGATGGGGATAAACGGTACCTGTATCATGATGAGCACTGAGTAATGTATAGAAGTGTTGAATACTATATTACATACCTGAAACAAATATAACACTGTATATTGATACTGGAATGAAAAAATTAAAAAACAATTTAAAAAGTACCAGTGTTAGGGGTACCTGGGTGGCTTAAACCATTGAGCATACAACTTTGGCTAGGGTCATGATCTTGCAGTTTGTGGGTTCAAGCCCTGCAGTAGGCTCTGCACTGACAGCTTGGACCCTGGAGCCTGTTTCAGATTCTGTGTCTCTCTCTCTCTGTCCCTCCCCTGCTTGCATTCTCTCTCTCTCTCTCTTTCAAAAATAAACATTAAAACAATTTTTAAATGTTTTCTCTCTTTCAAAAATAAACATTAAAATTTTTTTAAATGTTTTAATTTCTGAGAGAGAGAGAGCAGGGGAGGGTCAGAGAGGGAGACACAGAATCCGAAACAGGCTCCAGGCTCTGAGCTAACTGTCAGCACAGAGTCCAACATGGGGCTTGAACCCACGAACTGTGAGATCATGACCTGAGCTGAAGTCGGACACTCAACCGACTGAACCACCCAGGCACCCCTAAAATTTTTTTAAAGGTGCCTGCTTTTTTGGCATTATTTTTATTTTTTTAATTTTTATTGTTTTTTAATGTTTATTTTTGAGAGAAAGAGAGCCAGCAGAGGAGGGGCAGAGAGAGAAGAGGCAGGGAATCCAAAGCAGGCTCCGACCTGTCAGTGCAAAGCCTGACATGGGGCTCGAACTCACCAACTTTGAGATCATGACCTGAACCGAAGTTAGATGCTCAGCCGACTGAGCCACAGGTCCCCTTGATGTTATTTTTAAAAAAGATGTTTGAAAATATTCCCATTATGTTACAGTTGATTCTCGTCATTCCCAAGAGCTGTGTTCTGTATGAAGTTTAGCAAACAGGGAGCAAGACTGAACCACTACTCGTAGGGCTAATACAAGGTTAGGTTACTGCCCGCCTCTGGTCATGACAGTTTTGTGAACCTATCCATATGTAACCCTGTTCTACGTGTGTGTCTGTTCAAAGACACCTTATGTAACATGTATAGTCAATTCATTAGTTGAACTGATGGCCAGCAGCACTATCCACAGCTCATGCCTGGGGAAACCTTACCTAACCCAAGTATTTTCTACATGAGGCACATCACAGCCTTCTTGTGCTTGGGGGCATAAGACAACACTTGAGCACTATGTTTGAGAGCCATTTTAAGCAGCAAAATCACCAACAAGAAGCACAAAATGTGAAAAATGTAGGGAAGAGTATGTGGGTGGCTCATTAAAAAGATCAGGGAAGGTTACCTGTGTGGCTCAGTCGGTTAAGCATCCGACTTTGGCTCAGTTCATGATCTCTCATGGTTCATGGGTTTGAGCCCCACGTCGGGCTCTGTGTGGACAGCTCAGAGCCTGGAGCCTGCTTCCAATTCTGTGTCTCCCTCTCTCTGCTCCTTTCCCGCTCATGCTTTGTCTCTCAAATACATTTAAAAAAAAAAAAAAAAAACCAGGGAAAGGACACTTGTTTACAGCATGACGGCTGAAACAAGAGTGTCTACCTCAGCTGGGAAGCGTGCATTGGGCAATGTCAAGTTGTTTTTTTGCCAGTCTGTGCATGTCTGGGAACGGCCAAGGAAAGGATTATACTGGTTTTGGGCCTACCTGTAAATTTGAGTGGGTAGGTGAACTCACAAACATGAAATTGATGAGTAACGAGGATCGGCTCTATTTTGTGGCCAGAAACAGGGAGCGCACAAAACTCGTACTTGACCCCTGGACCTGGAAACAACTTTCTAAGCTGCGTTTTAAAATCTTCCATGGGAAGAGTTTCAGCATTTTGAACTGTTTGTGTAAGATGTCAAAATACAACTGCGACTGGTTTGCAAGAACCGACATCAACAAGAGTCTGACTTCTCTCCTCTTACTCTCAAGCCCAGTGCAGTCAATCCCTCCCCACCACTCCACCGGAACTGTTCACTCCAAGGTCACCAGTGGTTTCCACAGTGCGCACCATTTTTCATGTTGTGAATTGCGGGATCTGCCAGCACTTGATGTAACCTTTCCCCAGAATCTCTTTGCGACAGCCTGCCTACATTTCTGGCCACTTCTCCTTAGTCAGCTGCAGGTGGCTCTTTCCCCCCGAAACTCTGAGTAGTGTTGTAGCTGAAGGCTGTCTTGGAACTCTTTGCTGCTTGCCCTCACCCCTTAGGTGACTTTGTCCAATGTTGTGTCTTTACAGACCTTTGATATGGTTTTGACGCTCATGTATGTATCTTTAGCCCCGCCCCCTCACCTCCACGTGGTCTGTGGAATCAGCTGGCTGCTGTGACATCTCCACGTGGAGAAGGAAGAGGCAGGTAGAGGCGGACACATTCCATGTTCTCCTCGGATCCTCCTGTGTGTAGTCCTTTCTCATCTCAGTGAAGCAAGGACCATTCTTCCAGTTACTCAGCAAAGTGTTGGCAGCCATTTCTGAACTCACAAGTTGAGAAAAAACTCCTGGTGAGGTTAAGGTAAGTTGCCCGGACTCTTACCGTCAGATGGTGACCCAATATCCACCTCGACTCAATTGTTTCTGCTTGATCACCGACCCCCAAGGCACCTTGTTGATTGATATTTGGAGTGACTCATTCTGGCCTTGATATGCTGATTGTACTTTGTGAAGGAACTTACCTTAGGAACTTCTTTTGTGGTTATGGGAACAACACTGTATTCCTGAAAGACCTATTTTTCTCATTAAGCGATAAACAGACTATTGACCCCTGCTCACAAAGAACTAACTTTTGCCTTTACTATGCTAATACCACCTCTGGGCTGTTCCCCATACTCCTATGCATATCAATGTTCTGGAAAGTTTTTACTGATAAAAGAATTCATCATCAGAATGCCACTCCTGTGCCATCCCCCAAACACTAAATCATAAAATAAATTTGAGTCTCAGTGCGGAGAGGCCTGGCTGGTGACCAGAAAGAATCTCGTGCCTCCCTCTTCCCTCCCTCGCCGACACTGTCCATCCTTCAGGGACCCCTGGACCTGCCAGAGTCCAGCTCTGGATCCTTTACTTTTCCCATTCCCGATGCTGATCCTTCAGACAAGCCAGTCAGCTGCAATTTCCTCAGATTTTACCACCCCCTGACCACGACTACCACCACAGCAGTTTCGTGCAATAGACTTCTAATTGTTCTCCCTGATCCTGCCCTTAACTCTCTTCAGACTATTCTTAACGCAGCAACTGGAAAAATTCTGGAACTTGTAACTCTTCACTCTGCTCAAAACTGTCCTGTAACTTTCCATCTCAGAACAAAAGTAAAAGGTCCTGAATTATGCTTCCGGCCAGGGTGAGGTCACCAGGATTGGATTCACTCTCTCGCCTGGAACAACTAGAAGACAAACATGAGAATAAAAAATGCAATATAGGGGCACCTGGGTGGCTCAGTCAGTTAAGCATCTGACTCTTGATTTCGACTCAAGTCATGATCTCGCTGTTTGTGAGTTCTAGCTCCATATCGGGCTCTGTGCTGGCCGTGCAGACCCTGCTTGGGATCCTCTCTCTCTCTCTCTCCGTCCTCCACTCTCTCACCCCCCTCCTCCACTTATGCTTTCTTTCTTAAATAAAACATCGAAAATGCAATAATAAGGGAAAATTATGAGAAAGTCTGGGCACTAAATTTGCCAATTTGAGTGTGAAATGGACAAAATCCTTAAAAGACACAAGTTACCAAAGCTCATTCAAGAAAACTAGGTAATCTGAATAACTCTGTATCTGTTTAAAAAACTGAAAGTTAGTTAAAAATCTTCCCATGAAGAAAAATCCCAGGCCCAGATGATTTCACTGATGGTATCTACCAAAACTTTAAGGTAAAAAGAAATCTACACAGGGACCCCCCGGGTGGCTCAGTCAGTTAAGCGTCCGACTTCAGCTCAGGTCAGGATCTTGTGGTTCGTGGGTTTGGGCCCTGCATCGGGCTCTGTGCTGACATCTCAGAGCCTGGAGCCTGCTTTGGATTCTGTCTCTCTCTGTCTCTGACCCTCCCCTGCTCACTCTGTCTCTCTCTCTCTCTCAGAAATAAATAAAACATAAAAAAAAATAAACATAAAAAAAGATTAACAAAACAAAACAAACTGAAAGCTAGTTAAAAATCTTCCCATGAAGAAAAATCCCAGGCTGAGATGATTTCACTGACAGTATCTACCAAAACTTTAAGGTAAAAAGAAATCTACATAGGGGTGCCTGGGGGGCTCAGTCGGTCAGGCAAACGACTTCAACTCAGGTCCTGATCTCATGGGCTGTGGGTTTGAGCCCCGCATCGGGCTCTGTGCTGACAGCTCAGAGCCTGGAGCCTGCTTCAGATTCTGTGTCTCCCTCTCTCTCTTCTCCCCCCCCATGTTCTATCAAAAATAAACAAACATTAAAAAAATAATCTTCTCGGGGCGTCTGGGTGGCTTAGTCGGTTAAGCGTCTGACTTTCACTTAGGTCATGATCTTGCGGTTTGTGGGTTCGAGCCCCGCGTCGGGCTCTGTGCTGACAGCTCAGAGCCTGGAGCCTGCTTCAGATTCTGTGTCTCCCTCTCTCTCTGACCATCCCCTGCTCACGCTGTCTCTCTCTCTCCTAGAAATAAATAAAATATATATATATAAAATAATAATAATCTTCTCTTCTCAAAAGCCAAAGAGGAGGAAATACTTTCTAACTCATTCTAGGAAGCCAGCATTGCCATGATATCAAAACCACAGACATTGTAAGAGAAGCACCAATAAGACCAATCTTTTTCATGAACATAGATTTAAAATTCTCAATAAGCTTTTTGCCCCAATTAAAAAAAAATTATGGTAAAACACACAACATAAAATTTACCATCCTAACCATTTTAAAAAATAATTTTAATGTTTACTTATTTACTTATTTAGAGAGTGGACACACATGTAAGCATGCAGGGGAGGGGCAGAGAGAGGGGGAGAGAGAGAATCCCAAGCAGGCTCCATGCTGTCAGTGCAGAGCCTGATGCGAAGCTCGGTCTCACGAATCCTGAGATCATGACCTAAGCCAAAATCATGAGTTGGATGCTTAACAACCGAGTCACCCAGGCGCCCCCCCATCCTAATCATTTTTCAACTTACAGGTCAGTGGTGGTAAATGCCTTCATAATGTTGTCCAATCACCACCATCTCCATCATTCTCATCATCTTGTAAAACTGAAACTCCATCCAAGTCCACTAAATAGGATTCCTCATTCTGCCTCTGCCCAAGCCCTGGCAACCAACATTCTACTTTCTGTCTGTGACTTTGCCTCCTCAAGTGC
Source organism: Crocuta crocuta (assembly GCF_008692635.1). NCBI lineage: Eukaryota > Metazoa > Chordata > Mammalia > Carnivora > Hyaenidae > Crocuta > Crocuta crocuta. The sequence goes on from NW_027532208.1 coordinate 3,188,720, forward strand.
CTTGTAAGTGGGGTCACACAGTACTTGTCTTTTTATAACCAGCTTATTCCTGTAAGTGTATTTTGCATATGTCTGTTAAATCTAGTTGGTTTACTGTCTTATGTAACTCCTCTGTTTTCTGATTTATCCCCTTCTATCTGGTTGCCCTATCCATTGTTATGAATAGGAGTATCGAAGTCTCTAATTATTATCATAGAGCTGCCTATTTCTCCCTGCAAGTCTGTTTTTGGTTCATATATTTTGATGGTCTATCATTAGAGGGGTAGATGTTTATAATTATTATATCATCTTACTATATTTTATTAATATATAATGTCCTTTTTTGTCTCTTGGAATTGTTTTTAAGTCAATTTTGTGTGTTATTAGTAGAGCCATTCCTGCTCTTTTGTTATTATTTGTACATAATATCTTTTTCCATTTTTTTCACTCTACTTTTTTTATTTTTTCAAGTTTATTTGTTTTGAAAGACAGGGAAAGAGAGAGAGAGTGAAGGGCACAGAGAGAGGGAGAGAGAATCCCAGGTATGCTCCAATGCTCTGTGTTGGGGTGCCGGGGTGGTTCAGTTGGTTAAGGGTCCACCTTTGGCTTAGGTCATGATCTTGAGGTTTGTGAGTTCGAGCCCCACGTCAGGCTCTGTGCTGACAGCTCAGAGCCTGGAGCCTGTCTTCAGATTCTGTGTCTCCCTCCCTCTCTGCCCTTCCCCACTCACACTCTGTCTCTATGTTTCTCTGTCTCAAAAATAAACATTAAAAAATAAAAATAAATAAAAATAAGTGAAAAATACCAAGCAGGCTCCAAGGCTCTGTTCTGATCCCAACTCAGGGCTCAACCTCATGAACCATGAAATCACAACCTAAGCCAAAATCAAGATTGGATGCTTAACCAGTTGAGTCACCCAGGTGTCCCCCATTTTTTTCACTTTCAATGTTTGTGTCTTTGATGCCGAGTGAGCCTCTTATAGATGGATGGCAAACATTTAGATCAGGTGTCTTTATCTATTTGGCTGATCTCTGTCTTTTGATTGGAAAGTTTAATCCATTTACATTTAAAGTAACTACTGGGGCACCTGGCTGGCTCAGTCTGTAAAGTGTGACTTTTGATCTTAGGGTTGTAAGTTTGAGCCCCACACTGAGTGTAGAGATTACTTAAAAAAAGACTTACTGATAAGGTGGGGCTTACTTCTGTCATTGCACTACTTGTTTTCTAGATGCCTTACAGCTTTTTTGGTCCCTCATTTCCTGTATTACAGTCTTTTTGTGTGTTGAGTTTTATAGTGAATGTTTAAATTCCTTTCCTATTTTCTTTTGTGCATATTTTTAAAAAAAATTTGTTTTGAGAGTGAGAAATAGACAAAGCATGGTGGGGGGGCGGGGGCAGAGAGAGGGAGACGCAGAATCCAAAGCAGTCTCCAGACTCTGAGCTGTCAGCACAGAGCCTGACGTGGGGCTCAAACTCATGAACTGTGAGATCATGACCTGAGCTGAAGTCAGACGCTTAACTGACTGAGTCCCCAGGTGCCCCCCTTTTGTGCATATTCTATAGCTATCTTATTTGTGGTTACTGTGAGGATTGCATTTAACATACTAAAGTTGTAACAGTCTAAATTTATACTTGCTTAGCTTTAATGACATGTGAAAATTCGAGTCCTTTATAGTTCCATCCCCACCCTCTTGATTGCTGATGTCACAAAAGTTACATCTTTTTTTTTTTTTTTAATTTATTTCTAGGAGAGAGAGAGAGACAGCGTGAGCAGGGGAGGGTCAGAGAGAGAGGGAGTCACAGACTGAAACAGGCTCCAGGCTCTGAGCTGGCAGTCAGCACAGAGCCCGACGCGGGGCTCGAACCCGCGAACCGCGAGATCATGACTGAAGCGAAAGTCGGACACTTAACCGACTAAGCCACCCAGGCGCCCCGTAAAAGTTACATCTTTATACACTGCATGCCAAGAAACACAAACTAATCATTCTTTTAAATGCATTACCTTCCTAAATCCTACAGAACAGAAGGTATGTAGTTACAAACCAAAGTTCCTTTCCCTCCTGAATGGCCCTGACGCCCTTGTTGAATATAAGCAAAAGGAGAAAGTTTGTTGCTAGTGCCCTGCAGGAAATGCTCAAATGAGCTCTATAAGCTGAAATGAAAAGGTATTAGACAGTGACTTGAAGCTATAGGGAGAAAGATCTCAACAAAAGTAAGTGCGTGGGCAATGATAGAAGCTAGCTTTATTGTAACAATGTTGGAGGTCATCAAAAGGTTTTGTAAATAGAAGTGGTGATGGCTGCACAACCTTGTGAGTGCAACTTATTGCAAGTGAATTGTGTCCTTAAAAATTGTTAAGATGATACATTTTATGTTATGTGTATTTTACCACAAATACTTTTTAAACACATTTTACCCGCTACATGATGTAGTCCTGCCACTCACGAGAACCCAGGATAAAAGGAATATGTGAGAATACAAAAGCTTGTAGGCAAATGTTCACAGCAGCTTTATTCATGATATCTGAATGCAGAAAAGAAGTCAAATGTCAATCAGCTGGTGATCCATAAACAAATTGTGGTACTCCATATAATGGAACACTACTCAGCATTAAAAAGGAATGAACTGGGGCACCTGACTCGCTCATTTGGTAGAACATGTAACTCTTGATCTCAGAGTTATGAGCCAGAGCCCCATTTTGATGGAGAGATTACTTTAAAAAAATTAAAATTAAATGAATTATGGGTACATGTAATCTCCAAATTCATCATGCTTTGTCAAAGAAGCCAGGCATAAAAGAATCCATATTTTATGACTGTACATTTATAAAATTCTAGAAAGTGCAAACTACAGTTGACTCTTGAATAAAACAGGTTTGAACTGCATGGGTCCACTTCTATGCGGGTTTTTTTCTATAAACACCGAACAGTACTAGAAATGTACTGTCCTTTTTATTATTTTTATTTTATTTTAATTTAAAAAGTTTACTTACTCATTTTTGAGAGAAAGACAGAGTACTGCAGGGAGGGACAGGGAGGGAGAGAGAGAGAATTCCAGGCAGACTCTGTAGGCCCAGCGTAGAGCCCGATGCAGGGGGTCAATCTCACTAACCATGAGATCATGACCTGAGCTGAAATCTAGTCAGACACTCAACCAACTGAACCACGCAGGTGGCCTTTTTATTTTATTTTAGAAAGAAAGAGTACACAAATGAGAGAGAGAGAGAGAGAGAGAGAGAGAGAGAGAGAGAGAGATGGAGAGAGTCTCAGGCAGACTCTGCCCTCAGCATGGAGCCCAATGTGTGGCTCAATTCCATGACCTGAGCTGAAATTAAGAGTTGGACACTCAAATGACTGAGCCACCCAGGCACCCCTGTAAATACATTTTCCTAATGATTTTCTTGACTTTTTCTTCTCCCTAGCTTACTTTACTCTAAGAATACAGTATATATAGTACATACAACATACGATGTATGTTAATTCATGGTTTCTGTTATCAGTAAGGTTTCCAGTCAAGTGTAGGCTCTTAGTACATATGTTTTGGGAAGAATCAGAAGTTATTCTCAGATTTTAGACTGCCCGGGGACTGGGCACCCCAACACCTCCATTGTTCAAAGATCAACTGTGTCCCACAGTGTCGGGAAACAGCAATTTTCTGGCACCAGCGATGGAAAAAGGGATTGGTTACAAAGGCCAAGAAGATGCTGTTAGGGGGATGGAATATGCTGCATTTCGATTGCTGCAGTGCTCACATGCGTGAATACGGTTTTCAAGATTCATCAGACTGTACAGTTTGAATGAATGCAGTTTATTACATACATAAATTGTAATATTGATGAGTTAGTCCTTCAAGTTTCTGTACCATGAAATAAAATTAAGTTAAGCATATGCAGTCACACTGTTTTGCAAAAATCCTCTTACTAGTTTCCTACCATTACTCATTTTAATGAGAGCAAATGGTTTAGAGAACAAAACAGGACAGGGACGCCTGGGTGGCTCAGTCAGGTTGAGCGTCTTACTCTTGATTTTGGCTCAGGTCGCGACTCATGGTTGTGAGATTGAGCCCCACATCGGGCTCAGCATGGAGTGTGGAGCTCCTTGGGATTCTCTCTCTTTGTGCTTCCCCTGATCATGGGCTCACGCATGTGTGCACGCTCTCACTCTCTTCCAAAATAAATAAACTTTAAAAAATTCTTTTTTTTAAAAATTTTTTTAATGTTTTATTTATTTCTAGGAGAGAGAGAGAGACAGACAGTGTGAGCAGGGGAGGGTCAGAGAGAGAGGGAGTCACAGACTGAAACAGGCTCCAGGCTCTGAGCTGGCAGCCAGCACAGAGCCCGACGCAGGGCTTGAACCCACGAACCGCGAGATCATGACCTAAGCGAAAGTCGGACGCTTAACCGACTAAGCCACCCAGGTGCCCCTAAAAAATTCTTGTTTAATCTTTATCACACTATTCACATAGCATCTTCATATATTTCACAAAGTACATATTAGTAATGTGTATAAATAATTTATATACATTTTTTCAGGCTCACAAATTTTACCCATAAGGATATGTAATAAAAATAATTTGGATATTATTGCCCTAAAACTTTGGAAGATTCTGTTCTCAGAAAACTGACTGAAGAATTATCCACAAGCAGAGGGCTGAATTCATTCAAGCAGATAACTGAAACCAAGAGTAATATTAGAGTACACACACTTACGTGATATGGGAAGACTCAAGATTGTCAAATGTCATTTATTAGTGATTTTACCTCAATTAGGTCATGAATTTAATGTAGTTCCAATAAAAGTCCCAGTGGGATCTTTCATGCAATTGACACAATGACTTTAAAATTTATACGGAAATGTGATGAGTAGCAGAGGCAATTTTGTGCAAGTACGAACAAGACTTGATTGAATAAAAGTCAGAGCATAATGTAAACTGTAGCAGTGGAATCCTTGTAGATTAGTTTAAGAATAGACCAGAAGGAACAGACTCCAGAAATTGACTCATATATAGAAATGCATCATGTGTTATAAATGACATTTTATTTGTTTATTTATTTAAAGTAGGATTCATGCTCACTGAGGAGCCCAACACAGGGTTTGAACTCACAACCCTGAGATCAAGACCTGAGCTGAGATCAAGATCAAGACCTGTGCTGACAGCTCAGAGCCTGGGGCCTGCTTTGGATTCTGTGTCTCCCCTCTCTCTTTGTTCCTCCCATGCTCACACACTCTCCCTCAAAAGTAAAGATTTAAAAAAATAAAATAAAATAATAAAAAAATAAATATAAAAAATAAAAGTGCAGTACTAGATTAGGTGTTTTACAAATATTATAGAACATAATTATATTATCTTGTGTAATCGGTAGCCTTACTAACAAGAAACAAAACGAAAAGCTCTAGTGGATAAGATTAATGCTGACTACATTAAAATTTTGTAGAAAAAAGGACATCATAAATTAAGTAAAAAGACAGGAGAAAGTATTTCAACTCATAACAAAAGGTTTCATGTAGATTATACCAAGTACTCCCATAAATTAATACGAGACAATTCAATAGAAATATGGCCAAGGATATGAATGGCCAAACAATTCCTGGTACAGGAAACATTAGTAATGCTAGTATCCACAAGGTATTCTACCTTCCTAGAGATTATAGAAACAGAAAAAAAAAAATCAACAAGCAATATGGATTAGGTATTGGATTGACAAACATTTAAAAAGGTTCTATCACGTGCTGGGTATAAAAAAAAAAAGTGAATCCACTCATACACTACTGAAATACAACTTTTGGAGAACGAATTGAAAGTATCTATCAACAATTTTAAAGTGAGCATTTTCCAGGGGCCGCTGGGTGGCTCTGCTGGTAGAATGTGGGACTCTTGATCTCAGGGTCATGAGTTCAAGCCCCATGTTGGGTGTGGAGTCTACTTAAAAAAAGTTTAAATGAAAATGAGCATTTTCTATTACCTGGCAGTTCTGTTTATCAGTAACTACCCAAGAGATGTCCTCCTTACACAGGTGCAAAAGGAAACATGTACAAGAACATTCATTGTCGGGGTGCCTGCGTGGCTCAGTCAGGTAAGCGTCCGACTTCGGCTCAGGTCATGATCTTGCGGTCCGTGGGTTCCAGCCCCACATCAGGCTCTGTGCTGACAGCTCAGAGCCTGGAGCCTGTTTCAGATTCTATGTCTTCCTCTCTCTCTGCCCCTCCCCAGCTTGTGCTCTCTCAAAAATAAATAAATGGTAAAAAATTTTTTAAATAAAAAAAAGAACATCCATTGTAATATTGTAGTAGCAAAAAACCCCCAAAAAACAAAAGCCAAAAAAAAAAAAAAACCCAAACAATGGAAACAACCCAAATATCCTCCAAAAGAATGGTTAACTAAGACTTATTCATTCTAATATGCAAGGGTGAAAAAGAATGGGCTAAGTAAAAACAAATTGCTATGAAAGTATCTCCATCCAATAGAGGCACCTGGGTGGCTTAGTTGGTTAAGCGTCTGACTCTTGATTTTGATTCAGGTTGTGATATCGCAGTTCGTGAGTTTGGGCTCCATGCTGCTTGCCTGGGATTATCTCTCTTTCTCTCTCTGCCCCTGCCCTCCTTTGCTCTCTCTCTCAAAATAAAATAAACAAAAGAAAAGAAAAGAAAAGAAAAGAAAAGAAAAGAAAAGAAAGTATCTCTAAATAGCTTTGAGTGAAAAGACAAGGGTACAGAATGAGGTACATGTTACATCACTTTTTTTTTTAATTTTTAATTATATTTTTGAGACAGAGAGAGACAGAGTACAAGCAGGGCAGGGGCAGAGAGAGAGGGAGACACAGAATTTGAAGCAGGCTCCAGGCTCTGAGCTGTCAGCACAGAGCGCCACGTGGGGCTTGAACTCACAGACTGTGAGTTCATGACCTGAGCCGAAGTCAGGCACTTAACCGCCTGAGCCACCCAGGCGCTCCATATCTTCTTCTTTAAACACACACACAAGAAAAATTTTAAGATATTTTTTCTATGGCAATGGATACAGGTGGGGCCAAGGTTAAGGAAAGCTTTACCTTTTAGGGGTGCCCAGGTGGTTTGGCTGCTTGTGTCTAACTTTGGCTCAGGTTATCATCTCGCAGTTTGTGATTCAAGCTCTGCTTTGGGCTCTGTGCTGACAGCTTGGAGCCTGGACCCTGCTTCGGATTCTGTGTCTCCCTCTCTCTCTCTCTGCCTCTCTCTCTCAAAAATAAACTGGAAAAAAAAAAAAGAAAGAAAGAAAGAAAAGAAACCTTTACCTTATCCATATATATCACTTAAGTAATTTTTTTTACAAAGGCATTTCATCATATATTCATTGTATAATTAAAAGTTAATAATAATAATTAAAGTATGTATGCCTAGGTGAGTTCATTCTTTCCCAGACCAGAGAATTTCAGCTACCCCAATGTGACAGATAAATCAGAACGTCTACAGGAAAACATCATCATTGGTGGGGGAGAAATTGAGCTTGGTTAACATTAGTAGACAGTTTAATATTTTGTTGGAGGACCATCTTTTCCCCCACAACAATATGGACAGAAGCGCAAGAGTGAGACGGCATACAGCCAGTATATAAAACAACCAGGTTTTGACAGTAAAATAGAAAAGCCCAGTTATCACTGCAAACCTAGCTCTTCATTGGCCAAACTGGCTTTTAGTCGATTTTATCCCATTTCTTGGTGAACAACTGACACGAAATTGGTGGGCAAGCATTACCACCTAGTGGCTGTGGCTCACATTGCAGAATTCATCACTGTTCCCTGTGTCCCCTGAATCTCAAAACTAATGCTTCTTTTGGATATCCTTTAAACAGTCAAATGTTTTATAAATTCAAGAGACGGGTGGCACCTGGCTGGCTCAGTTGATGGCATGTACGACTCTGATCTTGGGCCCTGTGTTGGGTGTAGAGATTACTTAAAATTTTTTTTTTAATTTTTAAAAGTATTTATTTTTGAGAGGGGCAGGGGAAAAGAATCAGTCCCAAGCAGGCTCTGCACTGTCAGTGTGGAGCCTGATGTGGAGCTCAAACCCATGAACCATGAGATCATGACTTGAGCTGAAATTAAGACTCAGAAACTTAACCGACTGAGCCACCCAGGTGCCCTTAAAAAAATAAAATCTTTAAAAAATAAATAAATTTAAGAGTCCTACATAGGGTTATCAATTTAAAAGTTGTTTTTAATGTTTATTTTTGTTGTTTTTTTTTTTTTAAGTGTTTTTTATTTATTTCTAGGAGAGAGAGACAGTGTGAGCAGGGGAGGGTCAGAGAGAGAGGGAGTCACAGACCGAAACAGGCTCCAGGCTCCGAGCTGGCAGTCAGCACAGAGCCCGACGCGGGGCTCGAACCCACAAACCGCGAGATCATGACCTAAGCAAAAGTCGGAAAGTCGGACGCTTAACCGACTAAGCCACCCAGGCGCCCCAGTTTTTAATGTTTATTTTTGAGAGAGAGTGAGACAGAGTGTGTGTGTGGGGCGGGGAGGGACAGAGAGAGAGAGTAACACAGAATCCGAGGCAGGTTCTAGGGTCTGAGCTGTCAGCATAGAGCCCGACACAGGGCTCGAACTCACGAACCATGAGATCATGACCTGAGCTGAAGTTGGACCCTTCACTGCCTGAGCCACCCAGGTGCCCCTGGGTTATCAGGTTTTTTTTTTTTAATGTTTTTTATTTATTTCCGAGAGAGAGAGAAAGACAGCGTGAGCAGGGGAGAGTCAGAGAGAGAGGGAGATACACAATCTGAAACAGGGTCCAGGTTCTGAGCTGGCTGTCAGCACAGAGCCCGACGCGGGGCTTGAACCCATGAACCGTGAGATCATGACCTGAGCCGAAGTCGGACGCCTAACCGACTGAGCCACCCAGGCGTCCCTCAATTTTTAAATTCTGACAAGTAAGGATGTTTTAAAAGCCTACTATCTATCATCATGGCCAGTTTGTAAAAAGAACAGATACTTAAAACAAAAAAATCAGAGAGGCCATGAACTCAGATGAAAGCATAGTCCTGTTTATGCAAGAACAGTGGAAAACTGGATAAACATTTCATGAATAAGCATTCTGTATCTATATTAATAATTGAGATGGTTAATTATGCTATTAAATGTGTCAACTCGAATGGGCTATGGGATGCCCAGACCAAGGGTTTTAACATTATTTCTGAGTGTGTCTGTGTTTCTGGAAGACATTAGCATTCGAATTGGCAGACCAGATGAAGGTTGCCTTCTCCAATGTGCGTGGGCCACGTCCAACCCACTCAGGGCCGGAATGGACCAAAAAAGGCAGAGGAAGGCAGTGCCAGTCTCCTGCCCTTGACCTGGGACTTAACCCCTTGTTGTTTCTGGTTCTCAGACCTTGTGCTCAGCCTGGAAACCACACCTTTGGCTCTCCTGACTGTCCAGCTTGCAGGTGGATCATGGGACTTCTGTTCCTACCAGTTTTGGTAGGAACTGCCTACCTGCCCGTGTTCATCCAGTCAGCCAGCCAGCCCTCCGACGGGCAGGGCCCCCAGGTGACCGGCGACTGAGGGCCTGAGCTGGCAAGGCCAAGGACACCCAACACAATTTTTGCCATACTGCTCTGGGTGAAGGGCACAGCCTCCCTCCCCAGAGGACCCGGCCGACCTCAGCGCCTCCTGCAGGCTAGGACACTGGTACACTGCGCCCCATGCCTGGAGGCTGAAATTCTCCAACAGAAAGATGCAATATTTTTTATTTCCTTTTTTTCCATTTTTTTCTCCAAGGATTCGATACTTCAATATGTTGAGCTGTGTGTCCAATGCTATAAAATGAATATTAAATAACATATTTATGTCAAAAAAAAAAAAGGGTTCTCCAGAACCCTCACCAATGCAATCACATTTACATAATTCTTCTTTATCAATGTGTGTCTCCGATTTATAAATAAAAGCAGAGCTGGAGACAAGGTCTTGTACACAGATACTTTGGGAGGCACAGGAGTGAAAGGGCAGGGAAAGTTAATGTATAATATTGTCCTTTTTTTAAAATATTTATTTTTGAGAGAGAGACAGCAAGTGGGGAAGGGGTAGAGAGAGGGAGATGCAGAATCCGAAGTGGACTCCAGGCTCTGAGCTGTCAGCACAGAGCCTAAAGTGGGGCTTGAACTCATTAACTGCGAGATCATGACCTGAGCCGAAATCAGATGATTAACCGAACTGAGCCACCCAGGCGCCCCAATACTGTCCTTCTTATATAGAGGCAACTGCCTTTGAGCCTCTTACCACTGGAATTGAAGGAAACCCATCTGCCAGATCAGTATCCCATAGTAAGTTCCAGCAAAACTGGTCCAGCATGGAGGCTATGACTGGGCTACATGCCCTTGGCTACGTGTACATAGTTTATTACCATTATCTGCCACACTCCATCTGTTTTTTGCAGGGGCTGAACAAGTGAACTGGAGTTAAGAGGGGGACCCGCCGCCCCTGAATCCTCATCTCTGAAGATGGCACTCAAATCTGCAAATGCAATTCCACCTGGGATGCGGTATGGTTTCTGATTTCACACCGGCTGAGTCAACACAGGATGAGGGAACCCACACAAGTTGCTGAGTATGTCTGTTCCAATTGTGTACTTGGGATCAAGGACATTTCCACAGGATGGGTCCACGGACACCCTGACCCACTGAGAGATGCACCTCTCTGCCTGGCCCCATAAACTTCCACTCCAGCTGGGGTCCTTGCTACTGTTTCCGGTCCTCTGGGGTCACTGTCATCTCAGACCCTGCATCAAGCTCTTGGAAAAGCTGCTTATTCTCATTTCTCCAGTGTAGAGCACCTCTGGTAAATAACCCCTAGTGCCTTTGGGGAATCATTAGATATTTATTGCCTCTACTTGTGCTGGCTCTGCAGGGTCCCTCTTCCAGTGATTCTACCTCTCTTACAATTGCTGGATTCCGGTCTGAGAACTGGGTCAGATTTTTTCTGGTTATACAAGGTAAGGCAGCCCTGTCGCTGTCGGCCCTTATACCTCATCCTTTGGACTTCGGTGGTCGGACAGCCAACGGCACAGATGGCCAGTGTCAAGGCACTGTGGTTGCCACTCTGTCCTCGCTTCATCTACCAAGTTTATGTACCTTACTTGTGATGATGAAGTCCAGCTATCTGGCTCTGCTGTTCTGGAACCCTACCAACCCCCAAGGTCCCTGGTTTCGGAACAGTCTGTCCTCAGCATTGGGGAGTAGTATTTGGGAACATCTATCATGGATCATAATGGGCTGCAAGAGATCCTATCTCATTTACTTAAAAATTTTCATTTCACGTTTTGATTTTTTTTAAACCTTACTTTAGAGGTGCGATCCAGAGAAGGGATACAACTTGCTAAAGACATCTACCAAGTCAGTAGCAAAGCCAGGTCCAGACCCAGGTGCCCGCACTCCCCGTCAGTTCCCTCCTTCACGGAACTTGAGGAGGTGCCGGATCTTAGGAGGGAGTGTGCCAGACATCTGCAGGGAAGAGGGCACCGGGAAGAACATTCGAGGCACTGTGTGCAATGTAGGGAGGCCTGAAGCGGCCCCGGGATTCGGAAAGTACAAGGAAAACCACCTGATCCCAGTGGCGTGCGGGGCTGTGGGAGGAGGTGAGCTGGGGAAGAGGATGCTCTGCGGCAGGCTGCAGGGCCGCGCTGCAGGGTCAAGGGCGGCGGACGCGCCCGTAGGACCTGCAGTCCAGCGCACTGTGGCTGGAGCCCGACTGCGTGCCCAGGAAGCGGATGCGAAGGCTGCGACAAGGAAGGAAAACCGGGACACGGGGAGAGCATGGGAGTCGAGCAGAGCGGGCCACCCCGAAGTTTTACCTCTGCTAACTGACAAGCAGCAAAGGGTCTTCCGTTCCCGTCGGGGCACAGTCAAAAGCGCGGACCGGGGAGCGTACGCTTCCGGCCGGCTATGGAGCTTGGAGCGTTCAGGGGGCCGCGACAGAAGCTCTAGCCCAGCGCCCCACCCACTCACAGGCGCGCTCCTCCCCGGTTCCGCCCCGCCCCCAGCCTCCCTTCAGCCAATGGCAGCCCTCGGCGCCTTTGCCTTCAGCCAGTAGCCGACGTGGCCTCTGGCTCTGACATCGCGGCTTGGGGTCAAGGGTCACGCAAGATGGCTGCGCCCAGGGGGCGTTGAGGCGTGGGGCTGAGGATGGCGCTGGCGGCGCTGGCCGCCGGGGCTCGGCTGGGGCGGCGGCTGAGCGGATCGGGACCGGAGCTGAGGCCGGGCCGAAGGCACTGGACGGCGGCCGGGCGCTCGCGAAGCCGGCGCGAGGCAGACACGCCCGTGTTCCAATATGTGGGCGAGCGCGCGGCCCGTGCGGACCGCATCTTCGTGTGGGGCTTCAGTTTCTCCGGGGCGCTGGGCGTGCCCACTTTCGTGCTGCCCGGCGCCGGGCCGGAGCCTCGCTCAGGTTCGCGGCCGCGACGGAGGATCCAACCTGTGCCCTACCGCCTGGAGCTGGACCAGAAGGTGCGGGCCGCGGCTCCCCGAGGCCTCCGCCGCTGCTCCTCTGCGAGAAGTTGGGAGGCCAGGGGGGGTCCGCCGTCGGGGAGGAGGACCCTCGAGGCAGATGCAGACCCGGGAGGGGAGGGCGTTAGGGCGCTGCTCACATTTATCGAGTGGCTGTAGCGTGCCCGTATTGTGCCCGACTGGCGTCCTTCGCACGTCACCCCCGGAATCGGGGTTGTCACCGCAGTTACAGTTTCATTTCGTTGTGGCTCTACTTTCTGTAATTTCAGCCCCTTTAAATGCATCGAGACTGTTTCGCAGCCTAGCATGCGGTGTTACCCTGGAGACTGTCCCGTGTGTGCTTGGAAGGGATGTGTGTCCAGCTGCTGGCGGAGTTGATGTGAGGTCAAGTTAGTCGATAACTTCTTGGTTAGACTATTAATCGCTCCAGCTGCGATCCACCAACCACTTCAAGCAGCTGCAGTGTTCATCGTTAGCCGCTGATTGCTGTCAATAAATATCCCTGGGGGAGGCTGCACTGAGTGATATCTGGGTCAGGTCACATCAATAGAGCCTTGTGAATGCAGCCTTCCAGTGACTCACCAGACATAGCTGAGAATGCGCTGGGAGTGGAGCTCTGAAGTGGCTCCAGTCCCTTTCTGTCCCCTCCAGTGGCTGCCAGACTGCTGGTCTGCGCTGTGATTGCGGGCTGTGGGTGTTCAGAGCTGAGCCGAGGTGGATGGGAACAGGTCAAGTTGAAATGCTGCAAAGCTTGCCGTTCTTACTGAATCTCAGCTGCTTTTCTCGAGTAAACCTTCCCTAGATCGCTCTGAGTCTTTGGGTAGTTTTCAGAGTTCTGAAAAAAAATTGATTCTGACGTTGCCAGTGTTCTGTCCCCGCCACTGTCACAGATGTCGCTCGTCTATGTCCTTTTAATGTAATTACGAGATGGTTGGATCACATCTGCCATCTTGCTTTTTGTTTCTGTCTTTGTTTGTTTGTTTCTCTAGTCGTCCTTTGCTGCCTTCTGTGTTAAGTATTTTTATAGTGTACCTCTTAATTTCCTTTGTTGGGTGTTTTGCTGTATATTTGAGGAGGTTTTTTTCTTGAGATGACACTACGTATCCTAATTTATCATAGTCTACTTTAGGTTAATAGTGACCTAATTGTGAACAAACTCTAGCAACTTTGTTCCAATAGAGCTGCATTCCCTCCTCTCTCCTTTGTGTGGTTATTATGATACTACAGTTTTACAATTACTAAATACAGTTTTACAATTACTATTTTCTGCAGTCGTCTTTTAAGCCATTTAAGAGACAAAAAGGGAAGAATGTATCCATGCAGTGTTTTATAGTTACCGTTATAATTCCGTTAACTGGTGCTCTTCATTTCCTGTGGTTTTTAGTTACCATTTGCTGTTCATTCCTTTGTGCCTGAAGGACTCCTCCTTTGTTAAGGGAGGTCTACTGAATTCGCTCAGTCTTTGGGCATGTCTTTATTTCTTTCCTCCCCCTCCTCCTCCCCCTCCCTTTTCTTACGTCATTCTGGTTTCTGGAATCCCTTGTTTCTGATAAGAACTTAGCTGTTAATCTTATTGTTGTTAATCTTGCTGTTGTAAGGACTTGTTCTTTTTTTTAAAAAATTTTTAATGTTTTATTTTTGAGAGAGAGATTGACAGCATGAGCAGGGGAGGGCCAGAGAGAGGGAGATATAGAATCCTAAGACAGACTCCAGGCTCTGAGTTGTCAGCACAGAGCCCAACGCAGGGCTCAAACCCACAAACCACGAGATCATGACCTGAGCCGAAGTTGGACGCTTATCTGACTGAGCCACCCAGGCGCCCCTGGACTTCCTTGTTCTTGAGAAGTCATTTTCTTCCGACACTTTCAGGATTTTTCTCTTTGTCAGCAGTTTAACTGATTTATTGAGTAGCTTTGATATGTAGATTTATGTTTTTCATAAAATTTGTAAGTTTTCTGCCATTATTGTTTTTAGTAACCCTCCTCCCCCTTCTCTCTTGCCCTCCTGGGACTCATTACATTACACTTGATGCTGTGTCATAGGTCTCCGAGTGACTNCAGAATGAATAATTTCACTTGATATTTCTTCAACTGAACTGCTTGGCCAGTTAGTGAATTCTTTCTTTGGGTTACTGTATTTTACCATTCTAGAAATTCCATTTAACTTTTTAAAGTAGACTCTGTGCCCAACGTGGGGCTTGAACTCATGACTGCGATCAAGAGTCGGATGTTCTACCGATTGAATAAGCCACGCATTCCACCCCCCACCTCATTCCACCCCCCACCTCATTTAACTTGTTAATGTTTTTATTTTATAATCAGATTCCATAGCTGTGAAGTCATTGTCATCATGTTTTCCTTTAGTTCTTTAAACATGGTTTTAAAATATTCTTTGAACAATGGTTTATTGAAGTCTTTGATAAATCCAGCGTGTGTCCTCTTAGCATTGGTTTCTGTCAGCTGCTTTTGTCCTTTGGTATAGAGGTCACCCTTTCGTGTTTCTCTGCAGGTCTTTTTGGTTAAAAACTGGACTTCTGGGGCACCTGGGTGGTTCAGTCGGTTAAGCAACTGACTTCGGTCCTGGTCATGATCTCACTGCTTGTGAGTTCGAGCCCCAGTCGGGCTCTGTGCTGACAGCTCAGAGCCTGGAGCCTGCTTCCAATTCTGTCTCCATCTCTCTCTGCTCCTCCCCTGCTCACTCTCTGTCTCTCTCAAATATAAAATAAAACATTAAAAAAAAAGTCTCTGAACCTCTGGGTGATATTTTTATAACTTTGGATTCTGATATTTTTCCCTTGAGGTTTTTTTTTTTTTTGGTAACTTTTATGTACTTTATCTGTAGAATCAATCTCCCCTGCCGTGCATGGCCACTGATATCTCTGTTCAGGTTTTTTATTGGTCTCCCTCCTCCTCTTTTGAGCCTGGCTTCTTGAGTATTACCCCTACCTGCGTACCTTTGTGGTCAGCTGATGATTTTGGGCAGAGGTTGTGCTCAAGTACTTTGGGCTTCTTGGGTTTCTACCTTTTTCTACCTTTGATTCTGTGTATAGGTTTGGAGGCCACGTTCAACGATGAGGCTGTTCTCTTGTCTGCCTCAGCTCGCCGTGGCCCTGGGTGCCCAGGTCTGCCGTGCTCACTGGAGGAGTTTCCCAGTCAGCCATGGATGTGCGCAGAGCCTTCTGCGGTTACTTCATTTCCAGCATCGTTCCATTATGCTTCTGGCTGGTCTTGCCCCGGTCAGGGTTGCAGCCTCCGACCAGCTGAGTTGTGGGTTTTCCTTGTTTGTGTCCTGCTCAGTTCACTATTGGGCATGAGTTTTCCTCTTCTGCCCAAAAGTAAGTCTCTCCTTCCTGGCCACAGAGTTGATGGCTTTCATAATCACCCTTGCCCTCTTCATTTTTTAAAAAATGTTTTATTTATTTCTGAGAGAGAGGCAGTGTGAGCAGGGGAGGGTGAGAGAGAGAGGGAGACACAGAATCTGAAGCAGGCTCCAGGCTCTGAGCTAGCTGTCAGCACAGAGCCCGACGTGGGGCTTGAACCCCTGAACCGTGAGATCATGACCTGAGCACAAGTCGGACGCTTCACTGACTGAGCCACCCAGGTGTCCCCACTCGTACCCTTTTAAGCTTCTGTGCTGACTGAGCTGGGATAGATAGAGCAGCCTGAGATGGGAAAGTCCGCAGACTCCCGCTCTTGCTACCTGAAGTTGTAGCAGTGTTTCACAAATAAACATTTCTTCTCTTTTTTTAGTCTTTATTTATTTATTTTGAGAGAGAGCGTGCGCACGCAAGCAGGGGAAGGGCAGAGGGAGAGGGAGGGAGATTCCCAAGCAGGCTCTGTGCTGTCAGCTTAGAGCCTGTTGCAGGGCTCAAACTCACAAACTGTAAGGTCATGACCTGAGCTGAAATCAAGGGTTGGATGCTTAACCGCTTCACAAATAAACATTTCTTAGTCTATTTGTCTTTGATTTCTCGATCCCTGAAATGTTTGAGGTTTTGGTTTTTTTCCCCTTTGTTTTATTTTGCTGTTTTACAATTTTGTNTATTGTAGCTGGAAGTCCCCTGACAGCGTGTTACCTCAGAAATTCTGTACTGCCGTCTGTGTGTCCGGTGTCATTCAAAGCCCTTTCACCTGTCAGTAGACTTAATAATACAGTAGGTACTTAGGAAATGTTTGTTGAGTGTTGAATAAACAGATTATCACAAGTAAAGAGAATAAGTGTAGTGTGCCGGGTATTACCTTAGGACTTATTCCTTTCCTTCATCTCCTGCTTCTTGCTGGGTCATTTCTGTGGAGTTGGAGTCAGTACAGAAGTGGAGGGGCTCCAGGATGCCAGAGAACTGAGGTTTTTTGAACACAGGTGCATGCGCGTAAGTTCCATGTGAAAATTACGATTGAAAATATCACAAGGTGATAGGAGGGAAGAATCACTTTTGGATGACAATGAAACAAGGCATCAACAAATCACACAAGAAGTATTTTGGGGGTGCCTCGCTGGCTCGGTCGGAGGAGCATGCGACTCTTGACCGCAGGGTTGTGAGTTTGAGCCTCATGTTGGGTATAGAGATGACTTAGAAATTTAAAAAAAGTAATAAATTCACTGTAGCTGTGATACTAATTCTTCTTTAGGCAGTGGTTTGAGAAGGTAGCAGTGCCCCATAGGGGTTAAGAGCATGCTCAGTGGAAGCAGTAGACTCTAGTTAATTTCCACGAACTGCAGTTTTCCCATCTACAGAGTACTACTCTTACCACTAACAGTAATAATTACCAGTACATTATAGAGCTCTAGGTGAAGTCACATACCATTTGTTGTAAGGCTTCATCTTTATTAACTCCTTTAGTCTTTACAATAACCCAGTAAGAGAGACACTATTCCTATTTCTGTTTGACAGAGAGGTAATCCATCTCAGGTCACTGGTAAGGTAAGGGGTAGACCCAAGGTTCAAACAAAGGCAGTTTTCAGTTTACTACTATGTAAGACCATATCGTGGTGAATGGGGTGGATGATAGTAACTCGTTCATAGGGTGTTTATGAAGATTAAGTGAGATAATACATATCGACACAATAAATGTTCGACAAATGTTAGTCGCTGTATCGGGGTACCTGGCTGGCTCATTTGGAAGAGTGTGGGGACCCTTGATTTCAGGGGTTGTAGCTCAGGCCCCACGTTGGGTATAGAGATTAATTAAAAATAAAATCTTAAAGAAAAAATAAATGCTACTCGCTACGTTCATAGTGTGTGTTCTTTGGATGAATAACCTGTCATGTATTGCTGAGAAAACTCGATTGTCACCAATCAGTCCATGTTTTATGGGAACTCTTTTTCAGATTTCATCTGCTGCCTGTGGCTACGGATTCACATTGCTGTCCTCTAAAACCAAGGACGTTACGAAAGTCTGGGGCATGGGGCTCAACAAAGACTCCCAGCTTGGATTTCACAGGAGCCGCAAAGATACCAGTGAGTGTTCTCACCTTGGCTTCCCTGTGCTGTGACTCATCTGAGAAAGCTCATTCCCTTCTGTTTTCAAGAAAATGATTACGTAAGCCAGGCTGGAACCACAGAGTAGATAGAGTCTTAAACGGATGTTATTCGAAACTCTGGACTAGGTTGTCAGCCTCGTTGGAAAGCACGCCGAACCTGTAGGCAAAAGAGCTTTTGCTGATAAGTAAGGGTGTTTCTCTTTTTGTGCCTAATTTGTAAATTATACTTTTTTGTGGACATACATGTGCAGGAAAAAACTAGCATATGTAGGGTTTGGTTCTGTCTGTGGTTTCAGGCACCCGCTGGGGGTCTGGGAACGTATCCCACACGGGGGTGGGGTGGGGGCTGGGGACTGTATGGACAGTACCTCTACCACCTGGATAGACCTTTTCATTGTTTCCTCTTTCTCTTATTCACATGCAGATGTCCTGCACAGTTCTGATCACTGTGTGTTTTCTGCCTTTTTCCACTCAGTTTTATATCAAGAGTGTTTTTATAAGTCAGGCCTGAAGTCTCAGCTGTGAGCTGCCATGTGACATTTGTTGTGCCTGTCACTGGGAGCACCTGCACGCCCGCACAGAAGTGGGCAGAGCCCTGTGAGGCAGGCTGTGTGCTGTCGCCAGCATCAGGGTTCAGCTCAAACCTGACTTGTTTTTTTAAAATTTTTTAATGTTTTATTTATTTCTGAGAGAGAGAGAGAGGCAGCGTGAGCAGGGGAGGGTCAGAGAGAGAGGGAGACAGAATTCAAAGCAGGCTCCAGGCTCTGAGCTGTCAGCACAGAGCCCGACGCAGAGCTCGAACCCATGAACCGTGAGATTATGACCTGAGCCGAAGTCGGACGCTTCACCGACTGAGCCACCCAGGTGCCCCAAACCTGACTTGTTTTGAAGCAAATCCCAACATCATTAATTTCGTTAGCAAACATTCCAGTACATACCTAAAAAATAAATCAATAGAGACGCTTAAAAAAAAGTAAGTGCATAAAAGTAACAACATAATCGCTTTCTGGTATCAAATATCCATTCAGCATTCAAGTGGTCAGTTGTCTCATAAATGTGAGTTGTCAAAAATGTCAGTTTTATTTTATTTTATTTATTTTATTTTATTTTACTTTACTTTACTTTACTTTATTTTATTTTTATTTTATTTTATTTTATTTTATTTTATTTTATTTTATTTTATTTTATTTTATTTTATTTTATTTTATTTTATTTTATATGTTTATTCTTGAGAAAGAGAAACAGAGCGTGAGCAGGGGAGGGTCAGAGAGAGCGAGACATAGAATCTGAAGCAGGCTCCAGGCTCTGAGCCAGCTGTTAGCACAGAGCCCGACATGGGGCTCGAGCCCACGAACCACAAGATCATGACCCAAGCCGAAGTCAGAAGCTTAACTGACTAAGCCACCCGGGCGCCTCTATTTTATTTTTTAAAAATTTGTTTGGGTCAGTATCCAGATAAGGTCCCGGCATTGCAATCAATTGATAAGACCAATGTACATACGTATGTATGTATGTATTTAAGTAGACGCTACACTGGCGA
This sequence comes from Crocuta crocuta, assembly GCF_008692635.1. NCBI lineage: Eukaryota > Metazoa > Chordata > Mammalia > Carnivora > Hyaenidae > Crocuta > Crocuta crocuta. The sequence goes on from NW_027532208.1 coordinate 3,208,187, forward strand.
GGGGCTCAAATTCACCAGACACCAAGAGTCTCATACTGTGGTGACTCAGCCAGCCAGGCTCCAGTTGATAACACTTTTAAAAGTCTTTTTAAGTCTATCTTAATCTTTTTTCCTTGAAGCTTATTTACTGAAGAAATTACTTTGGCAACTAACTCATCCAACCGTATTTGTGAAACAAAGAAATGAGGGGCGCTCGGCTAGCTCAGGCGGTGGTGGAGCACATGACTCTTCATCTCGGGTGCTGGACTTGAGCCCCACGTTGAGTGTAGAGACTATGTAAAAGTAATATCTTTAAAAAATAACAAAAAGGAAAGACATCACATTGGTTATCCTATAGAATTCTTCAGTCCAGAGTTTGCTCAATGCATCCCTGCGGTGCTGTTTAACATGGTCCTCTGTCCTCTGTATTCTCTGTCAATTGACAGCTGCATTTAGAGCCAGACCCACCCACTCACCCACCCTTCCTTCCTTCCTTCCTTCCTTTTTCCTTCCTCCCTCCCTCCCTCCCTTGCCCCCCCCCCATCTTTTTTAGAGCCAGATTCCCTTTAAATGTTATGTATTTACTGCTTCCCAGGCCCTTAGTGGGTCTATGCAGATAGTAATGGGGGATTCCAGTCACTCTTCAGTATTTGGAAGCACCGCATCTTTTCTGCTAACAAGGCTGTGAATGCTGACAACATTGCCCAGTTTCTTTGATTTTGCCTGGAATGACATCATCTCATAGCCATAAAGCAGTTACTCCATGCTGATTGAGAGCTGTCTCTGAAAATTCCATCAGTCGCTGATGAAGACAAATGACCAAGTGTATTACTGTAACCGTAATCATGCCATTTTTGGGGTAGAGTCTTTTGAGACATGGGGTCCATAGGAGAAAACACCGGAGCTGTTAGTGACAAGGAGGTTGGGAACTGGTACCTTGCAGATCGTAACCTCAGCCAACACTACAGGTGTGAAAAGCTCTTTGTTTAAAACCTATAAGGGGAGTTCCCCACATACACCATTCTGGCTTCTCCAGCAGGATTGTAAAAAACATTGCGGTTCTTCTGTAAAGTGACTTCTAGAAAACTTTCTCTCTTATTTGCTTATTTCAAAATAAAGTTTTCCTAATTAATTAAGTGAGCTCTGTACGCAACATGGGGCTTGAACCCACAACTCTGAGATCAAGAGTCACATGCTCTACTGATTGAACCAACAGGTGCCCCTAAAAAAAATTTTTTTTTTTGACTAGAGACCATATTTGTGCACCTTTAGAATCCTGTCAGCTCAGTAGAATAGACGGTGAAAGGCTGCTTTCTGCCCGGTCCTCCCACCCCACAGTGTTTCTCCCTGAAGACAACCTGTGTCAACAGCTTCCACTTTCTCCTTCTAGAGGGATTTAACGTTCGGGCGTGAGCAGGTGCCTCTTTCTGCCTCCTTTCGCCATAAGCGGTACCGTCCAGGATGCGCTGCTGTTTTCCTGCCTGAGAAATGGTCGTGGGTTTATCAGGAAGGAAAATGTTTTTCTTCCCTTGGGCGCAGAAGTCGCGAACTGACCCAGGAAGGCTAATCAGACTATGGTTTTCAGTCCCCCGCTGTGTCACGGATGGTGTGNAGAAACGCTGTGACTCTCTGTCGGCGTGACACGCCATGACACCGGTGGTCCCCGTCTCAGCCAGGGGCTACGAGTACGTGCTGGAGCCCTCGCCGGTGCCGCTGCCCCTGGACAGACCCCAGGAGACGCGGGTGCTGCAGGTGTCCTGCGGCCGCGCCCACTCTCTCATCCTGACAGACTGTGAAGGAGGTGAGCTGGCTGGTCCGGGTTCCTGGATGGGCGGGGCGGGGGGAGCCGCGCTCTTGCCCTTGGGTCCCTGGTGCTTCGTTTGCTTGCACCGCACCTGATCAGTGAGGCTGCTGGCATTTCCCAAGCGAGTCCAGAGGGTGACTCGAGAGCCCCACCAAGGGCGGCTCCTGCTGGCCCCCTTATGTTCTCTGCCCCCCACGATTCTTAGAAAACCCCAGGGATTTGTCACCGTCACAGCGCACACCTCAGCATGGCCTCCTCCTCGCTTTGCTGCAAGGTTGCCACACCGGGCCGTGTGGGAAGACAGCTCTTTCTGTTGTATTGGAAGAAGCCCTCATGCTTCTTTCACTTGGGGGACTTCCGGAATCCAGATAACGCCAACTTTCTCCAGAAGAGCGATTGTTTCTTTGGGAAGGCCAGCTGGGCTCAATTTTTCCAGTTCATTTTCTGGCTAAGCATGCTTTGTGGGAAGAGGCAAAAGTGGCACTCAGGAGCCGTCTCCAGAGTGGCTTTGACACAGAGGGCAACCTGGCACGGGTCCAGGGAGCGGGGGGTGCTGGGGCCTCCCAGGACGTGCTCACCCCGACACGGGCAGTTCCCGAGAGGCGGGAGGAGGGCCTGGAGGGACAGGCAGAAGGAGCAGTCGCAGGGGCCTGGGCTGTTGCTGCGGGGCTGGACCGCGGGCGTGCCTGCTGGGCTGGGGAGGTCAGAGGAGGAAATCGAGAGCTGTTAGGATGAGCGGTGGGACTGGGACCCCCTCCGAGTCCACCCTGCAGTCCTGACATGCCGGGGTCCCGCGAGCCTGTAGAATGGTGGTCATTGGTGGTGGTCTTGTTCAGTCTTCAGCATGGGAAACAATTCGTACGGGCAATGTGGAAGACACGTGGTCGAAAATGAAATTTACAGGTGAGTTCCCCAAAGGACTACCCCCTTCCCTAGACTGCGTTAAGCAGTTAACATTTCTCACGTGGTTACTAAGTGAAAACCCACAGAGCAAGAAACTGCAGGCTTCCTGATGCTTGAGAAGGGCGGTGAGAAGTCACTAGAAAGCTGTGGAGGCTGTCATTCCGTTGCAGGTTGAGCTCCGTACATGAGCTTGGAGGAAGGGAGGGCGGATGAGCATTGATTGTGGTGCATAGAACTTATTTCCAGTTAGTTTTTGTTTTTTTAATTTTAGTTTTGTTTTTTTACTTATTTATTTTGAGAGAAAGAGAGAGTGAGAGAGAGAACAAGTGGGGGAGAGGGGGAGAGGAACAGAGACAGTCCCGAGAAGCCTCTATACTCAGCACAGAGCCTGACGTCGGGCTCAGACTCACAGACTGAGACATCATGACCTCAGCTGAAATCAAGAGTTGGACGCTCAACTGACTGAGCCTCCCAGGTGCCCCTCCAATTAGTTTTATATTTTTATCAAATTAATTGACTTAAATTTCTCTTTGTTCCATTATTATATATATATATATATAGATAAAGAATCCGAAGTGGGCTGCACACTGACAGCGGCAAGTCCGATGTGGGTCTTGAACCCATGGACTGTGAGATCATGACTTGAGCTGAAGTTGAATGCTCAACCAACCGAGCCACCCAAGCACCTCCTCTCTGTTCTATCTTTATTTATTTTAGTCTTTTTTTCCCAAGATTTTATATATTTATCACACAAATTTTTAAAGATTTTATTTTTAAGTAATCTGTCTACACAGTATGGGGCTCGAACTCACAACCCTGAGATCAAGAGTTGCATGCTCTTCTGACTGAGTCAGCCAGGCATCCCTTGTTTATTTTAGTCTTTATTATTTTTTTAATGTTTTGTTTATTTCTGAGAGAGAGGTAGAAACAGCATGAGCAGGGGAGGGTCAGAGAGAGATGGAGACACAGAATCTGAAGACAGGCTCCAGGCTCTGAGCTAGCTGTCAGTACAGAGCCAGATGTGGGGCTCGAACCCACAAACCGTGAGATCATGACCTGAGCTGAAGTTGGACACTTAACTGACTGAGCCACCCAGACGCCCCTATTTTAGTCTTTAAAAAAATTTCCCTCTCCATCCTCACATAATGTTGTTGGGTCTAAACACCAGTGTCCCCTCTGACATCATTTAAAAGTCGCCAAAGGTGGGGCGGGGGTTGGGGGGGGTGCACCTGTCTGGCTCAGTCAGTAGAGTGTGTGACTCTTGATCTCAGGGTCGTGAGTTCTAGCCCCACGTTGGGTGTGGAGCCTACTTAAAAAAAGAAAATCACCAGAGGTTTGTTGTTTTGTTTTACTTTCGTGCTTAGGGTTACCCCTGCCTTATATTTGACCTTGAGAGTTTCCCTGATAGTTACTGTGTGCCTGTGGGGGGCTGCCACTAGGGGGCGTAGAGGGGGCAGAACCACACAGCACTTCCCGTGACTGCATCTCGTTTCTCCCCAACTGCTCCCCGCTGCAGCGAAAGTCACAAAGTCACTAGACTGCAGGACTTCGAGGGACAGGTGGTCCAGGTAAGAGACGCGTGCTGAGAGCCACTCGTCTGGCCCCTGGGGGTGCCTTTGCAGGGGTGAAAGCTGGGTGGGGTGACGGCAGACTGCTTAGGGCAGTTTTTTGAGTTAGTGAGTGATTTTAGTAAAAAGTATTGCCTGCCTCTTGTAGGTGAGGAGAGTGTTATTTACATGAGGTTAAGGGGTACAGAGTGTAATATGGGTTGGGGGATGACACTCAAGGGGGCAGAGAAGGTGAGGCTGGCCGTGTCACAGTGCCTCCCAGCGCTGTGCATGTGTCCTGGGCTGGCTGCATCTGGCTCGTGCCTGGCATATGGTGGGTGTTTATAATAAATCTTTCAGTAATAAATAAATCCTTCCATGTACGCATGCGTACAGGAAGGGCTCTGAGCACAGAACTGTTAAGTCTCCCAGGAGGGGAAAGGAAGGGAGGGCAGGTGTATCAGATAGACGGGGGCTGGGCTGGGCGGTAGGGAAGGTTTTGTGGCAGGAGGAGGGCGCAGCCTAGGGCTTGGAAGGGTAGTGGTGACTCAGTGGCAAAGATCGGATGCCAGCAGGGAGGCAGAGGAGCAGAATGGGGAAAAGAAAGGCTTGTGGAGGAGGCGGAGGTTCCTGAGGGATGGTGTGGAGGAGAGGGGCTCCTGGGGACGTCTGGCACCGGCTGTGGCAGGAGCAGTTTAGGGGAATGGGGGAGAGATGCCGGGCTGCGGTGGACTGAGCACGACTGAGATGTGCAGGCCGAGCGGGGCAGCCTCCCTGGACCTGGTCGTGCCGCTGTGCGGGCGCCGCAGGGCGTGTGGCGAGCTCTGGCTCCATCCCCCGGGGCGCCGGGCTCCCGTGGCTTGGCTTCCCATCACCACCTCCCTGTCTGTCCAACAGGTTGTCTGTGGCCAGGACCATAGCCTGTTCCTAACGGATAAAGGAGAGGTGTACTCTTGCGGCTGGGGTGCCGACGGGCAAACAGGTAGTGGACCTACCCCCAGGGTCAGGGTGCACCAGGGGCCGTGGGCTGTGGGGCTCTTGTGGGCCAGACCCCACCTTCCTTAGACTCTTCTCTCTCTTTCCCCTCGTCCCCGGCTCCCAGGTGAACAACCCATAAAGGGTTGGGTCCAGGGTTACAGGAGGCTCCTCAACAAACGGATTCACAAATGCCATCTAAAGGGAGCTGGGTCGGTGCACCTGGGTGGCTCAGTCGGTAAAACGTCCAACTTTGGCTCAGGTCATGATCTCATGTATCGTGGGTTCGAGCCCTGTGTTGGGCTCTGTGCTGACAGCTCAGAGCCAGGAGCCTGTTTCAGATTCTGTGTCTCCCTCTCTCTCTGACCCTCCCCTGCTCACACTGTCTCTCTCTCTCAGAAATAAATAAAAAATTAAAAAAAAATAAAGGGAGCTGGGTCTGAACTGTTTGGATAATGTGATTAAGGGCGGGGGAATGAGGGACAAGCTGTATTAACCTTGCTTATCTAATCCTTCTGTCATTTTGGTATTTGTCTGAAGGGAGGGCCTTCACATTTAAGATTTATTTATTTTCTTGTGGGTTCTGTTTTGTTTTTCACACTTGAAGATTTAAATGCTGTGTAAATCCTCCTCCGTCATCCTACCACTGCGTCAAATCCCCTCTGTTCACCGTTCCGTGTTTTCTTCCGGTCGTTGTTCACGCGTGCACACCTCTTATATTGTAATCATAGCACAGGTGTGATTTTGTGTGCTCGTCTTATTTAAATTTTGTTGGTACAGTTTTCACAGCTGTGCTGTTTAATATTTGTATGATACGGCATCAGGCTAGTTTACGGTAAGGTGAATTCATCATCACTCACCAAATAACTACTTAATCATTACCCTGTTGTCAGGAGACCGGCTTTTTGGCTGTGGCTGGGGGAATGAAACACAGTACGGGTCATTGAAGATATTACGACATTTATCATGTATACATAAACTTTTTCTTGTTTAGAAACTTTTTTAATTAAAACAATTTTTTTTTTGAGAGCACGAATAGGGGAAGGGGGCAGGGGGAAGAGGAAGAGAGAGAGAGAGAGAGAGAGATGATCTTAAGTAGATGATCCAGTCTCAGCACAGAGCCTGACACTGGGCTCCATCCCATGATCTTGGGATCATGACCGGAGCCACAGTCAAGAGTCAGAGGATTAACCAATGGAGCCCCCCAGGTGCCCCTTAATTTTGTTTTTTGGATCGTTCACTGTTAGTGTGTAGAAAGGTGGTTGATGTTTGTGTGTTGATTTTGTATTCTGCTCCTTTGCTGAACGCAGTCCGTTTTCATAGCTGTATGACATCGCAGCATGGAATAGACCTCCGTTTATTCAGGTCCGTGTTGATGGGTATTCGGGTGGGTTAAGTGTTTTGTCGCCTGTCAAGCAGTACTTCCGTGGCCATGTGAAGGTCTCTTGGGTCTCATGTTCGACAGCTCTGCTTGCTCTCGTGAAGATGCTGTGAGTGGCCGTGGGTTATAGTTGCTTTCAAATGGCTGTTTTCCAAAATAGTTGTAACCAGTCGCCCCCGGCCACAGGGTGGTGCCTGCCTGGCCAGCGCCGGGGATTGTCTGCGTCGAAGCGTTCCTCTGTCTCATGGGTGCGACGTGGTCTCTTGTTGCGGTTTGAATTTGCTTTTTCCTAAAAACTGCTGGAGAGGTACTGCCTTTTTATACGTTTATAAGCCAGTCGGATTTTCTCCTCTCTGAAATGTATGTGCTGTTCTTTGCTTATTTGTTGACTCTTGTGTCTTTTGCTTATTGAACATTAGGAATTCTTTATCCTGATCCATATTCTTTGTGTTGCGTGTGTTTTCTCCCACATGGTGCCTTGCTTTTTTGTCCATCCGTTTGGATTTTGAATTTTAACCGTCTTTTTTCTAATTGCTTATTGCTTTCTTTTCAGATTCACCTGGCCGTTTTCGATAGCTTCATATTCCTGCTTTTGCTTGCTTGAACACTGCACACAGTGTTATTTTTATTTTGTGTATCATGATCGCAGGGTCTAAAACCAGAGGCCGTCAGTTGGTTCAGTTTACTCTCTGACTCATAGAGGCATCCTGCCTTATGTGTTTAGTAAGTTTTGACTGGGGGCTCATATTTCACCGAATTGAATTTGCAGAAATTCTCAGGGCCTAAATTGGAGCTGCCTCCCTCTGGAGAGGATTCGGATTTGCTTTTGTCTGTTGCGAAGGGGTGCTGTCAGTCTGACGCTACTCTGGGTCCCTTTGTGGAAGCTTGGTTTATTTTCATTTAAAAAAAATGTTTATTTTTGAGTGAGAGAGAGAGAGGAGCGGGGGACAAGTCAGGGAGGAACGGCAGAGAGAGGGGGAGACACAGAATCCGAAGCAGGCTCCAGGCTCTGAGCGTCAGCACAGACAGAGCTGGACACAGGGCTTGAACCCACAAACCACGGGATCATGACCTGAGCTGAAGTTGGATGCTCAACCGACTGAGCCCCCCAGGTGCCCCACCGTAGCGGTATCCTATCTTGCAAAGGTTTCTCGCTTGACTCAGACTCAGTCTCGAGGGTTTTAAAAATGAACAATTACTGTTACGTGTTTATCCTGCTCTGAGTGAGCGTGAAGGACACTGCAGAGAGCGTGCATGGGAACAGATATGCGTTTCCCAGCTGACGTTTGTAAAGCGTTCAAAACTGTGCGTGGCGCGTAGTAAGTCTATGAAAGGGTTTGTTCCCAGAGTCGATAACCGAGAGTGACGCTTTCCCCCCGTGTTAGGTCTGGGTCACTACAATATCACCAGCGTGCCCACCAAGCTGGGTGGAGACCTGGCTGGGGTGCACATCGTCCAGGTCGCCACCTACGGCGACTGCTGCCTGGCCGTGTCTGCTGAGGGCGGCCTCTTCGGTTGGGGGAATTCCGAGTACCTGCAGCTGGCCTCTGTCACCGACTCCACACAGGTATGCGGTTACGGCTGGGTGGGGAGGCTTGGAGCGGACCAAGTGTTGAGGGCGCTTATAAGAGGCTCTTCAGGAAAGCGCGGCACAGGAAGTGCCCTGAAGGCCTGGCCACCTGTAGGACTGCCTCTTCTTGGCCATCTCCTTGGAGTCTGGAAAGAGAGCTCGGGTTCAAAGCTGTCGTTATTGACCCTTCAACGCGACGGTCCTGGTCCAGAGCAGGCTGTTGGGTTGTCCTCAGTCCTCAGTCCAAGAGGGGTACAAGGCTGGTTATTTCATTCCCATGGGCTTGCCCTGTGCTTTTTACTGCAGTGAAATGTGTGCCCAGAAAGGACGCAGATCCCGAGTGCGCACCTGGATGGGGATGCCTATACCCCCAATACCCGCCGCCCCAAGCCGTGGGACACCCAGAGTACCTCAGAAACCACGGCCTGTGGCCTCTCTGGTCACCGCTCCTTCCTCCTCACTGGAGGGAGCCACCATCAATCAGTACCGTACAGCAGGATTTTAAACGTTAAGGGAAATTGCAGATAAAAACCAAGAGTAGAGCTCGTAATTAATCTCTGTATCCCTCACCCGCGTTCAACTAATGGCCCATTAAAAACAGAGACACAATTCACCATTTTCAAGGGTAGAATTTTGTGAGTTTCAGCGGAGTCACTGGTTGTATGTACAGTGCTCTCATTCCAGAAGTTTCTTTCCCTGTCACGCTCCCCCCCCAAAACCCCATGCCCCTACTGGCTGGTTTTT
>NW_027532208.1:3217139-3218454 GCF_008692635.1 Crocuta crocuta
CTGGTTTTTGTCACCGTCTGCTTCTCTGCCCTGGGTTATTCTGTAGTAAGTCCTAGATCATATATATATATATATGTATACACAGTTCATTTATTATATATTTTTAAAGTTTTTAAAATGTTTATTCATTTTTTAAGGAGAGAGAGACAAAGCATGAGCAGGGGAGGGGCAGAGAGAGAGGGAGACTCAGAATCTGAAGCAGGCTCCAGGCTCTGAGCTGTCAGCACAGAGCCAGACACGGGGCTCGAACCCACGAACTGTGAGATCATGACCTGAGCCGAAGCCGGATGCTTAACTGAGTGAGCCACCCAGGTGTCGCCAGTTTATTTTTGAGAGAGAGAGAGAGTGTGGAAGGGAGAGAGGGAGACAGACTCCTAACCAGGCTTCACACTGTCCGCCCAGAGCTTGACGTGGGGTTTAAACTCCCAAACCATGAGATCGTGACCTGAGACGAAACTAAGGGTTGGGCGCTTAACCGACTGAGCCCCCCAGACACCCCCAGACCAGACATCATATTTTATCCATAAAAGTTTCCATATATATTTCTCAAAGGTAAGGACTGGGGCACCTGGGGTCTCAGTTAAGTGCCCAACTCTTGATTTTGGCTCAGGTCATGATCTCAAGGTCATGAGATCGAGCCCTGCGTCAGGCTCCAATGCTTGGGACTCTTTCTCTTTTCTTCTTTGCCTGCACCTTGCTCTCTGTCTCTCAAAATAAATATATAAGCTTAAAAATAAAAGATAAGGACTGTTTTAAAAATACCCTTTATTCCTTAATATCACCAAATTGCTGACAGTGTACAGAGGGTTTTAAATGCATTTTAATAAAGAGATCAGCATGGAGAGAAACTAAGAGCCAGTGAATAAGATGCTAACGCATCTTATGGGGTCTGGCACAGTGGCCAGAAGTAGTTGCAGATTTGGTTCTGAGCTTCCTAGCAGCCAAAGCAGAGAAGAAAACACACCCATGTAAATGATTCTTTGTTTCTGTTAAGACCGACAAATACTGATTTCCAGAAGAGTGTTGCTCTTCCTGAGTCAAATGTGTCCCCCAGCCTTCCTGGGGTGGGGGGAGGACATGTCCAGTGTCGTGGCATTGTTACTGCTGCCTATCAGATGACCCCAAACCTTAGTAGTTAAAACCAGCATACATTTATTTATTCTCTCGCAGTTTCTGTGGTTCAGGAATCCAGGGCAGCCTAGCAGGGTCTTCTGGCCCTGGTCCCTCAAGGGCTGCAGGGATCGTGGGGCTCAGCGGGTGAAGGTCCCGCTGCCAGGACCCCCCCCCCCCCCCCCCCCCCCCCACGCGGGGGGGG
>NW_027532208.1:3218461-3239437 GCF_008692635.1 Crocuta crocuta
GTCCCCAGCATGTGTGGGCAGGATACAGCTCCTCATGGACTGCTGGACCAGAGCCCAGGCTGTGCGCTGGCGGTTAGCCAGCTACTACCGGTCGGCCGAGCCTGCCTGGGTTCCTGGCCTCTCCGCGTGGCCGCGCACAACCTGGCAGCCATCTTCCTCAGGGCAGATGAATGAGAGGGCGAGAGGGTGCCAGCGTTGATCATCTTGTCTTGGCAGTGACCTCCCCTCCCTTTCCTTGGCATTCTGCTCGTCTGAAACCAGTCACAGGGTCTGGCCCCCACGAGGGCAGGGTGACATGGGGGTGTGCATAGCGGGGGAGGAGGGTGGGGGGGTTAAAATCCTGGGACCGTCTTGGAAGCAGTGCACCACGGCCCTGACTCTGACCGTGGCCCGAGCCTCATCCCGTTGGGCCGGCAGTGGTGTGTTCCCGGAGGCCCTGCGCCGGTGCTTCTCGGCATCTGCAGAGGGCATCATGCCAGAGCACAGTCAGGTAGTGACTCTGGCAGCCTCGCCTCGTCCAGGCAGATGTTTTCTGGATCAGTGAGGCCCTTTATGCCTTTCAAGTCCACGTAGGGACTGTCACCCTCCAGCTGTCCACATCTGAAAGCGCATCCTGTCCTGCGAACCTTGCTGGCCCCACGCTGTGCTCAGGATAAAGGCCAGCCCCTTACTGGGGCCTGCGGTCCTGGGTCTTGCTGCTCTGGCCTCCTTTCTCGCCAGCTCGTGCTCCGTACCCCCCTCCCCAACCTTGTTCAGACTCCCCGAAGGGTCCTGTGCACGCCACCTCCGCTCCTTGGGATGTCCCCTCTCCTGCTTAGCTCTGTTCACCCTTCAGGTCACAGGATCAAATGACGCCTTGCCAGCCCTTCCCTGACCGTTCCCATATGCTAACTAGACCCGGCGCCCCGACGTTTGCTCTCGGAGACCCTGGGCTCCCCTCAGTGCAGATTCATTTCATGTCAGTTCTGACTGGCCTCTGCTTTCTCCACCGGACTCCATTCTGAGAGAGGGCCCGCGCCGCCCGCTCCCTGTCGGATCCTCAAGGCCCGGTTAGATAGATGTTTAGTTTATCCTGGACGTTCAGGAAATATTTGTAGATGGAATGAACAAACTGGGACTTCCCCTGTTTTGTCCATGAGCCAGAACGTTCTGAGTTTGCCTTCCTGACAGTGTGGCTCTTGCTTTGATTCAGGTGAATGTGCCCCGGTGTTTGCCGTTCTCCGGAGTGGGGAGGGTGAAGCAGGCCGCATGCGGTGGTACGGGCTGCGCTGTGTTAAATGGTGAGACCCTCCTGTGGGCGGCTCGTGGGGAAGCTGTCGGTGCCTTGGGCGGGAGAAGGGTCAGGGTCCCTTGGCGTCACGGCCGTAGAGCTCAGCCTGAGGGAGGGAGAGCGGCGCAGCTCAGGGGAGGTCCAGCCAGACTGGGCTCAGCTAATCGAGGGTGGGGGTGACTTGTTGACAGGAGGGTAACAGCGATTCAGATGTAGACAAATTGACAGCAAGCGAACACAGTCATTCTAGCCTGTTACAGCGGCCTCTGGAGTGGGGAACGAACTATTTCTCCCTCCCCCTTAGCCTGGGCCAGAGCCTTCCCCAGCAAGGCTGTTCCGGGAAATAAAGGCAGGTAGGAGAAGGGCCGTAGGGTCTGGATACCGAGGCTTGTACCCCTGGGATTAAACCTTTTATGACCAAAATAATCATTTCTGAGACTTGCAGAAATCTGGCCAGAGTGCTTTGTGTACTTGGCTTGGTCTCCCGATCGGTTCAAAACGTAGAGTGTCAGCATGGCGAAAACCATCCTCTGGGCCACCCCTGTGCTCACGGGGCTTCTGGGTGATATATGAGCTAATCCCATCTGGGTTACCCTCAAGATGTGGGGGATTTGTATCCTGAGATGGGCCAGCCAGCTAGACGTCCACCACCAGCCAGAATTAGAAAGAGGAGAAAAGAAACATTATTTTAAGTGTCTGTCACTATGTTCTTGCCAAGCAAGGAGAGGGGAAAGCCTATGGGGCTGTAACGGGTCTTGGTGGTACGGTCTGGATTTCTCGTGAGGGCCGGCTGCACGTGGTTTGACTTACCATTGTTTTTGCTGTAATGTAGGAGAAGGACATGTTTTTGTCTGGGGCTATGGAATTCTTGGGAAAGGACCAAACCTTGTGGAAACCGCACTTCCAGAAATGATTCCACCCACCGTCTTTGGCCTGACGGAGTTCAACCCAGAAGTCCAAGTCTCCCTCATTCGATGTGGCCTCAGCCACTTTGCCGCCCTGACCAGTAAGTGAGGGGCCCGCGCAGCCCCAAAGATGGGCAGGGAGCTTAGCCGTCTCCCTGGGCAGTGGGGCAGCCACCCCGCGTGGGTAATTAAAGAGCGCGGCTGATCCGGGAGGCACTTGGCTTGAGGACGTAGGATGTGTGTCTTCTCTTCATCCCAGAGTTGTGTTTTTGGTTCATCTGGTTTGTGGTCAGGCTAACATTAAAGTGAGTCCTCTCAAGAGGACACTGGTGGGTGGGGGGAGAGGGGACCCTCGAGCGTGTTGGGGAGGCGGGAGGAGACCAGAGGAGGTTTGGCGAGTCCTCGGTGGGTAGTGGNGGCGGCGGGGGGGGAGGTGGTCACATGGCGGGAGGCAAGTTTGTAAGCCCATTGTGTGGGTTTGCGGAGGTGAGTCTGCCCTGCTCCCCTACCCCCCCAGGGCCCGGAGGAGGGGAGGGTGATCGCAGGGGAGGCCGAGATGGGGGTTTGCGCAAAGGTCAGCCAGGCGACAGAGCCAGGAGGTAGCCCGTGACTGCGGCCCTCGAGCATGCGTGCTTCCCTCGAACCGGGGTGACCCCCCCCCTCCCCCGTTAGTCCAGTAGGAAGACTGAACTCGATTTTGTGTTGTGATTCTCAGGTCATCGCACTGTTTCCTTGCAATTAGAAACTCTTTTCGTTTCACAGTTAGGAAATTGGTTTGTTTTTGTTCCTTTTTCTGTTTTGTTTTGTTTTTTAAGCATCTGGGCTGGGACGGCAGGTTGGCGTTGTCCTGAGTCACGTGACGAGAACCTGCGAGCGCGGTTGTGGCGCAGGGTGTTGTCTGGCGCAGAGTCGCATGCCCGGAGGTGCACATGAGGTGTTCGGCTGGGGTTGACTGCCTTCTGTTTGCTGTTGTGCCGTGTGGCTACTAAGCCACCCCTGCGCGTGTGGGTCAATGTCTCCTGGTGGGGGAGCACCAGCGCCTGCCCTTGGGCCCCGCATTTGCATCCGGCCAGCTGGGAGTCGGCGCTGGTTGGTTTACCCTGAGGTCTGCCAACCTTTTGGGGGCCCAGACTGAATTGGTCTGTCGAACACCTCAAAGCTGAGGCTGGAGGACCCAGGAGGATGGTCAGATCGGGGGGCTCTGCCAGCCCGGAACGAAAGGACTCGGTATTTAACCAGCCCGGATTATCGTCCCGGCTTCTCTGTGGCGGCCTTGGTTCTCATCCCCGCGAATGAAGCCTTTTTGCCGGAAATGGGGTCTCCGTGTCAGAGCGCGCCCCACGCTGGTGTGGACAGGAGTCTGAAGCGACGGCTGGGCCGGGGGCATCGCCCCGTCTGCCCTCCTCTGCGGCGTGGTTTACAGTCTGTAACCCTGCCCTCTTACAGTGCGGTCGGCTCATCTGTTTATGTGTAGCTCCAGCCCCGTGAGGACAGGGACTGTGCGTGATCAGTCGCTGCCCCGTCTCAGCCCCCAGCACACACATGAAGACCTGGCCAGGGAGGCCCTGGTCACTCTGTCTCTTGACCAGACGCTCCTGAGATAGAGACTGAAACCCAGGCGAGGAGTGACATCGTCCTACTGCTCGCTCTGTCAGGGCATGACCGGGGTTTGCAGGTGCTCGGCTTTCAATGTTTGGGGGGGTATGCTTCAGGGGTGAGCAGAGTGGGCTGTGGCCGGAGCCACACGCTCGTGCTAGCCCCCGAGGGACGCACGCGGCGGGGGTCTGGGCGTGACCGTGTCCTGGTGTGGGGACGGTGCCCGGGAGAAGCTGACCTGTCACGCTGGGCACTGCTGGTACCGGAAAGCCTGTCCTCATGACCCTTCCTCCTGCCCGAGGCCTGGCCCCCTCCCAGCTGCCCTTCTCCTTTCTTTGCAGACAGAGGGGAGCTGTTCGTGTGGGGCAAGAACATCCGAGGCTGCCTGGGCATCGGTCGCCTGGAAGACCAGTATTTCCCCTGGAGGGTAAGGCTGTGCGGGGCGGGCTCAGGGCACGCACAGCGAGGTCCCCCCCACCCCCCGGAAGGCAGCGGTGCCCAGCGTGGAGCTGGGCGGGTGCCAGGGCCGTGGGACCCACTCCTCGGCCCAGGTCCCGGCCGCCCCCTACTGCCCTGCTTTGGCTGAGGCCAGTCGTGGCGGGGAGCTGGGGGGGTGNCGGTCTCTTGGTGCCCCGGGAGAGGCCTCTGGAGAGGCCGGCCGTGGGCGCGTGGAGCGGGGCCCCATCAGGGAGGGACAGGAGCTGGCTGTGGTGTTGGAGCCGCATGCAGGGGCCTGTGCCCAGGGAGTGTGACGGCGGATTCAGAAGAAGGCAGGATGTTTAACATTCGGAGTGCCTTAACCACAGCCACCAGGGTGAAAACAGTAAAAGTTTTTCTTAGGGGGACAATGCAATTATACAAAAAAGGCTCGTTTCAAAATTAAAGGGGAAAAGTTCTCTCTTAAACTGTAGTTTATCTCCATGTTGTTTACTAAGTTCTGAAAAACGGCAAAAGCTGTTCATATTTTTGAGAACAGACCAAATGTACATGGTACAAGACGTAAAAAATAAGTCCTCACGTCTCGTCCCAGAGGCAGCCTCTGGCACTGGTTTCTTATGTTCCCTTCTAGAACAGTCTGCAGTCTCTGTGTAGAGAAGCATGTGTGTGTGCACGCGTGTGTGTGTGTGTACATGGGTTAAATGTTTTCTTTGAAGGTTGGATTTTAATAACGTGGGTTTTTAAAAAAATTTTTTTAAATATTTTTCTATTTAGAGAGAGAGATTGCGAGCAGGGGAGGAGCAGAGAGAGAGGGAGACACAGAATCAGAAGCAGGCTCCAGGCTCTGAGCTGTCAGCACAGAGCCCGATGCGGGGCTCGAACTCAGGAGCCGTGAGATCATGACCTGAGCCGAAGTCGGCCGCTTCACCAACTGAGCCACACAGTCACCCCAATAATGTGTTTTGAGGGGCACCTGGGTGGCTCAGTCAGCCGAGCGTCTGACTCTTGATTTCAGTTCAGGTCATGATCCCCGGGTCATGGGATTGAACCCCATGCTCCACCCAGTGTGAAGCCTACTGAAGATTCTCTCTCTCCCTCCTCCTTTCTCTGCCCCTCTTCTGCTCATGCGCTCTCTCTCAAAAAAAAATTTTTTTTAATTAAAAAATAATGGGTTTTGAAATTGTGTGAAGCATGTTTTGAAACTGCATGTGAAAAAGCAAAAGGAATCTATAACTTAGATAAAATGATAAGGATTTGCCTGTGTCCAAACCGCCCTGCAAAATGTTTGGAGGCACTTGAGCATTTTAGGGGCTGTTTCCCTGGTGGCTGGCTGTCCTTGCTCCCTGTGACCTCGCCAGGCCCTGAGGCCTTTAGAGAAGTGCTGCGCGGCCTCTAAGAACACGGGGCAGATCCAGAGGCTTTGTGCTGGCGGGGGGAACGGCTGTGCACTGGAGCTCCTCAGAGCTCCCTCGCCTGTCCCCTGAGGTGGGAGGGGTGGATAGCTGGTCAGTGGCCAGCGGGCTCTCTCCGCACCCTGGGCTGTCCCCCTGACGGCTGCCAGGCTGCTGTCCTTCCCCGGCCCGTGTGCTGAGCCTGACTCATCTGCAGGGCTGGGAGGGCCGGCGGCCGAGAGCAGCATGGAGGGAGGTGCTGGGCGCCTGGCCGTCCCTGCTCTCTGTGGCCCCAGCTGCCAGGCTGCGCTCTGGGGAGGGCAGTGGCAGGGACCAGCTTTGGGGTCAGCGGGGCTGCATTCCTTCAAGATCACATCAGCCTCTTATTAGCAGTTAGACCTCACTCTGGTCTGTTCCTAGTTGCACTCACTTTNTTTAAAGTTTTATTTTTGAGGGGGGGGGGGGGAGGGGCAGAGAGAGAGAGACAGAGACAGAGAATCCCAAGTAGGCTCCGTGCAGTCAGCCAGGAGCCCCTGGTTTCATGTTTTTTTAAAAAAAAATTTTATGTTTTTTTATTTCTGAGAGAGAGAGGGAGGCACAGAATCTGAAACAGGCTCTAGGCTCTGAGCTGGCTGTCAGCACAGAGCCCGACGCGGGGCTCAAACCCAATGAACCGTGAGATCATGACCTGAGCCGAAGTCGGACACTTAACTGACTGAGCCACCCAGGTGCCCCTTTCATGGTTTTTTAAATTACAGGCGATTTTTATTTTAAAAACTGTGTTTTCTTATTAATCTTTGGAGGGGGAACTGTTCTATCATTTAAAAGTATGCCAAGGGGCGCCTGGGTGGCTTAGTCGGTTAAGCGTCCGACTTTCGCTTAGGTCATGATCTCGCAGTTCGTGGGTGCGAGCCCCATGTCGGGCTCTGTGCTGGCTGCCAGCTCGGANAAAATTAAAAATATAAAAAATAAAAAAATAAAAGTATGCCAAGAAGGTAGGGGTGCCTGAGCGGCTCAACTGGTTAAGCGTCCAACTCTTGACTTCTGCTCAGGTCATGATCTCACTGTTCGTGAGATTGAGCCCCGCATTGGGCTCTGTGTTGACAGCACGGAGCCTGCTTGGGGTTCTCTGTCTCCCTCTCTCTCTGCCCCTCTGCTGCTCATGCTTGCTCTTTCAAAATAAATAAACATTAAAAAAAACAAAAAAAGGCTTCCAGGAGGGGAAGGAAACCAGTAGAGCCTTCCCTGCAGCTCCTGCAATGGGCACGAAGTCTTGCTTGTGGACGCACAGAGCCCGGCCTTCTCCGACAGTATGAAGGCCCAGGGAGTGACAGCAGAGCCACCCGATTCAAAACCCTGTCCTTCCGGAAGCTTTCCAGGGGGCTTTTCCTGCTGCACACGAACACTCAGAGCTCAGAGAGGGTTGGTGACTTCTTTGGGCCGCTCATCCTGTGAGCAGCAGGGCCCAGATTCAGGCTCCGACGTGTCCACCTTTGAGACCGTGGTCTCTTCTCTGTGCTGCCCTCTGTGAAGGCCTGGAGCTGGAGACTGAGGTCCGCAGCAGTGGGGAGAGGTGGGTGCTCACCGCCCAGGTCTGTCCAGGACCCTCCCACCTCTGTGGCGGCGCTGAGAACATGGGAACGGGCCACTGGGGCAGCCCCTCCTCTCCCACCTGGGTGCTCTTTCCAGACCAGAGTCACTGTGTGCCTGAGAGGCGGCTGTCTGCTGTGCCGGGACCTTGCTGTTCTTCCCCCTCAGCCTTGAGACACCCTGCGAAGCCCCCACCCCCACCCCCCTGCAGCTACGCTCACTGGGGATCCAGGGGCTGCCCCGTCTCAGGGCCAGTCAGAAGGCGGGCTGCGACCCGAACATGGGGCTCCGTGTGCAGACGGTGCCGCCCCTTGCCATGCGCCCCTCGGGTCAGGACCAGGTGGGGCGCATGGGCTGGCAGACGGGCCCCAGGCCCCAGGAGTGCGTCTGGGGGAAATGACCTCTTGCTGCCACAGGGGACCCTGCAGACGCAGCCAGGTCGGGGAGTAGCCGGGGGCCCAGCCCGGTGTTCCCTCCCAGCCTTCTCCCGTGGATGTGTGTCTTACCACCTTGTCATTGTGAAGAGGAATGTTCCTGAAGGATTCTGCTCAAACTTTTAAGAGTCCTTCAGGTCAGATGTGGTTCAGTTTTGGGATCCATTTCTCTGCAGTAACTCTGTTGTGAGTGTGAAGTGATTTAGACTAGAAACTTGAACCTTGTTGACGACACAGAACATACGGCAGAGAGCAGTCTCTCTCGGACTTTGCTCAGATACCCTGAGAGCTGAGCCCTCGTGCGCCAGGGGGAGTGCGGCCGCAGGGACCCCGCCGCTCCCCAGCCCTGACCGGCCCCCCCGGCCCGTACACCGGGGCCGGTGGTGGACCCCGCTGGGGGCCCTAATGGCCAGAGCGCCCGAGGAGCAAGAATGCAGGTGCTCACGTGCCGCAGCCTGGGGACAGATTAGTGCTGAGGGCGGCAGCCTCCCCAGGGAGGTCAACATGATGCGCTCTAATGGCCCAGGAGGGTTGCTAGGAGTTCGTCCAGGCCCTGTCACCACACAGGCAGCCTGTCCTCCTCTGCCTCCGTGGCCAGCCTGGAGTGCTCTCTGCGCCTCCATCAGTGCCTTCTGTGACTGGTGTTGCTGGAGATGTTTGCTTAGGGAGGGCATGGCAGGTGGCGCGACGCAGCTACTCGCGTCCCTTTGCCTGCTGGCCAGGAGCCCCTAATGGACTCGTCTCCGCACGCAGAGGGGCCGGCGCTTCTCCTCTGGGCCTTTAGGCCAGGCCATCTGGATGGCGCCCTCCCGCCCTTGAGCTCAGTAAGCTCCATGGGCTGTTATGGACCCCCCTCTGGCAGTCGCGCTGCCTGGTGGAGGGCCGCCACCAGGGGAGGGTGGCAGAATTTGGATCGGGTCACACAGAGCAGCAGCAGCATCCTGTCTGGAAGGAGGGTGGGGTCCAGTGAAAAATCCAGTTCAGGGGAAAGGTGGGGACCAAGGGGCAGATGCTGACAGGGTGGGATGAAAAGAGATTTAAGGGGCACCCAGGGGGCCCATTCGGGTGAGCATCCAACTTTCGGTTTTGACTCAGGTCATGATCTCTTGATTCGTGAGTTCGAGCCTGGCATCGGGCTCTGTGCTGAAGGTGCAGAGCCTGCTTGGGGTTCTCTCTCTCTGTCCCTCCCCCACATGCACATGCTTGCTCGCTCCCCCCTCCCTCTCAAAATAAATAAATAAACATTTGATAAACAAACCTAAAAAAGGTATTTCATACCAGGGTGCCTGGCTGGCTCAGCAGGAAGAACGTGCAACTCTTGAGCTCAGGGTTGTGAGTTCGAGCCCCACACTGGCCGTAGAGATTACTTAAAAATAAAACCAGGAGGAAGAAAAAGGTATTTAATACCTTATTGTTCTTTTTCACGGAATGTCATTCTGTGGTGCAGCCATGCGAGTGGCTTGCCTCTTGAAAATAATGATAATAGTGTAACAGGAGAGGGGCGCCTGGGTGGCTCAGTTGGTTAAGCATCCAACTTTGGCTCAGGTCATGATCTCATGGTTCATGGGTTTGAGCCCCGTGTCAGGCTCTGTGCTGACAGCTCAGAGCCTGGAGCCTGTTTCAGATTCTGTGTCTCCCTCTCTTTCTGACCTTCCCCTGCTCATGCTGTCTCTCTCTCTCTCTCAGAAATAAATAAAACATTAAAAAAAAAATAGTGTAACGGGAGGAAGGAAAGCGCCCCTCTTCCAGAGAACAGGCTTGGCTATGGGGATGGATGGGCAAATTCTTGAGCTGCGGGCCCACCCGGAGCCGGTTGGGGTGGTCGTTTCCTAGGCCACAGCCTGTAGAACAGTCAGAGTCATTTTCTTTTATTTTTAAAAGTTCTTTCTAAGTTTGTTTATTTTGAGTGAGACCAAGACAGTGCAAGCATGGGAGGGGCAGAGAGAGAGAGAGAGAGAGAGAGAGAGAGAGAGAGAATCCTCAACAGGCTCCATGCTGTCAGTGTAGAGCCCGATACGGGGCTCGAACTCATTAACCATGAGATCATGACCTGAGCTGAAACCAAGAGTCGGGTGCTTACCCGACTGAGCTCCCCAGGCGCCCACAGTGAGTCCTTTTGAAGGCCAGCAGGCCAGAGCCTCCCCATCAGCCTGATGTCACCTTGCCGGTTGGACCATCCTGCAGTGACATGTTGGTGCAGCTGGGCAGCGCTGATGGGACGTCCCACGAGGCCCGCGGTGACCGTCCTTGTTGGCGGGTGCAGGTCATTGGGGAAATCGCCAACTTAGGTGGCTGACTCGGTGAAGATGCTGCCCCAGGCAGAGCCTGGCTGCAGGAGAAGGGGTTTCCGAACTGCTCCAGGGAGCCCTGGGGGGTCCACCATGTACCTGAGTGGGGGGCAGGTGCTGACCCTTGGCAGGGTCACACTCGGGGCATGGGCTGCGGGATGGGCACATTCCAGCGGCCTCTCCAGTGGGTGGGTGCGAAGAGTCCTGTCTGCCGTGGGCCGGTAGGAGCTGGGATGACTTTCCACAGTGATTGCATTTATTCATCTTCACACACCTGCCAACAAGGCAGAAGCACCCCCACTTCTGGGGAGGGAGCCGAGGCTCAGGGAGGTTAAATCACCAGCCAGGAGGCAGAGCCGGGGTCAGGCCCAGGTGGGCCTCCTCCAAGCCCGTCCCCCCCCCACCTTCCTCCCTCCCCCACCNAGGTGACGCTGCCCGGGGAGCCTGTGGACATGGCGTGTGGTGTGGACCACATGGTGACTCTGGCCAAGTCGTTCATCTGATGCAACTTCCAGACCTGTGCGAGCCCAGGCCTGGCCTCAGAACCACCTGGACTGCTCAGCAGGGGGTCGGAGGGGACCAGGGCCCTTTGCGAAGTGTGACGCGCTCTCCTGGTGCCCTCAGCAGGAACGTCCTGGAAGAAGGCCCGTGACTCTGTCTCCTCTCCAGCTGGCGGGGGACCTGCTGTGTTCAGCAGGCCAGGCAGCAGTGACACGAGTCCCAGGCCGCGTGGCCCTGGCAGGGCGAGGGTCACCCACACATGACAGCCCCGGGGTCGCCTCTGGCCGGAGAAGCCGGTTTGGGGAACGCCTAGCTCTGTGGTGTGCCATTTTGTTTGATCGTAAACAGGGCCTGACAGCGTGGCCCCAGGGGGACTTCTGGACCCTCCGACCACAGCCGGGCCCACGGCTGGCATGTGGGCATCAGGGCGAGCCCGGCCTGGCTAAGGCCCGGGGTGTCCACTCAATCATCTGGGCCCTACCGCCCCCCCGCCCGGCTGGGGCGAGCAGTGAGCCCATCCCGCCGCAGCCTGGCCACAGGGCTGCCCAGGGAAGAGACCAGAAGCCCTGGAGAATGTCTGAGCTGGTGACATAACTTGTCCTTCTGTTTAAAAACCTCTTTTAGAACTCTCTTTAGGAATAAAGCCTATTTTCTGCCTTATTTTTGAGCACTGAAGACGCCTTTTATTTCTATCTTACCTGCTCAGTTAGAGCCGAGCTTTCAGAAACCGGGCTGTGGACAAAGAGACAACTAGAAGCCGGGGACAGATAACTTTAGAAGACCGTCCTGCTTGAAGGCGAGTTTTCTGTAGGGGTCTCTCTCCTCCCATGGCTCAGCTGGGAGAAAATAATGAAACTAAAACTAACCGATGATCGTGTCGCAAACCGGGGAGCCCAGTGGCTACACCCCCTTCCTTTTGTCCACTCTCTCAACAGATACTTCCTGTGAGCCACCCCCCCATCTGCCAGGTTCCGTTCATCACACCGGGTGGAACACAGTAAACAGGCAAGGTGGAAAATACGGTAGATGGTTACGTGGGTCGTGGAGAAAAATCGGGGAAGGGCAGGCGACGTGGGGCCTTTGCGGTTGGAAGTGGACGGGGCGCCTGGGTGGCTCAGTCAGTTGAGCCTCCGACCTTGGCTCAGGTCATGATCTCACGGTTCGTGAATTGGAGCCCGCGTTGGGCTCTGTGCTGACAGCTCAGAGCCTGCTTTGGATTCCGTGTCTCCCTCTCTCTCTCTCTGCCCCTCCCCGACTCATGCTACGTCTCTCTCTCTCTCGAAAATAACCATTTAAAAAATGTTTTTTTAATCTTGGAGACAGAGAGAGTGGGGGAGAGGGGCAGAGGGAGAGAGAGAAAGAATCCCAAGCAGGCACCTAGTTCGGCATGGAGCCCAATGCCAGGCTCGATCCCACGACCCTGGGATCATGACCTGAGCCGAAATTGAGAGTCTTAAAGTGTAACGGTACTTAGTTAAGCAGAATTCCTTGCTGTGTGTGACCTGAGGCCCCAGAAATAAGCCAGGGTGCCTCTGGGGGTGCGGCCCTGGGGCCCCTCTCCTGGGGACTTCCCTCCACTTCTCTGTAGAGAAGCAGTTGTTAAGCTTACAGCAAAGATTTCCCATAAACTAAAGAGAGAAATTGAAAATACTTTGTCGTTTTCCTTCCTGAAACTCATGGTTGGGCCGCATCCCACGTCGCCCCAGCAGCGAAGGACAGAAATCTGTCCTCCGTGAACTACACATCTTAAAGCTCCTACTGGTTTCCAGAGGGTGAGTGTCCTAGAAGGTCAAGGTCATGCCCGGGGTCCCACCAGTGGCATTCAGGGGCAGGGCGTGATGGTGCTGGGCAGCGTCTGTCAAATGGTTTTAAGCCTTCCACCCCAGATTCACATCCAGGAATTACCTCCATCTTGGACACAGCGACCACGGTACTTGTGAGGGACGCCCTGGGATTGGTCTTAAAACCCAGCGTCTTCCAGTCGGGTTTGGTCCCCCGGGCTGGTCGGAATGTGGCAGCCACATGCCAGAGTCTCTCCACAGTCCTCTTCGGTGCCGGTGTCTCTTCTCAGCTTCTGTCCCCTCATTCCTGACCCTCCCAGCACTGGGCCTGGGTCCCCACGGATGTCGTCCTCTGAAGGCCTGAGAGGGCGTTCAGTCCGCAGACCCCAGAGGGAGAAGCCTTCAGAGCAGCAGAACTTTTTGGAACTCAGGGTGGTAAGAGAGTGCTCTAGCCCCCTGCTCCTGCCCTTCAATCTCCAGGGGCAGGGGTGAGGTGAGGTGGGGTGGGGGTGGGCGGAAGAGGCCAAGCACAGGAACAGGTCTTCAGCCTTGCCCTGCTCACACCTGCCTTCCATGGAAGATACCAGAGAGGTCTGGACCTCTCTTACGCCTAGGCAGCCCCAATGCCCACCTTCCAAGGCAGCAAGGAGCCAGACACCAGAGGCTCACGGGAGGGGCGCTGGGCACGCGCCCTCCCTCTTGCCTCCAGTGTCTTGTCTGAGCAGTCCTTCCTGGGGGTGTGGGGGGGTGTGGTGTCCACAGGAGGNGAGCGGCCTCCTCCCGGGTCAGACTGGAGCCAGGCCGTAGGAGGACAGCATGGTGCTCAGCGGTGGCGCGTGAATTCTGAGGCCTGGGAGGAAAAAAACTGCTCTGGCCTCTACCTTGGCCCTCGAGTCCCTTGCTCTGGGGGAGGCTGGGCACCACCCCGTGAGGAAACCCAAGCCACCCCGTGGGGAGACCCCCGCGGAGAGGAGCAAGCAGGCTTCCTGCCAGCAGCCGGGCCCAACCTGCCAGGCTCGGAAGTAGGGCCTCTGGTCTCTTGGCCAAGACTTCAGACGCCCGCAGCCTCATGGGGGTCTCTGTGCCAGGACTGTTGACTGTGCTCGGATTCCCAACCCACAAACCCCGCCCCCGCCCCCCACAGTCGTGTTTAAAGCTAAGTTTGGGGGCCACTTGTTACGCAGCACCAGGCAGCCAATACGGCCCCTGTCGCTCTGGGGGACGTTTCTTCCCTCAGACTCTGGGTGTTGGGCCGGAAGCCTTGTCTCCTTCCTCCCAGCACCTGCCACCTGTCCTCCACCCCCTCACCCCCAACCGCAGCGTGGAGAAGGGAAAGATCGCACACGTGGTCCCACGTCAGCCCCAAATCAGCCAGCCATCAGCCACCATCCATTTTTTTTCTCCATTTTAATTAACACTTTACAAAGTACAAAATATACTGTCTTTTTTTTTGGGGAGGGGGGGACATTAGGTACTTTTTTTCTCTCCGTCATACAGTACATGAATCTCGAGGGTTTTGTGTTTCTTCAAGAAAGAGAGTAAGCGTGAGGGCCCCGGGGCCTCGGGTCACCCAGTGCTCCCCCCTCGCCCAGGCCCTGGGACAGATGAGTGCCACTGCTGCTGCTGGTGACCCGGGGCATTGCCAGGTGAGGGCCAGACCCCCCGAGGCGAGGCCCTGGGTAGGGCAGAGGCCCCTCGGAGCCCCATCATGCACCCAACACCCACACACCC
This sequence comes from Crocuta crocuta, assembly GCF_008692635.1. Classification (NCBI taxonomy): domain Eukaryota; kingdom Metazoa; phylum Chordata; class Mammalia; order Carnivora; family Hyaenidae; genus Crocuta; species Crocuta crocuta. The sequence continues at coordinate 3,232,387 of NW_027532208.1, forward strand.
CCATCTCTGGATAACGGAAATAATTTTGGCATAGAGCAAGAGGAGGGCTTGGGATTTTCTTTGTCATCAACCCCCTGCCCTCTCTCCACCTCCACCCCGCCCTGCTCAGTTCTCCCTGGACCATTTTCTGAATAGGTAAACTGAGGCAGAGGACAAGAAAATGCCCTGGGCTTGACCTTGGTCTTGGGACACGAATTTGGCCCATCTTTCATCCACCACCCATGGCGCTCCCCACCCTGGTCTCCGACTTCGCTGGACACTCTTTGCAGATATGCCCCCCCCCGCCCCGTAGGCGAGGGGCGTCGGCACCCTAAACTTCTCCCTGTGAAGACCATCTTCAGGGCCGGATGCTTCGAAGAGCTGGCCCGGCAGGTCTAGCCCCTCGGGGCTGGCTGCGTGGGCTGCCAGGTGTCCGCGGGGCACAGCAGAGCCCCAGCTGGGGACACCTCTGCCCCCACACCCTATGACAACTCTCTGCGCAGAGCGCTCCCGAGGCCTCAGGATACCGAACGAGTGGGCCCTTGGCTCAGACGCGGGCTCTACACACACATGCTCGCACACACGCCGACGCGTAGGTCACGGTGTGGCACACTTCCGCGTGGACGTATACACACAGCTGCGGCCGAGCACACGCCACCGTCCTGACCCCCAGCCCTCCCCCGCCCTGTTCCAAGCCTCAAATTCCCTCACCGGCGCGGAGGCTGCGGCCACAGGTTCCTTGTCCCTCTGACCAGGGCCACTCCTAGCGCCATCGGCCCCAACGGGCTGCCTCAGCCAACAGCTCCCGCCCGGCCTGGCCTTCACCTTCTACAGAGCAGGCTTCACAGGAGGGCGTGGGTGTCCCCAAGGCCACAGCCCACCCTGTGGCTTTCTCCCAGGGTCTGAAGACACAATGTGTCTGAAGAGACACAATGAAGCTTTGCTCTTTTGTTGCCTCTAATTTGAAAATGAAAGAACGAAGAAAAGCTGGGATGAGCTGTGAGGTACAGGAAAAGGGATCTAGCTACAGTAGGACCCGGCTGCCCTCACCACGACGACCCCGCCTCTCTCCCCAGGCTGGCCCTCTGCTGGGTTGACCACCAAGAGGCCATCTTGGTTGGCTCCCCTCCGGCGGCCTCTCTGCAGGGAGGGCTACCGCCCCCTCCAGGCCCAGCGCTTCCCTCAGCACAGCGGGAAACCTGAAAACCCAAAGTTCTGGGGGTCTTTTGGGTGGTGTGGGGGGGTTGAGGGGGAGACCCCATTATCCTCGCCCCTCAAGCTCTGCTCACAGACCACACACAGAGCCACACACCAGCTCCCTTTCCCAGTGGCTGTGACAGCCACGACTGGCTGATCCCCAGCCCTGGCTTACAGGGGGGCACAGATATATTGGGGGGGGTTCTTCCTACCCCCTACTCCGTGTTCACTCAGGAGGTGGTGTCAAAGACTCCTAGGTCACAGAGCACAGGACTGCTTGGCTATCACCCGGGAGATCCTCAGGGTCCCTCTCAGCCCTGGCAGGGAACCCAGGTTGTCCCCACGTCCAATCCAGAGGCCCAGAGAGGCGGCCTAGGGAGACCACAGGACTCCTGACTCTGCCTCATCTTTGACTATCAGGCAAATGGTACCCTAGCTTGAGACAGGGGCCTCACCCTACTCGTCACCCCAGAACCTTCTCTGCCATCCTCTGTCACCTCACAGGGGTCAAGCCTCGCCAGACCACGCATCTTCTGGACACCACACTGGTCACCAAGGCCACGCTGTCTGATGGGGAAGGCCAGGGCGGGCAGCCCCCGGTCACCCGGCTCCTTTTCCCACCAGGGGCCTGTAGCCTGGAGTTGGTGGCAGGGGGGCAGAATGCTGGTGCTTAGGACACTCTGGACCCCCAGATCCCGGGGAGGGAGGTCTGCCCGCCTCTCCAGCTTGAACGTGTGCCCTGGGCTCTGGAGACCCCTGTGGAGGAAGGGGGTGCAGGAGGAGGAAGGCGTTTCTTGGAAACCAGGGCAGCCCATGCTGAGGGTCTGAGCCAGACTTTCGTAACTGGGGGTGAGGGAGAAGCGGGTGGTCACGCCTCCCCCTCCCCCGCCTCCTCTCTTTAGTGTGCAGGGATGGGGCAGGCAAGGGGTGAGGGTGGCTTTACGCTGGTGCGAGCCTTCCTTACCGCGGAGTGGCACGGAGGCAAAGATACACACCCAGAGCCCAGGAGGCAGGTCGGGGCCCCCACTCACCCCTACCTCTCAGCAGGAACCCCATTCCTCACTCAGGAACCCCATTTTCCTGCCCCTGCCACGTGCCCCACCAGCCAGAGCAAAAAGATCTGCAGCCTCGACAGCGTATTCCTCAGCCCGCTCTGGTGGGTCTGGAGACCCCCCCGCACCCAGCAAATGGGGAGCACTCCCCCCCAAACCGCTGTGGGGACCAAACCCGACTATGCTCCTCACAGGCACAGCGTGAGGGGAGCCCGAGGAATGGGAAGCTACAGATGGCAGCTTGGGCCCGGGCCCAGATGGCTGCCAACAGCCCTCGCCCCAGCCCCTTCTGGACCCAAGGCCAAGGGCATTGGTCCTTTTCTTGGCTAGACGGGGCCAGTGTCCAGGAGGCAGCCTGAGAAAAGAAGCTGAAATTTCTAAGCTTGCAGGTGAAAAGGACCTGGTAAGCCTTCAGCACAAACAGCCAGAGGGCAGGGGAGGGGACGGGAGGGGACGGGAGGGGGTCGGGGTGGAAAGCTGTGGCGCGACCACCTACCTGCCCAGGTCTTTGGGCTCAGGGCAATGGTCACAGGGCCTTTCTGCTCAAGGGCAAGAAATTCCAAAACTCCTCTCTCCACACCACCGTCCCCCAGATAAAACAAGGGTGCCCAGGGGCGTAGCCATGGAAACGGGTGCAGGAAGGGGCTGAATCCATCTCTCAGGGGAGACTCGGGGAGGGAGCCCTGGGGCTCTGCTCTGGGGCTGCTGGTTTTTTTTTTTTCTCTCAAGTCAGGGCTTCTCGAATAACGTATTGCCTATATACTTGAATTAAAAATATACGGTGGCTCAAAACGTGCCCGTGTGCACGGCAGACGCGGCAGGAGGAGGCCCTCATGCTCACACACGTGCGCACACGGCGGGGTCCGTGTCCACGTACTGTGCACACACGCGTGTGCGTGCTCACACAGCATATATTAACATATATATTGCTCAAGTATATATGCTATTTACAGTATATATCTATATCAACATAAAACACAGGTATTTATAAGTGTGTACAATAGATACGTCCTGCGGGGGGGGGGTCTGGGTAGCACACGCTTCCAGGGTCACGGGGCCAACACATTTGCTCGGCGGGGAGGGAGGGAAGGCAGAGAAGTGACATCACCAGGGGACCCAACGGCGAAGGAGTCTGGAGAGGCGTGCCACGGAAAACCAAGGCCTTCCAAGGAGGGAAAGGGGACGTGGTTGGGTGCTTTCCTGCCCGCTCGGCTCCCCTGCCCCGCCCCACCCCCCGTTTTGGAGCCAGCAAACAGATGGACACGTTTTGGTTGTTTTAAGAGTTTTGTGCAACACGAATTAACTTTAAAAAAAACCAAAAACCAAAAAAAAGGTGGGTTCCTAATCAGTGGTTGAGCCCTGAACATCTTCAAGGATCTAGACACAGCGCTCCTTCACCTGGTGGAGCCCCCCGGGAGGCAGAGGGCCCCCCGATGCTGGGAGAACGGGGCAGGGGGGGCTCACATGAGCCCTTCACCAGGGAGAGCGCCCCTTCTCCTCTGAGCTCCTAGGGAACAGCGCAAGGCGGCTGCCACCTGAGAAAAAGTGCCGGGGCGGGGGGAGGGGAGGGGGGAATGAGGCTCACCCCATTCCTCCTGGCCGAACTGCCACCTGGCCGCCCACTGACCCGGGCCTCTGGGCGCCCTGGGGGAACCCCTAACTTGTCACAGACCTCTGCTGCCTGCCTCCTGCTCTGAAAAAGCGAAAAAGCACTCATGCTTCTGTGACACCCAGTGATTCTCACGCCTGTCCCTGGAGCCACAGGGGGCCAGCCAAGTGACCCTGAGCCTCGGAGTCCCCAACAGAACTCAGTAGGCCCGTCCCCTGTCCGCTGAAACTGCCGCCAACCACAGCCTGGGCGCAAATACATTAAATAAGAAACTAAAACGTACGGTACGGTTTTCTCTATTAAGGCTCAGATAAGCTGCCTCCCAGGTCAAGTACTCATGAATGCCATGGGCCAGCTGAGGGCCAGGCAGGCAGGCGAGTTGGGGGCAGAGGCCTTCCACATCCCCCCAAAAGTGGGGCAGGGGAGGGGGCAGGAGAGTGACGGAGCCCTGTGCTGGTCTAGTCGACTGTTGGGGGTGGGGGTACCCCAAGGAACCCCAGGTCCAAAGTGCTGGGGGTGCCCCCACTTCAGGGAAACTGAGGCTCCGCCTGCCCAAGTAGGGTCCAGGGGAAGCGGAAGGGACAGGAGCCCAAGCCCCAGGCTGGTGGGTCTCCTGGGGACTGCCCCAGGAAAGAGTGCTTACGGCAGGGACGGTCTGGACAGGGTCCCCTTGGCAGTCTTGCTGGGAGTCGGGGCGTGGGCCCTGTGGATGGCAGGTGAAGTTCTGGGTGGCCTGGGTGCTCCCCAGATCGGGGCCCCGTCCACCTGCCCACGCTTGTCAGAGCCTCCCCAGCGCACCGGCCTCCACTCTGCGGGAACCAGCCCGGAGCCGATGGAACCGGAGACCAGCGGCCACCACATCCAGCCCCAGGGCCTCACAGGGGCCTTCCTGGTCTCCATGAACTCGGCTCCCCTCAGCCAGCTCCCCAACACGACCCGAAAATCAGAACCCCATTGTCTTGGAGGGGGAGCCTGCTTCCTTCAGCATCTGCCCCCAACTGGGCAGGGGGCGAGGGGAAGGCGGTCAGCTGGCAGGCTCCCTGGGCCTTAGACATCATTTTCTGGAGTAGGGGTGGGGGCGGAGGAGGCAGCTGGGAAGTCTCTGGAGGGCCTGGGGGCTCCAGGAAGGCAGGGGGGCATCAGGAGGCCTTAGCTTGGGCCCCAGGCCTGGCAGGGTGAACAATCGGGGGTGTCTCCCTGAGGCCCCGTCTTGGGGGCCCCCGGGGCCGATTTTCCAGTCTGTGAGAAATACTGTGAGAAGAATCTTCGGGGTAGGGGCCTGGCCCAGGCCTGGGGGGCAGACGGGGAAAAGCGGAAGAGGCCCTCCTAATGCTTCTCTGCTTGGCTGACTTTCAGGGCGCTGATGACGGCGTTGATGTTTTCTTCTGGTACCTGCAAGGGGCAGGAAGGGGCGAGTACCCGTGAGCCCCGAACCGGCATCCCTCACCCAGTGGGGGGCTGGTGCCGGACACTCACCAGCGCATGGTCGAACTTGAAAGTACTGATGTAGTAGGCGGGGATGTCTGCAGCAGCCAGGGGCTCGGAGATCTGGGCCACGATGCCACACTCATCTGGGGACAGGTGGGGACATGCTCAGCCTCCTCGGCCAGGCTTCTACCCTTCTCTGTGGACAGTGTCTGCCGCGCACCCAGTTTCTAAGCGCTCCCGCCCCTCACCCTGAAGCCTTAGTGCAAAGACCCCTCCACCCAGGAGCCTTCTCGGACATCCCGGGCCAGCAACGAGCTCTCCTCTGCAGGGCTCTGCACCGCCCAGCTCTGTCTGGCTTTGATGCCCCATTTCCAGGACTCGAGTGCTCCGAGTCGGAGCTGGAGGCGGCGTGGCCGATGGGAGGCCGTGGGTTCAGGCCCTCTCTGCTGTCGCCCTCTGACTCTCTTCTAGCCAGAAGACTGTGGTCCAAGTCACTTCCTCTCTCTGAGCATAAGCTTCCTTGCTGGGTCCCCACTGGGTAATGAATGACCTCTGCCTGTCCTAAAGGCAGTGCCAGACATTTGTTTGGGCCCAGAACGGGACTTCTTTCTCCCTCTAGACCTCCAAAGCAGGGGTGCATTCTCTCCTCGCCTCCAGCTTCCTGCCTGTTTTGAAGGCACTGCTGAAGGCTTCCTCCTACAGGAAGACCTCCAGGGTCTGAGGACCACTTTGCGTCACCAACAAAACACACTCAAAGTTTTCAGGTGGTTTCTCCCAAAGCCACTATTCTGACTTTGACAGTGGTACGTTTTCCCCAACACTGTCCCCGACTGGGTGGGAGAGTCCAGATTGGGTCACCAGTTCCCCATGTGACTCTGAGGCTGAAGCCTGGGAAACAGCCCCACCTCTACCCCATCAACACCCCATCGTCACCCCAACCAGCCTCCCCTCTGCCCCTTCACTCCCTGGCCTGGCTCCTGCTGGTCAGCCCAGCCCTGGACCTGTGTGGCGACCCTGCTACGCCCCTCAGGCTCCTGCTTTCCGCTTGGCTGGACCTGGAGGCCCTTTTGGTGGCTGTCCAGGCCTGGAGCCTGCGCATCTGGTGACCCTCTGTGCCACCACGTGGTAGATAGAGACCCTTTAGCTCCAGATGCAACAATCCTGATAAAAACGGAGGCAGGAGATTAGAGTCTAGAATGACGCCTTTGCCTTTCCAACTGTGGGCTGGGACCCACTGGTGACATCAATCCAGAGGGCTGGTGACCCGCGTCTCGCTGAATGATACAGACCAAACGGCACAGCGCAGAGCTTGGGCGAGTAGTTTTGTGCAAATGCAGTCTGGGCTTGTTCGCATGTGTGTGCGCGGGGATGGGATTATAAAACATGTTTACTCCAAACCACGCTCGGAAACATATGGGATCTGCCGGTCTAGAATCTTTCACATTCTCGGTAAGCTATTTTTCTTGCGGGGCTATTTATAGCTGCAAGTGTGGCTTCGAAGCCCGCAGCGTCCCGCGGCCGATTCCCACACACACCCTTGCCCCTGGCTGCCCGCCCACGGGGCCGCTCAGACAAAAACAGCCTGGCGGCATCGTGCACACGCTTGCTGAGGGAGAGATGTTTTGAGTTTCCTCCACCTCCCCTCTTTATCTCTTCTTTATTTGGACTTTCTGTTTTTGCATTATAAGGGGTCTATTTTGATCAACTCGGAACCAGGGCTGGGGACAGAAAAGACAGAAAAGACAAGCTGACGTGCATGTCTTCCTGCTTCTCGCCTGTATCTCCT
>NW_027532208.1:3239456-3255577 GCF_008692635.1 Crocuta crocuta
GTCTACCTGCCCAGGCTCTGCCCGACGCCTCCACCTTCAGGGAGAAATAGTGACAGAGCCTCTGGCCTGGCATCAGGCCTTGGTCGCTCTGCCTCGGGTGGCCTGGCTGGGTCGTTCTACCCTTTCTACCTTTGGACTCTGTACCCTGGGCAGAGCCGCTGGGGGCCACCTGGCCACCACATCATACCTCCTGCTGCTGGTACTGCCCCCTCCTCCCCACAGCCAGGCGAATATCCACCAGTCACCTTTTCTGGGAAGTCCTCCCTCCCTGACCCTTCTCCAAGCCACCTGGTCCTTACATGTGACAGCGATGGCACGTGTGGCCTGCAGAGCACCTGGACTAACGGACAAACACGAGAACTCCCCACCCAGGCGCAGCGGCTGTCGTCACCCTGATTTTATGTATTAGGAAATTGAGGCTCAATTCCTGCGGCCACGCTGGTCTCCTCCAGCCCCGGCCTCGCCTCCACACCCCTGTGACCCTGCGCCGCGCAGCACAGGTAGCAGCAGAAAGGCTGGGGTCTGTGGAGAAGGAGGCCCTGAGAGGCAGGTTGTGGGTCCCAGGGTCGGACCAGGAGCCATCAGTGTACACTTCTCAGCACTCCAGAGAATAGCCTCCTGTCCTGGCCCCTGTATGGCTCTGGCTTTGGCCTTGATGTGAGCAGAGCTGGGGCAGGGGAGGGGTGGGGGGATGTGTCCCATCCTGTCCACCTGCAGGCTCGTCCAGAGGCGGGTGAGGCAGGAGGCACAACACGGCTCCCTCACTGACTCTGCACCCTCAGGTCAGAATGTCCTGCTACCCTCATCTCCTGTCCTGGGAACTGAGACCCTGGAGTAGTCTGAGCTTTATCTGGAACATTCTTCACTCCATCTGTGGGAAATCAGTGTTCAAAGCTGTATGGGGATGCTTCCAGAAACAGCTGCCCTGTAACTTATGGACTGCCTCTTCCAGGTTCATGCTCTGGCATCTAGCAGGTCCAGCCTCAAGAAATCCTTTCTGGGGCACCTGGGTGGCTCAGTTGGTTAAGTATCCAACTTCAGTTCAGGTCATGATCTCACGGTTAGGGAGTTCGAGCCCCACATCAGGCTTTGTGCTGACAGCTCAGAGCCTGGAGCCTGCTTCAGATTCTGTGTCTCCCTCCCTCTCTGCCCCTCCCCTGCTCATGCTCCCTCTCTCTCTCTCTCTTTCTCAGATATAAATAAAAACATTAAAAAAAAAAAGAAATCCTTTTTGATCGCTGCATCACTGGTAATGGGGCCAGCAATGCCCCCTCCACCCCCCCCCAACACCGGGCGGATCGGTGCCACGTGGCCCTACCACCTACCGAGGCCCCTGAGGCCTGTGGCCACTTGGAAAATGCTCAAGGGAAAAACTCTCTGCCAAAGACACTGGGTCATTGTGGAAACTGACTCTAGACTTAGGGAATCACTATGGACTCCCTCCCATGGGCTCAGTTCGTGGCTATGGAGGAGAAGGTGCTCCCTTCCAGGACAGAAGGGGTGAGGCATTTAGGGGCGGGTGCTGGGGTGTCCGCAGTCTTACTGTGAGGCATTTAGCAACTGCATGTATTTACACGACGGAAACTCATCCAACAGCAGTGGCCACTGCCCGTGGGCAGGTGGGGCTGACGAAGGCCTTAACAACAAGGGCGCCTGGGCTGAAGGAGCTCCTCCCGTCCTCTGGAGGACCGTGCCTTCTGTCACTCGCCAGTCACGGGCCCGTGGCGGGGGCCCTNCGGGGTGTGTGACTCGTGATGCGAAGCCCCCAGCCGCCGGTGCGGAGCCCCAGGGGACTCACCGAATCCCAGCGGCTGTCCTCCGATCCGCACCATCTTCCAGAGCTCTCCGGACGCACTCGTGAACAGCAAATTACTAGGGAACCTTAACAAAGAGAGGAAACCCCAGAGGCTGGTGTTGGTCGTGGTCCCTAGGCTGACCCTCGGGGCACTGCTTACAGGGCCAGGGGAGGGGGCTCGGGAGCTCCAGGGTCTCAAGGACCAGCCTGTCTTTCTCATCCAGGCAGAACAGGAGGGCAAGGCTGGGAGTGGCTTTGGGACAACTGCCCTCCTCTGCTCATTTGCTCGGCACACCGTCCCCACCCCCGCCCCGGAGACGGGGAGTGCCCAGGCGGCCCTGGGCCTTGGTCTCTCTGAGCTGCTGTCACAAGATGGGCCCAGCTGACCACCGAGGCAGGGCTGTGCGGAGCACTGATGGGTACAAAGTGGGAGGCGTGTGCACTACAGCCCAGCCCGCCCGGCCCGACTCACCTCTGCTGGGTCTGCACGTCCATCACCAGGGAGATGTAGCCCTCGATGAGGGAAAAGGAGAAGAAGCGGATGTGGCCGCAGTCCTCCCCAGCAGCCATGGGATCCTTCACTCTGGGGGGTGGGGCGGGGGTGCTGGTGAGGGGTGGAGGGGCCCCCGCCGCACCCGGACTCCCACCCGGCCCGCCTGTCGGCCTCGGCACACAGGGCTGGGAAGCCCGGGGAAGCAGGGCCAAGTCCTGGCCTTGACCCTGCCCTCCTGGGTGACCCTGAACCTGTGGCTCCCACCCGCGGTCCCTCCTCTGTGAGACACGGACAAGTCCCTGGCATTCATGGAGGTGTGCCCTCCACTTCCCAGTGCCGGGGACCCCAGGAGGCTCAGAGTGCAGATGACACGCGCCCCTTCCCTAGTAGCTTCTCTGTCCCTGCGCTGATCCCAGTCTCAGGGCACAAGCTGGGCTCACTGCCAGCTCACTGGTCCCCTCCCCAAGTGTTGGCCTAAACTTAAAATCTGCTCTGAGGAAAAACGCAGACCCTGCCTCTGCAGAATGAAACACCCCAAAATCCCAGCTCCTCGACTGACGGGCCTCTTGCCCTTGGAGTTCAGGGGACAGCGGGGGTGCTTATTACACATGCATGTGCACCTGGGGCTTCACCCAGTTTTGGGGTTCCCCAGGAAGGATATTTCCCCTCTCGGAGTGGGGCTTTTGGGTAGAGCCATGATCCCCACCGCCACCCCCCACCTGACGCCACCAGACTGCCAAGGTGGGTGGCAGACTGTGTCTCCCCCATCAGACTAGCTCTCAGGGCAGGTCTGTGTCACCCTCTCAGACTGGGACTCCCAGGCAGAGTCATGTCCCCCTGCACCCCCCCAGCCTCTCATGCCCATGGGGGCCATACCCGTTGGAGTAGAACATGACGTCCATGAGGAGTGTGGCAACTGCAGGCAGCGTGTCAGGGTCCAGGCTGGTGACGCAAAACCTGTTGCTTGGGCTGGACAGAGGGTGGATGACAGGCCTCTGGACTGCAAGAGCAAAGACATCAGGCACTGACGTCGGGAGGAGGAGGAGCATCAGGGAGGAGGAGGGCCCAGGAAGATGGGGGTGGGGAGACCTGGCCCCTGTTCCTTCTGTAGCCTCCTGATCCTCCAGGCTCACCTCCAGACCCCCAGGCCTTTGCACGTGCCCTGCTGGCCGCCTGGAATGCCCTTTCCAACCTTCACCACCTGGTTCAGCTCCTATTTGTGCTCTAAGGTTCAGTTCCAGAGTCACTGCCTCTGGGATGTCTGCCTGGATACCAAGTGGGTGAGGAGTGGCCTCTGGCCATCACTGACTGTGCCCCTGTCCCCTGCCCTTGCTAGACCTTGAGAGCAAGGTCTGGCCAGGACTGTTATGCTATGTTATGTCCAGAACTTCATGTATGCTCTGAGAGTGGAGCCGCTCTGGAGTGGGACCTGGTAACTTCTTGGGGTCTCCTCTGTACGGAGTCCCCCCAGCTCACCCATCTTGGGCTTCACGAAGCCATTGGTGATGCCGAGGTTCTCGGCTGCTACCGTCTCGCCATTGACGACCTGCAGGATGGTGAACTCCGATGACAGGGTGTGCGTGACGAAGGGCAGGTCCCGTTCGCGCACCTAGGGGTGGGGGGTCAAGGACGTGAGTGCCCCGGGGTCCCAGACGCCCTTCACTCTGAAATTTTGCTCCCAGGACCGGCTTGGGGCCGGGGGCCGGAACCGGGTGTGTGCGCCTCCCAGAGGCAGCCGGGACGACACAGGGGGGAGGAGACACTGCCCGGAGGGCCGGGAGGTACAGGTCTGTGCCCCTCACTTTCTGGCCTCCGGCTCAAACCAAGCATGGCCTGCAAAGGTGGGTGGAGAGTGGGGCCAGGCGGACCCCGGAGCCCCACCTGGGCTGTTCTGATGCTTGACGGATGACCCCGGGCCCCTCGCCATCTCTGCGAGTGGACGGGACGGGGGCCAGGGAATGCTGCAGGCTACACACCCACCCGGCGTGTGGGGCCTCAGCTCACCAGGATGAAGTCCGTCTGGTAGGTGGACAGCATGAACACGGAGATGTTCTGGTCGGCCAGCGGGGCGATGACAGACTTGGCAATCTTGGTCACACCGATGGGCTGCGAGCTGGAGAAGCTGCCCCCGCCCGACACCACGTTCAGGGCCAGCCAGGTGGCATCCGCCACACTCAGGTGCTCTGAGGAGGGCAGCTCTGGGGGGAGGACACGGAAGGCGGGCCTGTGACTGATAGGTCTAGATCGTTGGGGCAGGGCAGGGCTGCAGAGATGGGGGCGGCTGTGTGACCCCAGCCAGCCCTGCCCTCTCAGCCTCGGTGCCCTCGTCTGTCAGAGGAGGATGGGATCAGGGGCTCCCAGGCCGGGAAGACCAAGCGGGCACATGCCAGGCAGGCCAGCCAGGCAGAAACCTCAGCGACGAGCGCTTTATCTGTGCCTGGACCTCTGTGTCCTCCACCATGAAACGATGGTATTCAGCACTCAGCAGTGACTTTGTTATTTCCAGTTCTCACTCCAGTATTGGGGGCTGTGGTTTCACACTGGGTTTCTGGGTACCTCCCAGGCTGCTGGAGGGGGAGGGGAGGCCAGAGCCAGGGTTTTGGGGGCCCCAGGATTTCTCTCCCCGCTTCTATCAGACTTGGGTTTTGGAAGAACACACAGCCCCAGGAGGGTTCTGAAGGATGCCACCTTCTATGCAGTGACTGCCCCCTGAGTCCCTCCAGGGAGCCCAGGGATCCCGGGCGGGAGCAGGGGGAGGGTCAGAGTGGCAGCAATCACCGAGTCTCCCCGACCGGCTCACGACACCCGGAACCCAAATGTTCACCTGCCCTTGCTGGTCCTGCAGACACAGCACTTGGGGCCGGAGCCCAGCACAGCTACAGAGCGTGTCACAGGCGCTGTACCAGGACGGCCATTCCCACTGGCATGGCAACCAGAGCGCCGAGGGGGCTGCTGACTGCCTAAGATCCCTTAGGGAGTGAGAGCCAGGATTCGAACCCAGGTCCCGACTAGGAAACAGACCTCGCGCTCTGCTCTGGGTGCTGACCTGGAAGAAGGGCCAGGTCCCCAGGGAGGCTGTCTGGACAATGGTGACGAAGATACTGCCACCCCAGGAAGGCTGGGCTGGCCTCGGGCAAGATGGCTTCCAGACTCCCACCTGCCTGGCTCTGGTTGCCATGGTAACCACAGTCTAGGGAGCCCATTGGTCCCTCTCTGGCCAGGCTGGCTGGAGAGGGAGATGGCCTCCCAGGAAAGGGGAAGGTTTGGGAGGAAGAGGAGGAAAGGCTTTTTAAATGCTTTTCTTTTTGGGGTGGTGAGGAAGGGCAGAGAGAGTCAGAGGATCTCAAGCAGGCTCTGTGCTGACAGCAGAGAGCCCGATGCAGGGCTCAAACTCATGAGCTTCGAGATCGTGACCCGAGCTGAAATCACGAGTCAGGAGACACTTAGTTTGTTGTGTGGGGGTCAGACGAAAGGTATTCCCAGGACAGACCTCCAGAGGAAACCTCCTCCCCCAAACCAGGAGCTCAGTTCTGAAATCCAAAGGGGCATCACTGAGAGCCCCCCGGGGGTGGGGTGTCCCGATGGTCCAGCCAAACTTCCTGTGGTCCTGTGCACTGGCTGTGAGTCATGGGGCCCCAAACGTGGCCAGCCAGCTCAGGCACCATTTTAATATATATAGTGATGAAAAACTTTTAAATGTCCCTTTCATTAGGTCAGAACCTCTTAAGCCTTCTTCAGAAAATTCTGGAAGGGTCACTTAGGTTGCCACATGCTAACACGAGACCGCGGCAACTTTTGCAAACCCGCCCTCTGCCTGCCCATTCCAAGTTCCTCACGACCCAAAGGCACCCAGCGGCTTCCCAGGTCCTTCGGCTAAAAGCCCAAGTCCTTTCCTCAATGAGCGCTGTCCAGGGGGCCTCTGTGCAAGGACGGAGGGTCTATACCTGCACTGCCCCCAAACGGTAGCCACTCACAATGGAAGACATATGGCTGATGCAATGGAAGAAAACAGACTGCAAGTTTTATTTAATTTTGATTCATTTCAATTCTGAGGGCTGCGCACGGTGAGTGGCTACTGTCCAGGGCAGGGGTGCGAGTCCCCGGCACAGTGGCCCGTCTGCTTCGTTCTCCGCCAGGCTCAGAGCCTGGCAGGCAGAGGTCTGAGCTGAGTGGCAGCTCTACTCTGTCCAGGTCGCACGGTTCCCACCTATCAACCTCCCCTGTCCCCCCCACTTCCACCCAGCTTGGTCAGGGCTCTGTTACACCTCCAGACCCGAGGTGGGGGGTGGCCTCTGACATCATCCCTTGCTTCTATCGGACTTCCCAGGATCGGGCAAAGGCCCTGGGAGGAGCCAACGCCATTCCCGCAGGGACCATTCCCAGGCACGGCCAACTTCTTTGAATTTCCAACCCACCAGTGGGGACTATGCCCTTCTGCTTATGGATGCACAGGATGCATAAGAGCCGGGATTCGAACCTAGCTCCGACTAGGAAACAGACCTCACACCCTGCTCTGGACACTGACCAGGAAGAAGGGCCAGGTCCCCAGTGAGGGCGGAGGGCTCTCAAGAGGGGCCCAGACATCGGCGGATCGGGGAGGCTGTCTGAATGCTGTCCATCTGCTTATGGACCCGTAATAGGCTGAAAAGTCAACCTCGCTCCCATTTCGTAGAGTTGGAAACTGAGGCCCAGAGAGGGAAGCTGACTGCCCCAAGATCATGGGGTAGTAAATGGCAGGGGGATCTCACTCTGGCACCGTGGAATGCCTTCCAGACCCACGTGGGCCACCAGCCTGCCCTGGTGTATCAGGGAAACTCCCCCATGCGGGGCTTAGCTCCAGGACTGTAAAGGGGAGGCATCGGGCCACCAGAGGCTCAGCCTTCCGATCCTGACGCTCTGAGTCCCAGACCCAGGCGTCCGCCTTCATGTGGTCTCACCGGACCCCACAAGGCCTTCACCATGCAGGTGGGCTCCCCTCCGCCCCGCTGGCCCAGCTTCCACGTTCCAGGGGCCAAGGCGGGAGGAGGGCAAAGAACACGGGCTCCGGGCTCGGACAGCGACAAGCTCCAATCCTGGCTTCACCCTCCCCGGTGGAGGCTGCCAGAAAGCTGCTTCAGATACAGGGGGGAACACAGATATGGTGGGGAAAGGCTCCCGCCCAGTGAGCCGCTGGGGCATGTGCATGGTTAAGGGGTGCTGCCGCGGCCAAGGCTCCGCTCCTGGGAGGCTCTTGGCAGGTCTGGATGAGTCCCAGGGAGAGAAGCCCAGGCCTGAGGCTGAAAAATGGGGGCGTGGGGGTGGGGGTGGAAACACAGGATTTCAGGTCAATGCAACTGTCGGCCAGTCGGGGCAGCTGGTCGGGCCGGGCTGGGTCCGCCTGGCCTGCCCCCGGCCTCGGGGCCTCCTGCTCCTGGCTCTCGGCCCTGGAAAGAACCCACGGACGGTGGTGGTCAGCTTCAGACCCATGGTGGTCATGATACTTCCAAAAGGGCAAGCTTTGTCAGAGGAGCAGAAGCACCTGGAAACCACAGTGTTTGCGGCTTCTGGGCCCTGGGAACTCAAAGAGCTGCCCTGGCTTTCCACAGGAGAGGGAAGGCAGGCCTGTCCCGGCCCAGCCTCACCCCAGGCCAAGCCTCAGGGCAACTGAGCCCCAATTTGGGGCTGTAAGGAGGCTGACCAGGAGGCAGGCAGCAAGCCTGCCCTTCCCGAGAGGAAAAGTGGACCCATTCCGAGACCGAAATGGATTATTTCTGTCACTGCACATAGTACAAGACCCTAAAAATAGCCTCTCGGAGCTGAGCACGCTCTGTGGTGGTGAAGGTTAACTGTCTTGTCACCCGCCAGCCACCAAGGGAGAGGCTCTGTTGCTGAGTGGAGCGCCCCACCCCCCTGCACTGCTCACTGGATCCCCATGTCCCCAGGACTCCCGTGTTGTGGCTGCAGGGCCCACGGTTCCTACACAGCCGCTACCTGTCCACACAGCCAGTGTCCCTCGGGCTTCTCCTACCCTGCCTGCAGCAGGGTCAAGAGTCCTGGGGCCAGGCGGGCGGGTTGAATCCTGCCCGTGCGACTCTGGGCAAAGCCGACGCCCCTCAGTTTCTTAGTTTTCAAATGCAGAATGATGAAATCAGGATCGGGTCCAGAAGATGCTTCGAGGATTAAATGAGATAATCCCCACAAGCGCTTAGCTAAGTGTCTGGCATCGAAGCGCTCACCAAGTGCCAGAGACTTTGTGTTCGTACACTGCTAGTGGTAGTTTCGACGGTTTCTGGAAGGCACTTGGGCAACACGTAACAGGGGTTTCCTGAATGTACAGTTTCGCTGTGACGAAGCAGCTCGCACGCGGGGCGAAGATGGACGCCCGGGCGAGTGTGCGGCCCGAGGGGGCTTAACATGAACACTGGGTGGCATGTGAGACCCAGTGGCGGGGGTGGAACCCCGGCTCATCGCTGACAGACGCGACACATCTGGTTAAAAACAAGTTTTCCGGCTATAAGACACGTCTTTGGACAGCTGTGTAAAGGAGAACTTATGTCAGATACGGAAGGCAAGTCTCATTCCGTGGGCGTGACAAACAGGACGGGGCTCTCACCATCAGCTGATGGACATAGAGAGAAGGGGAGCAGCTTCTGAGGACCACCTGGTACTGGGGAAGGGGCAGGAGATTTTACTGGGTGGAATAAAAAGACGGGGACCGCACCCACTGCGGGCCAGCGCTGCAAAGCGGCCACAGCCTGGGGTGTAGACCGTGGAAGGAAGAGATCTGCCACAACACAGCAGGAGGGGGCTTGGAGGGCGTGCAGGAACTGGGGTGTCACAGGAATGGCCAGGGCTCTGCAGGGGGCAGCCACTCAAGGCCCACCCCTCCCCCTTCCTCACTGCCCTCCCACCTCTCCCCATCCTGGGAAATGCAATCTCAGCTCCAGGCTGTTACTTTACACATTGCAGGGGGGCGAAGGGGGGCATAGGTAGGAGGCCACTGCAAATGCTGATAGGCACTGTCCCCCATCAGTGCTCCCGGGGAGCACCAGCTTTAGGGGACAGTAAGAACGAGCCTGACCGGGCTGTAAGCTCCATCGGCTTGGACCTCCTGGAGAGGACACCACTTTGTCCCTCTGCTTACGAAATGGTAAATGACAAGCTAGAAGGTGGATGCCAGGAGCTCAGAGCTCTGGTGAGCACAGCCCTCTCCGCCCTGGGGGACATGCAAGGTAGACACGGCCTATAGAGCACAGGTGCACTGTACGGCCATGGGCGTGACTTCCGGAAGGGAGAGGGGGTCCTGGGTTTGGGACAAGGCGGGGCACCCAGAATCACAAGCTGTGAAGGGGGCAGAGCAGCATCTGAACCTGGGTCTCCCCATCGTAGCCCAGGGTGAGGCCAGGAGTTGATTTTCAACCACTTCCCCGCTCCACCTCTGGACGAATCACAGCCCCCTGAGCTCACCCTGCCCCTCTGTGGTATGGATCACACATTCAGATATAGGGGCTCTGATGGGTGGGGGCCCAGTTACCACCGGGCCCCTCCAAACCGCAAACCTAAGATTCTGCCCACTACCCAGAGGTCAGGGCAGGGACTGTTATTTTGGGTCCCCAAGAACACCTTGCATCGCACATAGTAAGTGCTCATTGGACACGTAAAAGCTCAACACACACCCGCCTCCTGCTGTCTGTTTGCGACACAGACCGACAGATCCAGTCGAGCCAAGAACCTCTTAATTTCCACATTAAACGAAGAGCTGTCTGGTTAACGCCCTGTCCCCCCACCGCCAAGATTCTTCATCTCACATGCAAGTGAACTGCAAACAGCTGCTAGTTCCTAACTGTGAGAGCCTCACGCCCGTGACCCTGCCGGCGAACAGTCACCAAGGCTCCCAGTGGCCACAGGAGGCCGTCTAGTGACAAGCGATCGCTGAGAGACGGATGCTCTCCTTCATGTGATGTGGCGCAGCCAGGGGTCCCCCAGGGGCGGCCACAGACCCAGCTCCCTTTCTGCAGACAAGCCTCCCAGAGCTTGGGCAGGAGAGTGGGACCGTGTGGCTCCTTCCACACACCCGCCCCCCAATCCTGCCCTCTAAGAGCCTTCCCAGACTACCTGCCCCTCCCCCTGCTTCTCAGCTGCTGCTCCTGACCTCGGTCTGTTGGAACCCCCATACCACTTCTCCTTCTCCGAGTACTTTCCTTATCTGCCAGGACCACCCTGAAGGCATATCCTGCTTCAAATCCGCACCCCATCACTCACAGTGACCGCGCACTTGGTGCCCGTGTTCTCATATGTAAAATGGGTCTTTACTCTCCACTTTGCTGGCCCCTGGAACGAGCCCACAAGGGGAGGCGTTTCCACTGAGGTCATAACAGTAAGGGCCGTGCAGGTGAACAGGAGTCTGGCTTTGTGGACCCCCCGGCGTCCTCCCTTTGTGGACCCCCCNCACTTCAACAGACGCACATGACTTTGCTTGATGTTTCTGGGGCAATAACGGATACCCAAGCAGTCCGCTGACCAGGAGCTGAAGCGAGACCCCCTACCGGGAAGTCACAGAGTGCGGGGTGGCCAGAGGCTGGCCCGGCCTCCCAGCCCCTGCTGGGTGACTAATTTACACCTGTCCCAGATCCCACCTTCCCCAGACTTGAAGACCCAGCAGGGAGCCCTTGGCCATTACTACTGCTCGGTCCTCACCGGGACAGCCGCCTCACTCGGCTCCCTCCAGGTAAGCCCTTCCAGATCAGGGGAGGCCCTTCGCCGGCTCCCCCTTGCCCCCGCCGCCCCTGGCCTCACGTGTCCTGTCTCCATCTCCTGTTCATGTGCTCACCTTCAGTTCCCTGAGAGTGCCAAGCAGCCCTCCATTCTGGAAGCCTCCCCGCCCCCGGATGCGTGGGTGCCACTGGGTGGGCTCTTTACTCATTTAGTTGGGTCTGCCTCAAGCACTGCCTCTTCCAGGAAGTCCTCTTGGACTGCACTTCAGCTAGCTAGGATGGGTGCCACTCTCCATTGCTACTGTAATTCTGGTTCCTGTGTTTCTGTCCTCCCGGAAGCTCAGGGGCAGAGGCTGGACTCCTGCGCTTCTGATCTCCCCTGCCCAGGGCCCGGCCGTTGGAAGCACTCAGAGATGACGCCAACCATGAGGTCTCCGGCAGGCTACACACGTGTGTTTCCCTTTCCTCATCTATAAAACGAAGCAAGTAAGAGTCTTTCCCAGGGCGCCTGGGTGGCTCAGGTGGTTAAACATCCAACTCTTGACTTTGGCTCGGGTCATGATCTCACGGTTCGTGGGTTTGAGCCCCGCATCAGGTCCTGTGCTAACAGTGCGGAGCCCACTTGGGATTTTCTCTCTCTCTCTTCCTCTCTCTCTGCCCCTCCCTTGTTCTCTTTTTCTCTCTCTCAAAATAAATAAACTTGAAAAAAACTTTAAAAAATGCTACATTCCCATTCCAAGCCTCTCATTTAAAAAAATAAAATAAAAAAAGAGTCCTTCCCAGGGCTTATTAGCACGGTGTGTGCGGACAGCAGGCCCAGAGGGGGCGGTATGTACACTGATTCAGGGAGCTCATGCATCTGCTTGTCTCCTGCACAGCAGGGCGTGTTCTGCGACATGCCATTAGGGCACCCACACCCTCCCTGCACCCACAGTGTCATCAGCTGGCGGGCCCTGAGGCTCCTGGGATCAGAGGTGATGTTTCCCATCCAGGGCCCAGTGAGATGCCGGCACACAGCAGGTGCTCAGTAAATGTTGCCTCCTGCAATCTGGGGGTGGGGGCGAGGGGCTGGCTCTGAAGAGGACGCCTCCCTGGTCGCTGACAGTTCCGCACACGTGGGCTCCCAGGGCTCGCCGGGTCCTGCAGGCGGCCCCCTCTCTCCCCGCTCCCCACATTCTCTCCTTTGCTGCCTCAGGATGGAGAGGGTCGGTCTCGGCTGGGAAGATGGACAGACGGAGTACAGATACTCCAGGGCATTCCTTCTGTGGCTGGGGGGCCGCGCTCCTCGGCACCTCCACATAAAGGCATGGGTGCCCCCCCCCCCCACTCCTCACATGACTGCGCGGTGGTTAAGGCGCAAGTCCTCGTTTGCGGCTCGTAGGCTCAGAAAATATCGGCCGAATGAATGAATGAGTCAATGAATCAATGAATGACTAGCTAGGTACTCTGATGATGGGGCGGGGCCTCCCCTACGGCCTGTCCTGTCCCTGCTGTGGCCAGGCTGTTGTCCCCTCAGAGGCAGGGAGGGACACTGTGCCCTTTTAGATGTGGGGGGCCGGGCGCAGCCCCCACACCGGCTAGGTGCCCAGGGCAGGGGTGTGTAAGAATGACAGAGCGGGTGGGGGGCGTATCGGGTCCTCCAGGGTTTCGTGTGCTCACCAGTGAGGACAGTCTAAGACGGCTGCCCTCCAGCTTCCATCGAGAACCACACAAAAGGTCGACTTCTGACCCCCCAACACCTTGTCTCAGACCCCATTTTAGGGACCACCTCGAATACGAGTAGATGTTACACATTTCAGGGGTCCATAAATTTATAACTGGAGAAGAAGGAAGCCAACTTCGATTCTAACCGCTGTGGACCCTGTGAGGAGGCAGGTCCCATCTGCCAGGACGTTTCCTGTGAGAGGCTGTGACATCATGGGAAAGGTCAAGTTACGGGCAGGTGAAAACATGTCGCTGCAGGGCACAGTCATACATACCCTGACCATACAAGCCGTGCACAGAGAAAGTTGGAAAGAAAACCACGAAAAAGTGACCAGGGGGGCACCCGGGTGGCTTGGTCGGTTAAGCATCCGACTTCGGCTCAGGTCATGGTCTCGAGGTTCGGGAGTTCGAGCCTCATATCAGGCTCTGTGCTGACGTCAGCTCACAGCCTGGAGCCTGCTTCAGATTCTGTCTCCCCCCCCCNCCCCCCCCCCCCCGCCCCTCCCCCACTTTGCACTCTCTCAAAAATAAACAAACATTAAAAAAATTAAAAAATAACGCAGTGGACTTTACGATACGTGAATTATAGCTCAATCTGAAAAACAGAAAAATGGAAAGGCAAATCACAGAAAGAAGATACTCAGGGCTCCCTCCAATGGGCACAAGGACTGAGGACATTTTAAAGCACCTCGTCCAATAAAACAGGTGCTCAATAAAACAGGCCCAGGTTCCTTGTTGGTAGCTTCCGTTCCCAGCTGGGCAAGCACTCTGTCTTCCTGACCCTTTTAGCTCCGGGGCCACCTTTCCCGGGGCCGCCTTGCAAGCCGGGATCAGCCAGGGCACAGGCAGAGAAGGCAACAGACTCCCTGCTGACTTTCTAACCCATCACTAGGAAGGTGGAGCGGAGGCAGAAACAAGGCAGCGGGTGTGGGCAGAAATAAGGCGGCAGGCAGCCAGCACTGACCGCAGGCCATGGTCCGGCCCAGCGGCAGTGACAGAAGCACTTACCTAAGAACCCCTCCTCGTCAACAATGATGGTGTAATCCTCCGGCGTCTCAGTCAGACTGAAGAACTTGCACCTGGATGGTGGATAGACGGACAAAGGACATGGCGTCAGTCCCACTTCAGACCTGGCGGGACCCTGTGACCCAGAGGGAGATGACTCGGTTTACCCAGAGCTCTGACCCCAGGCTGCTGGGTGACCTCCAGTGGCTTCCCCTCCGCGGCCCTCCGTTTCTGACTCAGGATGCCTCAGGGAGGTCTGGAGAGGCTGGTCGTCCCCTCTGGAACCCCCAATATTTGGGGGCCCCTGAGCCAGCCTCCAGGCTCCCCTACAGATGAAGGGTCTTAGTTCCCACTTTTTCCCAGGGGAAGCAGCAGCTGAAGGGGGGCTCTGGCAGGGAGCAGGTAGGTGAACGGTCTTCTCTGGGCCCCCCACTGTTCTGACTTCTAACCTCCATTGCTGCCCCCCCCCACTGTACCTCACCCCCCCGAATCAACACCCATCTCCCTGTCCTGCGAGCAGCTGGAAGGCCCCCAGCACGCCCCTGGCCTGCCGCAGGGGGAGTGGCATGCATAAGCAGCTGCGAGCGGGGAAACTGCCTGTGGCCATTTACTATGCGTCCCTGTGGCTCGGTGCCCAATGTGTAAGCCCATCCATCCTGGGAAGCCCTGACAACAAGAGGTCCGACGAGTAACCCTAGCAAGGACCCAAATATCACTTGTACATGGATTACGATGGAAAATAAATCTTGACNAGCCTCCCCAGCCAGCGCCCTTACTTTCTTCATTCTTTATTTTTTAATTTTTTTAAAAGTTCAGGGCACCTGGGTGGATGTCGGTTAAGCGTCCAACTTTGGCTCACGTCATGATCTGACAGTTCGTGGGTTTGAGCCCTGCGTCGGGCTCTGTGCAGACAGCTCAGAGCTTGAAGCCTGCCTCAGATTCTGTGTCTCCCTCTCTCTGCCCCTCCCCCCCTCATGCTCACTCTCCCTCTCTCTTTCTCAAATATAAAACAAAACATACAAAAAAATTAAAACAAAAGTTTTATTTATTTTGGGGGCGTGTGCGCGTGCGCGCAAGAATCCTAGGCAGGTTAAGTGCTCTCAGTACAGAGCCTGATGCAGATCTCCATCTCACGAACTGTGAGATCATGACCTCATTTGAAATCAAGAGTCGGATGCTTAACTGCTTAACCCACTGAGCCGCCCAGGCGCCCCGTCCTTATTCTTTAAAAATTTCACAAGATATAAGAGCAACTGGGATTTCCAGGAATGCACAATGGTACAGNCCACCCAGGCGCCCCTGGCATCTTCTTACAAAGCGAAACGTACACAGACCGCACGCTCAGCAACCCCCTCCCGGCTGATGACACGGGGCCACATGGATACCCGTATGCGAATGCTTACAGCCTTTATCTGTGACCCCCCAACACCAGCCACAACCCAGACGTCCGCCCTTCAACTGCCGAACTGGATAAAATGGCCCATCCACCCCGTGGAGTACCGGCCAGCAATCAAAGGGATGAATTACTGCTTCGTGCAATAACGCGGGCAAATCGCAGATGTGTTTTGCTAAGTTAAAGCAAGACTCAAATGGTTACGTGTTATAGGGTTCCATTTACAGGACATTCTGGGAGAGGCAGAGCTCTAAGGGCGGAGAGCGGGTCCATGGTTGGCAGGGGCTGGTTTGCGGCTGAATCTGCAAGGGCACCAGGGAAGGGGACACCTGCGTGGCTCGGTCGGTTGTGCGTCCGACTTCAGCTCAGGTCATGATCTCACGATTCGTGAGTTCGAGCCCCGCGTCGAGTTCGCTGCTGTCAGCGAGGAGCCTGCTTTGGATCCTCTCTCCCTCCCTCTGCCCTCCCCTGCTTGTGCTCTCCCTCCATCAAAAATAAACATAAAAAAATTAAAGAAAAACTTAGAAGGGCATCGAGGAACTTTTTGGGCAATAGCAGTGTTGGGTATCTTGACTGTGGTGGTGGTTATAAGATCATACACATTTGTCAAAACTCACAAGAATTGTACCCTAAAAAGGGTGAGTTTTACCATACGTAAATACGGCGTACCTCCACGAATCTGCCTTTAGAGAAATTTCTTGTGCCAGAGTCATAAGCAAGGTGTCATTCGCGTCCCCACTGACATTCCACTCAACCCATGGCACGCGCTCTTCGATTTCTCTCCAGCCCTTTGGTTTTCCAAGCACATTTCTGTCCCCGACCCAATCTGCAATATCGCTTGGACAAATACAATCTGTAATTGCTTGGGGACAATGGCAGATGATCACCATAGTAAGTGGCAACCCCTGGTCTGGCCTGGCTCCTTCTTGGGGACCCTGTGCACAGCGGAGAAAGCCCCAGAAGCACCTTGGTCACCAGACTGCCGGGCACAGTGACCGCACACTGGCTCTCTCTGCCCTCCTGGCTGGCGGGGGGGGG
>NW_027532208.1:3255592-3271433 GCF_008692635.1 Crocuta crocuta
TCCAGAAAAAGACCACAGAAATTGTCCCGGAGGCAGACGCCAGCAGGCGGTGGCATGAGCCTCCCTGGGAACGGGGTATAAACACGAAGTTGATGTGACATCTCCTGGGGTCGAGCACCTCTGAGGTCCTGCTATCAGACACCCATCTCCAAGCGTGCAGCTGGGTGCAGGCAGACTCCGGGAGGGCGGGTCAGAGCAGCACTGCTCTGGTCACACTCGGGGGTCAGGCCCCTGGCTCTTCCTGCTCCCCGTTACCCTGCTCCGGCCGCTCAGGCCCACCCAGGGGCTCTCAGGTTCCTCCGTCTCCCACTCCTGGCCGGCCTCCCCAGCCTCCAGCCTCCGAAGGTTGACAGATGTTCTTTCTACTGCCTGGCACACCCTTCCCCCTTCCTTGGCTGGAGACTCATCGCTCATCCTCCAAGACTCAGTGTAAGCATCTTCTTTGCGGGAAAGCCTTTTCAGATTACCACCGGCAGCCCCGTCTCCCTCGCCTCCTGCCGGACAGTCTAAAGAGCCTGTCCTCCCTTGACGACCTAAAGCCCGACACTATGTCTAGGAGAGGACGACACTAGAGCCACTGCAGGCAGTCGTGCATCCCAACTCGTTCATCTCACTGTATGTGACGTGTGCCCCGAGAGTTGAACAGTGCACAATCTGTGCAACCGTGCACGATGGTCCTAGGTGCTTTCCAATTACAGATGATGCTCGCTTCCCCCAGCAGACCGTAAGCTCTCACTGGCAAGGACTGTGGATTCTCTGTCCATACGCCTAGGACCTGACACAGGCTGGGGATAGAATCAACGCTCACTGTTCAAAAAAGGTGAATTATGGCCACAAACGTACCCCTAAGCCAGAGAAGCCCTGACCAGACAAACTCTGCTTGTACTTTTTGTGGGGTAACTGCCTTGACTTACCCTTCCTTTGGGAGACACTAAAGTCTCCAGTCCCAATCTTCTAATGAGTCGTGGCGAAGAGCCCGAGCCTCCCCAACCCCCCGCGTGTGGCCTCTCTGGCCTTGTGTCTCTGAAGAGCTGGAGAGAGGATCCAAAGCCAGCAATGACCCAGCTGCTAAGTGCTGCTAGGAGCCCGAGGAGGGCGTGGGGCGCCCTCTACATGCCCCCAGGGCACTCAGGAATGGGATGAAACAACACAGGAAATGGAGCAGCCTGGGGAGACTGAGGACCGTGGTCTAGGAGTTGAGACCTGGGTTCTAGTCCCAACTTGGCACGTGGGGGTGGTGAGCCCTGAGCTGCTTCCTCTGTACGGTGAGGGCCACGTTCAAGGTGGGCTGGCTCCCATTCAGCTCGGGCCCCGTGGGACCCCGCCAGCTCCACAGCAGGGTCACCTCAAGGGGTGTGGCCGAGAGGGCACAGAAAGATGATCCTAGAACCAGAGTGCATCTGGAGAACACCTTTTAGGGGCAGGTGGAGTATCACAACTCTGGGGGCAGGGCTCCGTCACCTCACAGCCTGTGTGAAAGAGCGCTCTCAGAGTTGGGCAGTGCACAACCCTTGCAACTGTGTGTGACTGTCACTGGGCAGGTTCTGCTGGAGCCCTCAGGTAGACAGGACATAAAATTCTACAGCCCCAAGCAATGAAGGAGAGAGACAAGGGAACAGCAGCTTGTGGTTCAGGAAAGACCCCAAGAGTTGTGCAAGTCCCCCATCCAGGGGGAAGCTGTGCATTGCTGGGCTCTGCTGAACAGAACAGGGGTGCTGGAGGCCAGGCCATTCCTTTTGGCCTGGAGGAAGATTCCAGCCACCACCTTTACGCCTCTGTGGCTGTTGTGCGCCATGGGATGAAGGCAATGCTGCTGCTTATGGCTGTGTGACCTTAAGTAAGTTACTTAACCTCTCTGTGCCCCTGTCTCCTCAAGCATATAATGGGGGTAATAATAGTATCTGCTTCACAGGGTTGTTGTCGAAGCAACACCAGTGAGTAAAGACCCAGTGTGAATACAGTTAGCACTCAATGTGTTGGCTATTCTTCTTGAAGGGTGGAGGCAGCTGACAGGGAGGCCAGCTTGTGCTCCAAGTACAGAGAAGCTCTCAAGACAGCTGGGCGCGGCGCCTGGGTGGTGAGTCCCTTAAGCGTCTGACTCTTGATCTTGGCTCAGGTCATGATCTCAGGGTCTGTGATTTCGAGCCCCGCAGCGGGCTCTGTGCTCATAGTACGGAGACTGCTTGGGATTTTCTCTCTCCCTCTCTCTGTCGCTCCCCAGCTTGTGCTCCCTTTCTCTCTCTCTCTCAAAATAACTAAATAAGCATGAAAAAAGAAAAAAAGCCAGTGAGGCAACACAGGAAGCTGTGGGCTCCCCAGGGGCTGAGCCCCAGGCAGGCAGGCTGCAGAGGCGCTGAGGGCTCCGGGGCAGGAGGAACTCAGCCACCTCCAAGGCTCTGTGCGGTCCTGGCTCTTACACACTTGACCCTCCAGAGTGACAAGCTCCGGTTGAAGTTTCTGTCCACCTAACCAGCGGCCCAGCCCCCACCAGACAGCCGGGATGAGGCCAGAAACCCGAAGAGAGGGGCTCGGCCTGAAATTCCCGGTGAATTCCTGCCAGGCCATGCACAGGTCTGGGTATGCCCGAGCACGCGGACTGCCTGCACCGGGGGAGCCAGGGAGGTGGCCGCCATCAGGCAGGGGCCCCTAGGGGCATCACTGTCACTGTCTCCATTCACCTGCTGGCCGACCGATGGCTCTGCCAGTCAGTCACACTCCCTTGCCCTCACTTCCCAGACACCACAGGGACCCCTGCACGTAGTCAGGGATCAGCGATGGCTCCCTGAGCGCGGATTCCTGAGCCGAGAACCTGAGTCTGGGGAGGCGGGAGCTAGCTTCGTGAGCTGGACCCCGTCCGGGGCTGGAGCCTGCGTCCTGCATGGTCGTGATGCCCTGTGTCGGCCAGACCCTGCTCAGGTCACTCTGCCCATCACAGAGTGAGTGCAGGCCTTCGCGACGATAGCCATGCCGGCCGGGCTTAAACACGAGCCTGGGTCTTCGTGCCCACGGAATGGGCCGTGCAAACAGGGCTGAGGACAGGTGCCCGGAATGTTCCAGGGACCTGTCTACCACGTTCTCATGCCTTCGTTCCATAGGGTCTCTGAATGCCCATTCCAAAATTCAGGCAGGGAGGCCGGGAGCGAGGAAGGTTCAGTCACACGCCTCTCTGCAGCGCGTCCCAGTGAGCAGGGGCAGGGGCTGGGGTCCGACCTGCTTCCCGAGACCCCGCGGGCCCCAGCTGACGGTTTTCTGCAACCACAGGGGCCTTTCGCCACGTAAGGTGAGGACAGAAGCGCCCCGGGATCTGTCTGCCACTGTCCTTCCTAAAGGAAAGCCAGGCAGATGGCGAGGATCAGGCTTTGTTCTCTCGACTTTTCATGCTTCTCCTGGGTCTGACAGGTCTCTTGTGTTGCTTCCATTTCATTTCTGTCCCTGGCGACTGGAGGCTGCCGTTTCAAGTTTGAGTTCTGGACGTGAAGGACGATCCTGAAAAGGAGTTTCTTCTTCTGTCAAGACGGGCAAAAAAACACCCGTGATTATATCATGGGTGGCTTGGACAATCAGTGTGGGTGATGGTGCTCACAAGTTCTAAGGTGACACAGAGGCGGGATTGCAAAAAGGGGGCGGGGAGGGCACAAGGAATCACTAGGGTCTGCATAAAGCTCCTGGACTCAGGCAGCAGCCTGCCTAACCTGGTGGCTAGATCATTCAGTCATTCAACAAACAAATCATTAAGCGCCTTTATGTGTCAAGCACTGTTTCAAGTGCTGGGTGGGGCCACACCTTAAATAAGCGGACAATCAGGATTTATGTGGAGGGGGGGACTGCCTGAAACAGTGTAGCAGATGCTGGTGCCTCAGAGCAAATTNGCAATGTGAAACTGAGCAGGGAGTGGATGCCAGGGGCTGTGTGTGTGGGGCAATGGGGAGCAGTAATTTCATGGATTCAGAGTTCCAGTTTGAGTTGAGGGAAATGGTCTGGAGATGGGGGTGTGTGAAGGGTTGCACAGTAGGGGTGAATGTACTTAATGCCACTGACCCGTGCACTTAAGAACGGTTAAGGGCGCCTGGGTGACTCAGTCGGGTGAGTGTCAGACTTGAGCTCAGGTCATGATCTCACAGTTTGTGGGTTCGAGCCCCNAAGGTCAGTGAGAAACACAAGGCCATGGCAGGGGAGAGCATCTTCCGCAGCCATCGCTCTGGCCAGAGGCACCAGGAGGGAGGTGCCATCCTCACCTCCCGGCCCCCACTGAAGCCTCACCTCTTCCCTCCAGGGACACCAGGGGCCTAGCCCTGCCCTGAGGACCAGAGCAACAAGCTTCCCCGAGTGGCTTCCTTATTGTTTCCTTATGCACGTCCCAATGGCCTGGGGCAGCCAAGTGGGGTGCAACACGTTGGGTCTGGGTAGGAACACTGTCTGGGGGAAGTTCTAGCCTCTGGCTTCACGAACACAGACCCAAGCACGGGGCACATCTGAGCCCACTGGGGCTTCCTTGGGGGATCTGAGCTGGAAGAGGCCTCAGTGTGGGTCTCGGCTCTATCCACTCACCCAAGATAAGTCTTATCTCTGAAAGAGGTTTGGAAATACCTCCCTTGCAGAATAGCAGAGGATTTAAGGAGGCACGGAGCACACTGGGCAGCGCTCGGGACCCTGCCCAGGGCGCCTGGGTGGCTCAGTCAGTTAAGTGCTGACTCTCGACTTCAACTCAGGTCACCATCTCCTGGTTCGTGAGTGTGAGCTCAAGCCCCGCATCGGGCTCTGTGCTGACAGCATGGGGCCTGCTTGGGATTCTCTCTCTCTCTCTCTCTCTCTCTCTCTCTCTCTCCCCCCTCTCTCTCTCTCAAAATAAATAAATAAACATTAAAAAAAAATTCTGTCTAAGCACGTGTGGTCATGGGATGCCGTGAGTCTAGGAGCTGGCCGGGGAGTGCTCAGGCCTTGCAGACGGGAGAATGCCTTCTGCTTGGAGGCTCTTGGCATCTCTGGGGTTACAGGATCTCCACCTGATCCCAGATCTCCCCATTCCTTGTGCCCCCCCACACCCCAACCCTCACCCAGATGGTCAGTCTCACAAAGGGGCTTGAACCAAAAAGCCCAGCCCAACACCCCTTGGCGGGTCAGAGGCCCAGCCCATCACCTCCCCCCGGGGATGGTAACATCAGAGATTGCTCACTCAGACCTGACTTTGCTTAGCGATCCCTCTGCTCCTGGGTGGTGCGCCACCCCCCCCTCCCCGTGCCGGGCACAGGACGTGACATCATTGCCGCCAACAGAACGAATGTGTGGCATAACTACTTATTCCCATTTCACCAGCAGGAAAACCGATGCTCAGCGAGGCTGAGGCTGCTCCTGCCTCGGGCCCACTATGCTGTGTGGTCTCTGAGGTGTGGGGACAGCATGGAGGCAGGTATGGCCCGTCACGTCATCTCTGTGACTCAGCCCTTCCCCGGGAGGCGCCTACCCTCTGACATGCGCATCACAGGAGACACCTGTTCTCAGGGACAGACACCTGGCTACCACCCAGACGCCCACCACTGGACACAGGGAAGGACAATGACGGGAGACAAAATGAACAGTCTACGGGGACTCGCAAGAATATGAACAGGTCTCAGCTGTGTAACAGCAGAAGGAAAAGTAAGCTCCCAAGTGATGCTCTGCATTGTGTATTTTGGCAGAATTAGAAGGAGCAATCATTAAAAAGAAAAATACACCTTAAGACCACATGTAGTTGCAACATAGCTACATAAAGGAAGCCAGGAGATGAAGGGCGCGGATTACTGGGGTGGAGATATGGGGGGGGAGGGGCCTCTGGTCAAACGCAGGTGTCTCCATCCTCCTCTGGCTCTGGCTTCGCAGGTGCTAACATGAATCAGTCAGGTAAGCGCTGAAGGCGGGCTGTGCAGGGACGCATGAAGGGTCAGACGGACGCACCCGAGCGGAGGTTCTCCGGGGCCAAGGTGAGGGGCTGCAGAGGCTGCTGTCAGAACCGGATCAGGTCTGGCGGAAGGAGCCAGGAGAGGTAGCCAGAGGGGGTTCCAGGTGCGAGAATGAACAGGGGCACAGGGCGAATGGACAGGACTGGCCCAGGACTACGGCACCCCCCATCCAGTTCATTCACTCAGCCTCAACAGGTCAGTGATTTGGGGGTTCACTTTGGCTCCACGGATGTATCTTTGCCCCCCACACAGTCCCTGCGGACCAGGCTCTATCTGAGCCCCTGATGGTGCTGTGGGTCACGTGCTCACGCTCCGCCAAGAGCACTGCTCTTGGAGTCAGGGGGCCTGGGTTTGAGTCCCAGGGACGGTGTCGGCACGGTGGCCTTAGACGTTTACATGGCCCCTGAGCCCGTGTCTCCAGTCATCCAGAGGGTCCCCCCCACCCCGCACCTGATCGCCAGGGCCAGGGTGAGAGGTCGGCACCCCTCGGCAGATAAAAGCCCCGGGTCTACAACAGTTGCTCAAACACACCAGGTTTTTTCCTTCTTCCTTTCAGTTCGGATGATGGTGCTGATCTGGTTTCCTTCTCACACACTGAAAGCTCGTTCAACATCCCCTGTCCCTCGCACCGCAGCTCAGGACACACACAGATACACGACCTACCTACCTACCCTCCCAAGGATGTGCAGGGCTCTGTGCCCGCATGCTGAAAGGCAGAACCGAGGTGCGGGATGCTGAGCAATCCGCAGTCCTCGCCCCAGCCCCCCAAGTCCCCGACACGATTAATTGGAGACTAGACTATTGCCAGACTTCAGGGCCAAGCCGAGGCATTGCCCGAAGCCACTCGCCTGTTGCCTGGCGACTCCACCAGTGCCCCCGGCTGCTGGGTCACCTGAGTGCCGCTCCAGTTCTGTGCCACGTGCTGCTGGCTCTGGGGCACGGTGTCCTGGGCGGTCCCCTAGGCCGACGCCACCCTTAGATGACCCCTGCCCAGCACCGTCCTTCTCAGCAACGGCCTCCAGCTGGAAGTGGCCCCTCTCTCCAGGGCCTGGCTCCCACCCCCGCACCGATCTGCTCAGCCCTCCCTCCCCCCCGGCTTTCCCCCTCCCTCCAGCTCTGCACCCCAAGCTGCACCCCCAATTTCCTAAGATTCAGGCCCGCTGGGGAGGGCCCTCTCAAAGCAGCTCTGTTTCCTCACCAGTCTTATCCCCTGTCTCTGGCCAGAGCCGCAAGGCAACCTTCTCTCCCTTTCTCTGCGCCCACAAGCGCCTTGCTCTCGGGGCTCTGTCTCCTGGTCTTAACGACAAACAGGCTCAAGTTTCCAACATCCTAAAATAAGTCTCCCTGATCCCCATCTCCTCCTCGGGCCACCACCTTCTGCCCTCCCCTCCCCTCCCCTTCCCTCCCCCAGCTGGTCCTGCCAACCCTCTGGCTATTGCCACTGGCCGGCCTCTGCCCTCCAAAGTGCTACTCAGATCAGCAGTGACTTCCTCCAGCCAAGCCGGTAGCCTCTTCTGTCACGCCCTCCCGTCCTTGCCCTTGACTGGCTGGACCCTGCACGGCTGGCCAAGGCCCTCCCCTGGACACTGGAATCTACCAACTTCTGACAGTGACACTCCTCTTTCGTTTCCTGTAGTAACTTCTTCTCCCTGATGCAGGTAGCTCTCGAGGGGGCCCCTTTAACTGTCCCTCCCAGGGTCTTAGCCACAGGGGTCCATGTGCCTTGCCTATGCCACTCTGGACTCACTTCGTACACCTGCCCTTGGGGAGAGGAACTGTTGATCCCATTTCACAGATGAGGAAACTGAGGATGGGAACCCGTCAGAGAGCCAAGATGGCCATGTGTGCCCTTCACCCTGACAGGTGCTCCAATCCTCAGCCCTAAAAACCCATGGCCACCCCCCTGGGCTTGGCCGACAGCTGGTCACCAGGGCAGAGCTGAGGCCCCGGGAGCCGCCCCCACCTGGGGGCCGAGAGGCTGAGTCATCTCAGAGAACATTCTCGTTTTCCACTGCTGTGGCGTCTGTTACGGAAGGCCCAGCTGACACTGGAAACTCGATCTGTTTACTCTCGGATTCCTAACCCAGCAGAGCAAGGCCCTCACCCGGGCCTCCCCTCAGGCATCCGACAAGCCCCGGCCAGTTCGGAGTCCTGTTCCCGCAGCAGACCTTCGACAGCAGGCCAGGGCGGCGGGGGCGGGGCCGCTGTATTCAGGAAGGGCCATTTCCAGATTTCCAGGTAAACTTGTCTAGCAGACCCACCGCGAGAGCCCAGATCTATGGGCCAGATCGGTGAGCGGAGGGAAAGGAGCTGTGAGGGCTCACTTCATTTGCGGGACAGTTTATAACAGGCTCCCCGTTAAACCAAAACCACAAAACCAAGCCGGGAAGGCCCCTGTGTGCGACCTCTTTCAGCGACAGGATCCTGGAGAGAGGGTGGCCCAGCTTCTGCTTGCATGCCCCTAGGTTAGGGAGGCTCACTCCTTTTTGAGGCAATTCATTCCATCCTGGGGTGGCTTATTTCTATCGATGTGGTCTCCACTGAACTGATCTTGAACTAGTCTTAATTCTGCCCTTCAGGGACCCATGGATGATCACGGCAGCTGCAAAACTGACAAGGAAGGAGTCCCGTCGGACCGTCACCTGTTTGAACCCCAAGGATAGGGCTTACGGGCAAAACGCTGCACTAATCCGGCCCTTTATTGCCGCAAGCACGGGAACTCACCTGCAGAGCTCTCAGAAGGACCCAGTGGGCCCGCTGAGGCTGCTTGGCTGAAAGGGGGAAGCCAGAGACACTGGGGGGTGGGGGGGGGCGGTGCCCAGCCTCCCCTGTAGGATGCCTAGGCCTTCCTAGTCAAGAGGAAGCTGGTAAACTGCCCAGCCAGGGGCTTTGGCAGAGCGAAAATCCACTGCTACGTGTGGGCGGCCCAGGCTGGGTGAGCGCCTAACTGCAGGGCAGTGTGCACTTAAAGTCTCTGCTTCCCCCTCCTGGGGGGCTCTTGGGCACAGACAGAGACAACCCCCCCCCACACAACAGCTTGCTGCTGTTCGCATTTTACTTTTGTGACCACTTCACCCAGCCTGGGGCCCTCGGCCCCCCTGAGTGCTGCCCCACTGGCTTCTGGCAGGAGAAAGGCAAAACTGAGAATTTGTCACATTTTTTTTTTTTTTAAATGTAGGCTCCCAACACCCAGTGTGGAGCCCAACGTGGGGCTTGAACTCACAACCCTGAGATCAAAGCCTGAGCTGAGATCACGTGGTGGATGTTTAACCGACTGAGCCACCCCAGCACCCTTCCCGTTAAAACTTCTTAGAGCAAGCCACAAGTCGGGACCTCGCTGCCCCCAAGACCGCGTGTGCAAGCTGGGGCACACGCAACGGCCATTTACCGCGTCACCAGCAGGAGGGGAGCAGGGACACCAACCTTCTTGGGTTTGCCCGAAACTGTCCCATGTCTGGGCACCAAAATGCATCCAAGAGAGGCAGAATCACACAGAAGCAAGAGAAGCGGGGACCATGAGTGGGCAGGAGGGGGGTGTGGGCACTGGAAGGGTGGGAGGCGGAGACACTTCTGGAACCCGGGGTCTTTCCTGGCTGCTGGCTCCCCAGGGTCGGCCAGCTATGGCAGCTCACGGGCTGCACGGGCCTGGTCCGTAACGCCCCAGGCCGCTGCCATTTCAGTCCCCAAGAGCAACAGTCCTTGGGGCTGGGGGGGGGGTAGGGGGCTGCCGGGTGGAGGCTGCACTAGGGTATAAGCGGCCTTTCTTCTTGCTTCACGTCACGACCGACAGCCGTGCTGAGTGGTCTGCTTGGAGGCGGGCATGTGACTCACGCCCCAGGGTCCCCAGAACAAAGGTTTGAAGGGCAGAGGCAGCGAGGACGAGCCTGAAGATCCCCTTGGTGATGTCCTCTCACTGCTCCTGAGCCCAGTAGCACTTCCCAAATGGTTCTGATCGTTTTGGGCGAGGAATCCATTTTTTAAATGTTTCTTTATTTTTGAGAGAGAGGGAGAGGGGGGAGAGAGACAGAGAGACAGAGAGACAGAGGGAGAGAGACAGAGAGAAAGAGAACAAGTGGGGGCGGGGCAGAGAAAGAGGGAGACAGAGAATCCAAAGCAGGCTCCAAGTTCCGAGCTGTCAGCACAGAGTCCGATGCGGGGCTCGAACCCACAAACCGTGAGATCATGATGAACCGAAATCAGACGCTCAACCGACTGAGCCACCCGGGCACCCCAAGAAATGCTTTTAATGAGATCAAAGTCGGGCTTGGATAATTTCTTAGAAACTTACAAAAAATTATTTTAAAATGTTTATTTTTGAAAGAGAGAGAAAAGGGAGAGAGTGGAGGTGAGGGAAGTACATGAGCAAGGGAGGAGCAGAGAGAGGAGAGAGAGAGAGAGAGAGAGAGAGAGAGAGAGAGAGAGAGGGAGAGAGAGACGGAGAGGGAGAGGGAGAGGGAGAGGGAGGGGGGAGAGAAAGAGAGAGAGAGAGAGAATGAATGAATCCCAAGCAGGCTCCACGCTGTCAGCTCAGAGCACGATACAGGATTTGATCTGAGGAATCAAACCATGAGATAATGACCTGAGCCAGGACCAAGAGTCAGAGGCTTAAACGACTGAGCCACACAGGCGCCCCTTTTTACCCCAAACTTTTTAAAAACGGAGGCATGATTTTATTGTAATGAAACATACAGATTTCAGGTGTGCAGTTAGGAGTTTCGGCAAATGTATACATACCCCCAAGTAACACCACTCCAATTAACATACAAGCGTGCCCAGCGCTGCAGAGTCTCCATCCCTTGCTGTCAGCCCCTATGACCCACGACAGGAACACCACCTGCTCCAGGGCCCAGCTGCACGGACCTGTTTATATTCCGTGTTTCACCACTGAGAAATCACACAGTGGGTGCTATTTTGTGTCTGGTCTTTTGCTCAATGTATTTTGAGATCAGGGCACCTGGGTGGCTCAGCTGGTTAAGCATCCGACTTCCGGGTCATGATCTTGTGGTTTGTGGGACTGAGCCCCACATTGGGCTCCTGTGCTGACAGCTCAGGGCCTGGAGCCTGCTTCAGATTGTGTCTCCCTCTCTCTCTGCCCCTCCCCTGCTCTCAATTACTCTGTCTCTCTCAAAAATAAATAAAACATTAAAAAAAATTTTTTAATGTATTTTGAGATCGATTCATTCCTCTTTGGTGAGTCTGTAACCATTTTTATTACTGAAAAAACACATATGTTTATATATATTGCTTATAAATCACATTTTTAGTTATCTCTTTCTCTTGTTGATGGCATTTGGTGGTTCCCGGTTTTTGGCTATGATAGGCAGAGTTACCATGAACCTCCGTGTTTAAAAACAATGATGGCAAATCTCCTGGCTGGCTTCCTCGGCCCCAAATTCCCATAGTTCCACAAAAGCAGCTCAAGCTGCCCCAAGACCTCTCTGTGCACATACTGCCCCCCCAAACCCCTAAACCTGCTGAGCCCTGCCCTCCCCATTAGTGGGGTGCCTGTGTTGGGCTCCAGGAGGGACCCAGATCCAGCCCGGGGATGCAGCACACAGATGAACTCCATGGAGAGACCCTAACTCAAGGAAGAGAAATAGTGCCCAGTGGCGTGGCTGAGCTGTCTGCACCCATGGAAAGGCCGAACCTCTTGTACACTTTGTAATATGACATGGGGTGGGAGAAAAGCGAGCCCCAGAAGAGGACCCGCGCCCAGATACCTTTTCTCTGATACGTACATGGGACCAAGCTAGAAGTCAAGGGGAAGGTGAGCGTGGGTAGGCGGCAGTTCCCATCAATGTCATGGGCGCGGGGCAGGGGTGAGTGCTGTTCTTCAATCAGTAAACAAAGGTAAAATAAAAGCGGGATCGATAAGTATCACACACAGACCAAGGATGATAAGCAATCAAATTGTGTACCCGAAATCCATTAAAAAAAAAAAAACAACCAAACAGCTTTGAAACAGAGAAAGAGACAAACCATAAGAGACAAATACAGAAAACAAACTGAGGGCTGTTGGCGGGGTGCTGGGTGGGGGATGGGCTACGTGGGGTTTGGGCATTAGGACGGCACGTGTGATGAGCACTGAGTGCTGTGTGTAAGTGACGGATCCCTGAATTTTATTCCTCAGGTGATCATTACACTACATGTTAACTAACCTGGATTTAAATTAAAAAATAAAATCTTTGAAACCTCTAAGGCAGGGTTGGGGGGTGGCAGCAACAGATCGGGTCTGTGTTTGAAGTGGCCCCACTTTGGCTTCACGGACACCCGCTACTGCACGTCCCCGGCAACAGCCCTGTTCTGTTTGTGCTCCTGCTTGGGCCTGATCTTCCCTCGGGTGAGGGGGGCGGAGCTGGGCTCGGGCTCCATCAGTCGCAGTCCCAAGCGGGGACCCCGGGGGTTCTGGGACGCGGGACCCGGACCGGATGCCCTTGAGTTTGGCTGACCACCTCCCGCGTGCCCCTCCCGCTGGGAGCCCCGAGGAGCTGTCCCCGGCCAGCCACCACTGTCTTGACCAAGTCAGCAGTATCTGCCCGAGGCCCCCCTCAAGATCAGGAGCTGCACACAGCTCCTGTAGGGGCACACACCTGTAGGGGTCCCAGGGACAGGAAAACAAAACGGTGGGGGACGGGGGAGCAGCGGATGGAAGAGGAACTCGATCAAGGAAGGGCTTGGGAATGTCTAGAACAGAGGTTTACACTCAAAGGCCCGCAAGGGGCAGGCAGGTGAGATCCTCAGGGTAAGGGACCTGGGGTAAGACATGCTTTGCATGTGAAACACCCAGGAATGTTCTTCAGTTGCACCAAGAAGCACGTTGCCCTCCTCACCCTGTCTTCCTTCCTTGCACTTTGGGGAAAGAAGAAGAGAGACAGTTTCCTGGACCCAAAAAACTGACCTGTGACCGGTAATAACACGGTGACTAGGGCCTGGACCCTAGTCTCAGTGCAGGGGGGTGGGGAGGGGCACCGGGAAGCAGAAAGAATCGAGGCTGCCTTGGGCAGCGGGCAGGCTCCCTCCCTGCTGAAAGGGGGCTCAGCTACCCTTCAGCTCTGATGAACTATGACCCGGTGGGTCCTGGGTCACACACTCTTCCAATGTTTCCAGAGAAGACGGAAATCCCGAGTTCTGTGATCTCTCACGATGTTTCAACATTGGGGTAATTTCTTAAAAACACACTGGGCAGGCCAAAGAAAACAAATCTGGCCTACAAATACCTCCGTTTCCCTTCCCAGACCCCTAAAAGTTCTCAAGTGTCTTGGGTTCAGGGGGGGAGTCAAATTCCTGGACGGCAAGGGGTGCCCATGTACACGATGGCACGTGGGGTCTGTGCCTGGAGCACGGAGGGGGGACTCCTCAGAGCTCCCCGGGCTGCCTCTGGGGTTGGGCTCTGGAGCAGGTTACGCAAAAACGTAAAGCAGGTGACACCGAGTGGCCCGTGCGGACGAGCCAACCCTGGACACTCACTGGCAGTCTCAGCAGCCGCTACTCTGACTGGCCCGCCTCCCCTGGCAATTCCCTGGTGCCTGAGCCTGGAGCCTGGGAAGCCACACCTCGGGGCCTCCTCCCTGTCACCCTCCTGCAAGGGGCTTCGGTTGGGAGTCGGAAAGGAGCGTGAGCTCAGACCCCTGGACCCCCTTCTCGGCAAGTGGGTGTGTCCTGTGCGTCTCTGAGCTTCGGGCCAGTACCTTTTCACTCCTCAAGTCAGAACACATGGCCTGTCACCACGGCTCTGCGGGCTCAGTGCTGTTTGCTGTGGGTGACAATGTGTTTATGGGGGGAGGAGACAGAATTCAGGGAATAAGCAGAGACAGGCTACGGGTAGGTGCTGGGAGTCGGGGGCTCAGGGAGGGCATCCTGGAGGTGGTGGTGCTTGAGTAGGAAGCAGAAGAATTATATCTGCAAGTGGCTGGGATTTCAGAATGGAGCCAATTCCCATCAGCCCAGTGACTGCCCGCAATGTGGACCCTCGGCAAATACGGTTAAGGATGGCCCCGCTCGAGGCGACCAACCATGACTCACAACAGCCACCGCCGAAACGAAGCTGTGTTCTCTCTCTCAGCCCAAATGAACCTTCTAGAATGGCGCTGCCTGGGAGAGCTTTCTGGGGAGTGGAAGTACTCTGTGCCCGTGCTGTCCAGTTCGATAGCCATTGGCCACATGTGCCTGTTGAGCCCTTTGAAATGTGGCCAGTGAGGCTGAGGAAGCCGTGACTTGATGTGATTTTAATTAACTTGCGTTTGTGCAGCCACCTGGGGCTAGAGGCTACCCATTTGGACGGTGCATTTCTGGGACTTTCTAACCCACCGTTCGCTGGCTGGAATGCAGGCAGCCTCCCCTTGGATTCTCCTGGCTCCTGACCACCCAACTGTGGTTAACACCCCCCCGCCACACACACACACACGTCAGCACGAGTGCCATGTGGGCCCGGGATCCCTCCATGTCTGTGACGTTGGGAACGTCAGGGAGGCCCCAGGGGGCACACGACCACTGCACCCTCTGGCAGGGTCTGGAGCCCGCCACTCACGACCTTCCCCAGGCAAGTCCTTCTGCTGTCTGCTTAGCTCCTGAGAGAAAACGGACACTGATACCCAGTGCTTGGATTGACCCTGGCTTTTCTTTTTTTCTTATTAACCAATGTTTAAGTTTATTTATTTATTCTGAGCAAATATTCTGAGAGAGCAGGGGAGGGGCAGAAAGAGAGGGAGAGAGAGAATTCCAAGAAGACTCTGACTGTCGGCAGAGAGCCTGGCATGAGGCTCGATCGCATGAACCGTGAGATCATGACCTGAGCCGAAATCAAGGGTCGGATGCTTCACCGACTGAGCCACCCAGGCGCCCTCGGAGCTCAGCCTTGAGCCGGGAAGGGCAGGAAAACAGTTTGCTGTGCCTTTAGGTCCTGACCTCCTGCCTCTCTCTTCACCCTCCCATTACCAAGGTGGGCACACTGAGGCTCAGGATACAGCCCTGTCAGCGAAGGAAGAGGGTCTGAACAAGCCCTGAGTCCCCTAACAGCACCAGTCACCAGGTGGCCCAAAACACAGAAACTGATCTCTCCGGTTCTGGAGCCTGGTGATCTCTCCTGTTCTGGAGGCTGGAGCTCCCTGGGGTCACCTCTTCTAAGAACGCTAATCCTTCTGGGTCGGGGCCCTACCCTTCTGACCTCATTTGACCTTAATGACCTCCTAAAGGCCTGATCTCCAAACACTGTCCCCATTTGGATCAGCATGTGAGTTTGAGGGGACACGGGCATTTGGCCCATTAGCACCCATAGGTGAGGCGGCCATGGAGAAGAGCCGTTTGTGACAGGACTGGACCGAAGCCGGGGCTGAGGGGCACAGCCTGACATGACAGCGAGCCCCTGAGAAACTGCACAGGACGGTTCCCAAGCTAACGGGAAGAGAAGCTGTCGGAGAGCCACGTCAAGGGCCAACAAAGCCGGGGGAAGCTTCCCAGAGGGGACCCCTCCCCTGGGGCCTCTATGCTGCACCCTGAAGAACGAGAGGACAGAGAGGGGGTCCCCGGGAAGGGCCCAGCACAGTGTGAGAAGCTGGAAACATGTGGCCGCACAGAGGGAGAAGGAGCGAGGCTGTGCCCTCCCTCCCCGACACCCCCCCCTCCCCCCAGCCAGTCCTAGCTACAACAGCCCTTCTCACATCTCGAGTGGACACCACCCGCAGGGCCCTGGGGCCGGGGCCTGGTCCGCACCCCGGGGGCCTGGTGTGACCACCGTGCACCACGCCAGTCCTTTCTTTTTTGGGGTTCAGTTCCAAATCCGGGCTCAGTCCCGCCCGGAGCCCTCAAGAACTGGGGATCTGATGTGCAGGCCTTCTCTGCCTGGAAGACAGCACTTACCCAAACGATGGGGGCAAGGCCTGAGGGTGGGGACAGGAGAGGGGCGGCCA
>NW_027532208.1:3271649-3286260 GCF_008692635.1 Crocuta crocuta
CGGCCACGACGTCCTGTCCCCAGCCTCCAGCCCCGAGCCTCCCTGCCCCACTGCAGACGGCCATCAGTCTGCTCTCCCCAGGTGGGGCCAGTCCGAGCAGGGCTACGTTTACCTCCTGGATGAGGTCGTCGGCCCCTGAGCTTTCTAGAACATTCAGACACATAGTCTGGGGGGGGGTCACATTTGAACCGAAACACGCCTACAACCTCCCCTCCCCAGCAGCCTCACAGCCCCGCACACTGGTTACTGGTTTCGAGTCAAGACTGGGGCCTAAAATCAACACACATCTCCTGCTC
Source organism: Crocuta crocuta (assembly GCF_008692635.1). NCBI lineage: Eukaryota > Metazoa > Chordata > Mammalia > Carnivora > Hyaenidae > Crocuta > Crocuta crocuta. Next base: position 3,271,946 of record NW_027532208.1, read on the forward strand.
CCCGCCCGCCCAGCCCCGTGGCCAGTTCACACCCCCCTCCACAACCTAACCTCCCCAACGCCGCCTCCCCGCCTCCCCGAGGACGCTGCATTTGGTTGTGCCTGGTTTATACCTGTCATCACCTTCCAAGCTGCCCTGAGCACTTGGTGACAGTCCAGGGGCTGCCGGCCCTGCCCCACAGGGAGGAGGTCCAGGCCCTGAGGACTTCCCACGGGCTTTGGGCCAAATCGGTCACTTTTATTAAAATTCTCACTTGGCCAAGGTCAACATCCCTGGGGCCGCGTTCAATTTGCCAAAGTCACCGAGACAGAGAAAGTGAGGGAGACGGTGGTGACAGGAAAAAAGGAAAGAAAGTACAGCGTGGCGTAAAAAATGGCCAAGCTGACCGAGTCAGCATTATTGCCCCATCTTGCAACTGAAGAAACTGAGGCTCGGAGAGGTCAACGCCCTCCCAAAGGCTCTGAGTCGGTAAGTGGACAGGATGTGCCACGTGTGACCGCTAAGTGGTGGGTGGGGGCTGTCAGGAGACCCTCTGGGCCCCAGAGGCCAGAACCCTTGTGACATCATCTTCTCTGCATGGGAGATGGGTGACCCCAGGGCTAATGGTCTTTAGCAGGAGTGAGCCTACTGGCTGCCTTGGGGTGGGAAGGTGCTTCTACAGGGCGTGTCCCCTCTGGGGACAGCTTTAACTCCATGCAGGCCCCGGAGAGGGGGTGGTGCTGTTCAGGCCCAGCTGGTCTCAGAGCCGGGAGCCTCTCAATCAGCCAAGCTCGGCAAGAGGTGGGACGGGTGGGACCCTGGTACCTGGGACCATCTCCAACGGGTCTTGGAGGAGAGGGGGCTCGGGATCCAGGAAGGGGGTGCTCCCTGGGTGGAGAGACCCAGCTCCAAGGGCTGGGGGCACCGGGGATGGCTGAGTGAGGGTCTCAGCCACAGGGCCTGGCGGACAGACAGCTACCTTTGCCTGCACATCGGAGGGAGAGCTGGCCATACAGATAAGCCAATGCCCACACACGGGGGCAAATAAAATCGGGACTTTACCTCTGCTGGCTGACTTCAGGCTGGGTGCTCCGTGGCTGGGGAACTCTCCTAAGGCTCTTGCAGGCCATGGGGGTCCTGCGGGCTGGCCTGGGGGGCGGGGAGGGAGCTTACGATGAACGGTGGCAAAGAGCCCCTGATAAGAAGGCACCCAGGCACCTCAGGGCCCACACGCACGTGCACACACACTCAGGCAACCCCAGAATGGAAGGGCACGTACAGGGCCTTCTCCCCGCAAGCTGTCTGAAGACACGATGGGCAGTAAGACGGTGAGCAGCAGGCCCGGGACACCGTGACGGGAGCGTAAACTAGAACCTGTCCCTGGAGGGACCGTGTGAGGGTCTCCCCAGCACACAGAGGCTCTGACCCAAGGTTTAGCTTCTAGACCTTTCCCTGCAAATGCAGCCCCAAGCAAGATGAGGTCTAGGCCTCGAACGGTAGGCTACAGCATTAGCTGTCAGCAACAGCAGCAACCCGGAGGGCTGGGAACGAGGGTCCACCAGCGGGAGGCGGGGTGAAGATGTGACAGTCACCTGTTCTGTGACTGGCGGCGTGCCAGTTAAAACGAAGGATGGGCCTGTCGGGCAGGAATCTCTGCTAAGGTGAATGCCAGGGACAAAGCCAGCGTGGAACGGGAGCAGTGAGTTAATACCAGTTTATAAAAAGAGAGAGAGAGAAAAATACCACAGATGCAAGTTTACATATACTTATGTCACCAAGAATCCCCATGCACCTCGTCTGTGGGGCAGGAGCTGGGTGGCTGAAGAACGGGGGAGGGAGCGGACTTTCGTGGGGCACCTTTGCGTCTCTTTGGAGTTATGAATAAATTGCGAATTTGTTATCTGCCACAAAATTACAAGTGCAAAAAGAAAGGAGTGAGGTGAGGAGGCCTTCCTGCAGGAGGCGGCAGGACTGGGGTGAATTGCAAAGGCAGGGGAGTGACAGTGGGGTGTGCTGAGAAGGTGCGGGAAAGAGGAGAATGCAGACGCTTTTGGGAGGTGATCGGGTTTACATAAGGTCACGAGGGTGGGACCCCTGGGGTGCAGTCAACACCCTCATAAAAGGAAGAGAAAGATCTCGTTTGCTTTCTCGCCCTGCACGCACGCGCCGAGGAGAGGCCGCAGGAGGCCGCGGGGAGAAGGCGGCCAGCTGCAATGCCTCGCCAGGACCAGCACGGATGGGCACCTTGATCCTGGACTTGCAGACCCCGGAAGTCTGGAAGTACTTGTTACCGCAGCCCGAGCAGGCGGATACAGGCAGCACAGAGAAGAGTCAAACTCACATCTGTGTCGACTCCACAACCGACTGAGCCATCCAGGCGGCCCCCCCACCCCGTATGCATTTCTGCGTTAAAATTTATATGTGTTACTGTATCAAATGCACGTACCCCAAGGTTTGCCCTACTGACCATTTTCAAGCTCCGCGGTAACAAATACACTCCCACTGCTGTGTGGCCATCACCTCCGTCCATCCCATGCCTCTTTCCATTCGGTGCGACTCAAACTCTGTATCCCTGAAACAGGAAGCCCCCGCTACTCCCCCCCAGCCCTGGCACCCGTCACCCTGCTTCCTGTCTCTATGAATTGACCATTCTAAGCACCTCGTGGGAGTGGAACCGCGTGGCATTTGTCCTCCGTGACCGGCACTATACACCGTCGAGCATAATGTCCCAGAGTTCACGTGTTGGGGTGGGAAGGAAGCAGTCCCTTCCTTTTTAAGGCTGTGTAATGTTCCATTGTGTGCACTGACCACATTCTACTTATCCGTTCACGGAGCCACGGGCATGCGGGTCCCTTCCGTATTTTAGCTGCTGTGAACAGCGCTGCCAGGAACACGGGTGTATGAAGAGCTCTTCGAGACCCTGCTTTCAATTCTCCTGGGTAGATGGCTGGGGGCGGGGCTGTGCTAGTCTCTACTGTCCACCCTTACTCTCTCTCACTTCCGGTTCCACCAGGCCCTCTCCCAACTGTCCCCTTCCCTCTCTGCCTGCCCCTCCACCCGCTCCCCTCCCCAGAGCCTTCTTTGGCCCTGGGATTAGGCTGACGAATGGACCCCAACCAAAGAGCCCGAGCGGAGCCCCTCAGCTCCTGTGCCTGGCCTCCTTGGCTGTTCCCTCCAGCCCCCATGCTGCCCCAGCACATGACGATGACAACAACGACGACGGGCTGCACAGCCCAGGCCTCTGTGCTTTCGCACATGCTGTTCTTCCCGTGGCCAAGGACATCCTTCTCTTCAGACTATGGTGTGACCAAGGGCTTGCAGAGCGGTCTCCCCCACCTGGCAGTCCCTGACTCCCCATGGAGCCAGACGCACGTGTGAACTGGTGGGGAAGGAGGAAGCCTGATGCCCCCTCGGGATGATGGACATGCCCTTGGGAGGCTGGAGCAGAGGCTTCCCAGACACACACTTGCCCGAACTGCTCCCTGGGCCCTCCTGTGCGGGAGCAGGGGCGAGGCCAGGGAGGAAACCTGCCCTCGCCCCGACACACAGCTCCGTGTGGGGTGGGGGCGGGGGTGAGGCGGGAACCTTCATTCTACGGGAGGATCTGGGGTCCCGGCTCTTGGGAACGAGCACTCATCGGCGCGTTAACACAGGGCGTTTTTCCAATGCTGTGGCTTGTCTGGGGCACACACACCTGCAAGGCAGGCGCAGGGGACACATGGGGTCTTACAGATGCCACCGTCCCCAGGCCCCCTGCGACCCTGACCGCGCTGCACTCAGGACTAGGCGCCATGGGAGCCCTTGACCTGTGTGACTGCACCAACCCCGCCGATGGCTCTAGGACGCGGGTGCTAGCACCTTCTGGTGTGGAACCTGACTACAAGTGGTTAAAACAGGCCAATTTGGACTGAAGGGCTGGGGGAGGGAAATGGCCAGAGGGAAGGNAGAAAGGAACAGATAAAAAAAGAAATGTGGCCTCACTGCCTTCAAGCGCGGTCCTCTCAACATCTGGGCCACCCACCGGGGCCTGCGGAGGCCGAGCTCCAGGAGTGCAAACGGGAGCTCGCCACCCCCATGGGACCCCTGCAACTCCTCTGGTCCCCTCGCTCCCAGCTGTGACATTCTGGGAGGGCAACCTGTCCCCAAAGGACTGCTGAGCTGTGGGGTGGGGACGTCCAGCCGTGGTGGGTGCAAATGAGTTCTCCCAGATAGTTCACCATGGAGCCCCCCCTTCCCCAGCTGCACCTGCCCGGGGCTGAGCCTTGGGACCGTCCCTCTCCTGGATGGGAGGGCTGGGCCATCTCCTGCCCCTAAGCGCCCCTCCCAGTCTCACCCCTGAGGCGGTTAAGGGAGGCAAGAGTCCAAGGAGCCATCTTAAACCTCCCCCCCTCACCCCCCCTCCACGGCAGTGTTCCAGATCCCACCATAGGCTCCGAATTCTGACCCCTGAGAACAGCGGGGGCAGTGGGGCTTCTCCCTACCATCATGGCTCACACAGCTGGGGTGACAGTTCTGTGCCCGTCCCCAGGCCTTGGACGCCACGTTTAGACTCTCCCACAAGCGGCACAGCGTGGACACAGAGGAACCTGTGTCCTGAAGACCAAGGAGAAGGGCCAAGGCCGTGTGGGCACCCCCCGGGGGGGGCATGTCAAAGTCCCTGTGCTCAAGGCCACCTGAGATGGCAAACAGCTCCCTGCTCAGGTCGGGCTGTGGCTTGTGTGACACCTGCCCTCGCCTGGGCCGAACCCTCCAGGCTGCCCTGGTCTAGACGAGGACCCGGGGCAGGGCCGGGCCACAGGACTCAGGTGGCAGGCCCACACTTGGCCCCAGAGCAGGCGACAGGTGTGCAGGAAGGGATCGGATTTCCATGCGCCTGGCCCCTTGCTGGCGGGCGCAGCACGGCCCGGGACACCTGGGTCCTCAACAAACACCTGCCAAACTCCCACAAATAACCAGCTCGCCATGCGCTGGGCGCCCAAGTCCTTGACCTACGATCTCCACACCATCCTCGCCACAGCCTGGAGAGGCTGATTACCATGCTGCCCATTTTAAAGGTGGGGACACTGAGCCCGGTGGGCAGCTCCCAACAGCTGGCCCGTGGTCACACCGCTGGCTACATGACGGCCTCGAGAGTGAAAACACGTTTTCTTGACCTTGGCAGGCACACCTCTGGGCAACGGCCATTCACGGAAGATCTTCCGTGTGGAGTTCACAGGGGGCACGAGTGAAGGGGGCCCCAGGAGGGGAATGGCTGGGAGCAGGGAAGCCCACCTGAACCCCAATCTGCTACAGGTGGGCCGTGTGACCTGGGGCGAGTTATTGGGGTGGCCCCTCTCCTGTCCACAGAGCCATGGCGAGGGTGAATGTGGGAAGACCCTAGCACATAGTAGGCTCTTCAGAAAGATCTCGAAGGTTCAGCTTTGTCTGCTCTGAATTCCCCAGACCAGTCACCGCACCAGTGATTTTGAGCTCTGCCGGAAAAATACTGAACTTTGAGAACAAATTTCCACCTGCTGCCTCTGCTGCTCATGAAAGGGAGTTAGGGAGTCAGCCTGGGGTGGGGAGGGATCCAAACGAAGGCGGAGGCCCTGAGGGGGGAGGGGAAAGTCTGGGGCGGGGGGTGGGNTTCCAGGGGAGAGCCAGCCTTTGAGGGAAGATTAACCCTACTTTGAAAATAAGTACCTGGTCCAGCTCAGGACACGGCCAGTGCAGAGGCAGGGCTGACCTCACTCGCCCTTCCTCCTTGGCTCCCTCCCTCCCTGCTGGGCCGCTCATCTCCTGGCAACCCCCAGCTCAGACCAGGTGGCTACAGCCCAGGCTGGGTCAGAGAGCGGGCCACCCTCCACGGACATGTCACAGAGGCCCCAGGGGTGGCCGCCCCAGCACTGATGTACCCTCCTGAAGGTCACCACTCCAGCAAACACCTACTCAAGACGGGGACGATCAGAGCAATCTCTGAGGGCCAGGAGGCACCAGAGCACATACAGGACACGTTCTTGCCCCCACTCACAGCTGTGACTATATCGGTGACACCGACTTCCTGCAAGCCCGGGACCAGGAGGACTACAGGCCAGGCCGGCCGCAGGATATCATTTCCCCATGATCCTGTTTGCCCGCAAGGCAACAGAGTGGCCCTGAGGCTCAGGAGCCACGACTGCCTTCGCCCAGCCAGGGCCTCCAGGCTCCTCCCTTGCTGAGCTAATGCGTTAGTCAGAGACTCAGCCAGTGCTCCCGGGTTCAAATCCCTACACCTCAGGTATGTTATATGGTGCAACTGGTGTGGAACAGAGCCGTGGTTCCTCTAAGTGTTCAATGCAGGCGGTGCCTGAGGGGCTCAGTCGGTTGAGTGTCCGACTCTTGATTTTGGCTCAGGTCATGATCTCACAGTTCGTGGGTTCAAGCCTCATGTCAGGCTCTGTGCTAGCAGTGTGGAGCCTGCTTGGGATTCTCTCTCTCTCTCTCTCTCTCTCTCTCTGTGTGTGTCTCTGCCCTGTCTATGCTCTGTCTCTCAAAATAAATAAAACTTTAAAAAAGGAGAGAGAGAGAGAGATTCTTTAAAAAAAAGGCTGTTAAATGCGGAGGGGCACCTGGGTGGCTCAGTGGGTTGAGCATCTGACTCTTGATTTCAAGTCAGGTCATGAACTCATGATTCATGAGTCTGAGCCCCGAGCTGGGCACTGCAATGACAGTGCAGAATCTGCTTGGGATTCTCTCTCCCTCTCTGCCCCTCCCCTGCTCTCTCTCTCAAAAGAAAGAAACTTCAAAAAAAAAATTGTTAAAAAAAATGTCAGGTGCAGAGTTGCCGTGTGATAGCGTATGATCTCTACGCACACTCCCCGGTACAGATACACCCGAGCAATGAAAACACACGTCAACACCAGTCTTGCACACAGATGTTCCCAGCAGTATTAATCACGGCAGCCAGACCGTGACTGGTTCCGTGTGGCCCCCGGCGGGTGAGTGAACGAAAGGTGGCATGGCCACACAATGGAGTATTATTCGGTCGTGAAAAGGAGGGCTGTCCCGGCACAAGCCATGACATGAAGGAGCCTTGAAAACAGGATACTGAAAGAACCGGGTCACAGAGAACCACGTGGTTCCACTGCTTTGAAATGAAACGTCCAGAAGAGGCAAATCCAGAGACAGAAGGTGGACCGGTGTTGCCAGGGGCTGGGGGAGGCGGCACACTCCTTAATGGGTGTGGTTTCTTGTGGGTGATGAAAACGTGTAGGAATCGCAGGAGTGCCGCTTGCACAACCCTGTGAGCACACCAGACGGCACCGAATTATAAACTTGAAAAGAGCGAATTGTGTGGTATGTGAATTATATCTCAATAAAGCAGTTATTTAAAAAAACACTACTCTGGGTCGCCAGGGTGGCTCAGTCGGTTGAGAGTCTGACTTTGGCTCAGGTCATGATCTCATGGTTCGTGGGTTCAAGCCCCGCATGGAGCTCACTGCTGTCAGCACGGAGCCTGCTTCAGATTCTCTGCCCCTCCCCTGCAGGTCTCTCTCTCTCTCTCTTTCAAAATAAAAAAAATAAACTTTAAAAAAAAAATCAAAACACCCCCTACTCTTCTCTTATTGGCTTCTGTGATCTTGGGCAAGGAGCTGAAGCATGCAATGCCTCAGTTTCCTCATCTGGGAAATGGGCCCAGTGACTGCACCTCCGTGATAAGGGCTGTGGGGAGGACCAAGGGAGCTAACAGAGAACATGCCCCAAGCAGGGGTCTTGCCCGGTGTCAGCTCTAGCCCTTGGCCCAAATCCCCTGCCATGCCGCCACCCTGCCCTTTGGTTTCCGTGTGCTCTCCAGGCTTCCAGGGCTTTTTTTCTTTCTATAAAATTTTTGCAAAGCATACGTGATATAAAACTCACCATCTGAACCGTTTCTAAGTGCGCAGTTCAGCAGTGCTATGTCATCTCCAGAACTCTCTTTCTTTAAATTTTTTTTTAACATTTATTTTTGAGAGACAGATCATGAGCAGGGGAGGGGCAGAGAGCGAGGGACACCCAGAACCGGAAACAAGCTCCACGCTCTGAGCTAGCTGTCAGCACAGAGCCCGATGCAGGGCTTGAACCCATGAACTGTGAGATCATGGCCCGAGCTGAAGTCGGATGCTCAACTGACTGAGCCACCCACGCACCCCTAGAACTCTCTTTCTTTTGCAAAACAGAAACTCACTAGGCACTANGACAGCAAAGCTGCTTTGCCGCTGGGCTATACTGTGAATACTGCAGCCTACAAATGTGGCTGGAGATGGGAGACCCCGGACTCTTAAGCACAGATCTCAGAGGTCGGAGTACGTCCGGTATGTTACGTTTAAGACAAGGACGAATGTGAGGCATCTAGAAGCGAGTCCCCCCCTTCCCTTTTTTAAAGTTTATTTATTTTGAGAGAGAGTGAGAGCGAGTTGGGGAGGAGCACAGAGAGAGAGAGAGAGAGAGAGAGAGGGAGAGGGAGAGGGAGAGTGAGAGAGAGAGAGAGTCCAGAGCAGGCTCCACACAGTCAGCACAGAGCCGACACGGGACTCGAACCCACACACTGCAAAATCATGACCTGAGCCGAAATCAAGAGCCAGACGGTCAACCAACTGAGCCACCCGGGCGCCCCTCCCCGTAAACGTTTTCATTGAACATGCTCGTGACAAATGGGCATGCGGTCAGCTGCCGTACATCTCGGTGGCCTGTCTGCTTGCTGAATGATCAGAACATGACCCGAGCACCGGTGGGACCAGGGAGGTCCATCGGAGGCTGGTCGTCATGGGGAAAAACCCCGCCAGCTCTGTGCATGCTCCGGGAAGAGCGGTTCAGTCCTTTAACGCTGCCTCTCTGGCCCCACGGGAGACGAATCAGTACCATCGAGCACTGGTCCTAAGGCCTGGACGTGTACCTGGAGGGAGCACAAAGGGGACCCGTCCTCCTAAGACTGTACCCCGAGGCACGAGTGATCCCAGGAAACCACTCACCCGTCCTCAGGGTGGCTTCCCGGAGGAGGTGACTGGGAGCCAGCTCCGGGAGTCATCGTGTCCACCTGAGGACTGGAGAGGGCTGCCAGGCTGGACTGAAGCCGGAGGGACCACATGCTCTGCTTCACCCTGTTGTCAGGGTAATTATTTTCAGTGCTCCCTGTCATCCTCAAAAGTGTCCCCGTGCGGGTGATAAATCACAGTCACTGTGTGAGTTACCTGTTGCGTGACAAATTGCCCAAAAACTCAGTGGCCTGAAGTACATCCAACTTTTATGTTTCTGGCAGATCCTATGGGTTAGGGAAGTGGGTACTCGTAGCAGACGATCGCTTAGGAGGCTGCGGTCACTGGAAGACTTGCTGGGGTGGCAGGGTCTGTTCTCCAGGCGGCTGGCTGTCGGTGGGAGGCCCCAGTCCCCCTCCACAGGGCCCCTTCTGTGTCCTCATGACACGGCGGCTGCCCCCCACGGAGCAAGGGATCCAAGGGACACCAGGGGCAGACAGAGAGACACAGCCGGGCAGAAGCTATCCATTTACGCCCAAGGCTTGGAGACTTACACCGTCACTCCTGCCCGCTTCCTTTCGTTCAAAGAAAGTCGCTGATCCAGGCGCCGCTTCAGTGAGGGGGAGCCCTAGCTCTGGAACTCTCCGTCTGTGTTTCCCAGCGGGCCCAGCGCACGGCAGGTGCACGCTGCCTGGGTGTCCGCAGCAAGCCCAAGTTGTTCTCATACCGGCCGCAAGCCACGGCCTGCACTCTGCACGCACCTCTCCCTCCAGTCTCCAGGCTTCTGCTTGGGCTGTGCGCCCCTGGCTGCGCTGGCCACACACACAGCCCTGGAGGCGGAGGGACCCGGGGGGAAAGCCGCCTGGCTAAATAAGGGGAGAGGTGAGAAGGACCCGCCGTGGTGGGGGCAGCGAGCACAGGCGACAACAGGCAGACCACACTCAACAGCTGGTTGTGGGGAGGCCAAGGGCAGCGCCATGCCGTCCGTGCCCGGTGCCCTGCAGCCGGGGCTGAGCCGGCTGTGTGGGGGTGCGAAATGGCCCTGGGGCTCACCCCGTGCTCTCCACCCATACCCTCCCCTGGCCCACCTGTGCCCACCCCTTCCAGCTGCCCGCCTGCCCGACTGGTCTTCCCTCATCCTCCGCACCTCCACCTCCTGCCGTCCTCTCATTCTGCCCCGGCTCAGCTCAAACAGTGCCACCTCCTCCAGGAAGCTTTTCCTGCTTGTAGCTCTGGGGCCCTATAGCACCTTGGCTGCCCCTTGCCGAGGTCCTAAGTGACCTAGGTCCTCAGGTAGGTTCCTGGAGGGCAGTGTCAGAGTCTCCACTTGCTAGAATCAGAGCGTACGTACGCATGTGCGGAGCCATAAAAAGTCTCCGAACCCTGGGCTTTTCCAACTCAGCCCCGGCACTCACCAGCTTCGCCAGGGCGTTCTCTCAGCTAACGCTTATTGGAGCTTATCGCGGACCAGGCTCTACTGGAGCTCATCATGTCTTATTAAGGCCTCGCGGCGGCCTAGTGGTAGGCATGATCCCAATCTCTGTTTAAGAGGTAAGAAATTGACTGCACAGAGACAAGCAACTTGCCCAAGGTCACACAGCCAGCATGCAGCAGTGCTGGAATTCCAGCCGAGGCACTGGGCCCCCGGGCCCTGATACCGCCACCAGCTTACCGTTCCCTAAACTGCAATCAAGCACCGGCCTCAGGCCAATGCGCTCAGGAAACGATGAGGGCTCTGGACGGACTTTTTGCAATCTTGACCTTTTCTCCTAGAAGTGTCTCCTTTTTAAAAATATGTATGTGAGAGTGAGCCACTATCAGGAGTCGGCAAGGTTTCCCACACGTAGGTCTGAGCGCACCAGACACCTTCTGGCTGTGATCTGGCCCAAGTGGGCGGTGCAGGTGCTTGTGAGCACCTGCTTACCACATCCTCGCCTGGGCGCCTTCTCTGCCAATCAAATGAGATGGACTTTTTAGGGTGGAATTTAAAGATAAAAGAGCATTTTATGGGCAAAAGAAAAAGAGGGTCTTACAGCTTCCTGCCACCTGAATGCATCTCAGGACGGTGGCCTTGACCTTGTCCTCCCCTTGCTGCTATGGCTTCTCAGCGACACCTCTGCTAAATGGCCCCTGGGGCTGGGCCGTCCAGCCGGCGGGCTCTTGGGCCTGGCTAACTAACTGGTCATCAGGACAGCTTTTACCGCCATACATACTGAGTTCAAATCCCAGCTCTGCCCCTTCCGTGTGTCCTTGGGCACTCGAGTTCCTTGCTTTCCTTATCTGTAGAATGGGAATATTCTAACGCCCATGTCGAGTGGTCACAGTTTTACTATATGTGTCTCAGTGGATCCCAGTTTTGCCTTAGGGGGTTGCAGAGAGCAAATCTGAGTCCTACAAGAGACTGGTGAGGGTCCACTTCCCCCTGGCCCTGAGCCCCCAGGGGGTGGTGGGCCCCTCTAACGGTGCTGGATCCTGATTGGTCTGCGATGGTCTCATCCCCCATGCCAGTGATTGGTGCAGGCCTGCTCAGGTGACCCAGTTCTGCTCCTGGAGATGAAGGCTATGCGGGAGCAGGGCTTGGAGAGTTCCTGGAGAGGCTTCTGGAAACCGTCTGGAGGCAAGGGGCCTTTCCCTCCCTCGTCTTTTCTCCTGACGGCCAATAAAGCCTGACGCTGCCCCAGCCGTTCCAGAGAGAGCCACATCGTCAGGCCAAGGATGGCCAAAGACCTGGGTCCTCGAGGACATCACTGAACCTTTACGTTACTAACCTTAGAGCAGCCCTGACTCGCAACCTCTCATCACACAAACTAATCGTCATTTAGGCCAGCGAAGGCAAGGCTTTTTGTTATTTGCAGCCCAAAGCAGTCTGCTGATATCTTGTGGTTGGTCACATTTCATCTTCTTGAGATAAAACCCATCATCCCGAAGGAAGGAAGGGTCTAAGCTCGGCTTGTGCACTCAGGGAAGACTTTCTGGAGGAGGGGAGGTTAAAATGGAATCTAAAAGAATGAGCAGGCAAGATAAAGGGGGTAGGGCAAAGAATAACAGTCCAAGTAGAACAAAGGTCTAAAGCTGCAGACACCATAGAGCATGTGTGTGTGAGTGTGTGTGTGTGAGTGTGTCTGCGCGCATGCACACTTGTGTACATGCAGGAGAAATGATCTTGTGCAGCTGAAGCCCAGGCAGGTGAGGCTGGGGAGAGGCAGGCAGGGCTGCAGTGAGCCCTCAGCCATGCGGCAGAGCCCCAGGTGACCCCAAAGGCAGAGAAGTTCCGTGGATGGTATTGATTTTATTCACTCAGGGGCTGGTCCGGTCACACCCAGATGCTGCCCTACACGTTGGCAGGGGGCAGGCGGCCCTCGGCCTGGCTTCTCCAGGTGCCTCTTCCAGACCCCAGGGTGCTCAGAAAAGACTGGCTGAAATGTGGGTCACTCTGTGTGCGAGCCGGACATCCATCAAACAAGGAGTTACTAACTGCCTACAAAGCAGTGTGCTAAGCACAGTAAAGGACCTGGTTCAAATCCCAATTCTGTCTCTTCCCAGCTGTGTGACCTTGAGCAAGCCACCTTCCTTCTCCAAACGCAGCATCTGTACCTCTTGGTAAGAGATGGTGAAATCAAACGTTTGCTCTATTATCTCTGGTACTGGTTGGGGGTGCAGGGGAAGTAGCGGGTGAAACGATGCTCAAAAAGCTTCCTGAGGTTAGATACGGTTTACTGTCAAGGTGGGAGAAGCAGCAGCCAACGATACGCTGTGCAGGACACCAGATGAACAGGGAGGGAGCATCTGAAGGAGGCAGTGCTTAAGTGCGAAGCGTAATGGCAGGTGACTGAGCAGCCAGCATTCCCAGGAGAGAAAAGACCCACAGAGGCAGAGCAGAAGGGATACAGGAAGCCTAGGGCCTGGGCTCTGTGCTCCTAAAGGCTTCAGAACAGTGCGTGGCCAGGAAGAACTGGACCTAACTGTTGAATAAGGGCACTGCTTGAACCTGTAACAGCAAATCTCTGAGCTTAGGGCAGAAAGGTGCAGCTTCAAATCCTGCCTCTGCCACTTACCGTATGACCTTAAGCACTTCACCTGAACTTTGAGCCTCAGACTTCTTTGCAAAGGAGGTGTAAAACCCAATTCCCGGAGCGGGAGAGTGGTGTATGCAGGAACTTGGACTAGGATCCCCTTCCCACCCAGCTAATTCCTATTTTGAAGCTCTAAAATCCAGTGCCACCTCCTACAGGGAGCCTCCCAGGCTTCCCTCAGGGCTGTCTGCTACCCCACCTGCCACCCCTTCCCTGACCCCACCTTGCCCTGTTCTAACTGTGTCTTCTTTCTCTCCCATCAGGCTCTGGGCTTGGAAGTGGAAGGGGCAGGGTATCTCAGCATTCATTAGATGCAGTTGCTACTCCCCCCATCCCCCCTACCGTAGGTATCTACCAAGGTCTCTCCCCAACCCTTGACCCAGGCGGAAACAAGAGGGAAAAATGATTAAGTCTTAAGTCTGCTAGGGATGAAGAGAAGTGTGTGTGGGGTTCACACACAGGAAAGGTTCAGGGCGATATCACTAGATCTTGGGGGTAAACAGAAATCTGTTGGGAGAGGGACATGTTTCTGGGCAGAATTGGAAATACGAAAGTACAGAGGCGTGAAGGGAAGGAAAAGGAAACTGTGGGTCACCAGAGGATTGGCCTGAATGGGTAAAGATTGAGGATTCTGGGTCTAGATCCCAAAGGCCATGACAAAGATATGATCCTACAGGAAGCGGTGGAAAACTTGTGAACAGAGACACTGGGGGCGGGGGGGTGTTGTGGGGAGAGGGTGTATGTGTCTATACTGCACTAGTTTGGGCTAAACTTGGGTTGGGGGCAGGGTAGGGTAGGGAACATGACAGGGCTATGGGCCACCACTTGGGGGCAGGGGCTGGTGGAAGAATCAAAACGGAGCGAAAGTTTGCCCTGGAGGACTGATGACTGAAAACAGCTTGGATCCCACCCGCAACTACCCCTTCTGCTTGCTAAAAGGCCGATGGCCACAATCACCCCATGCTGCACACAGCAGCCCTGGGAGAAGCCGGGGGCCAGATGGTGCTGTCTTCATTACGGACAGAGGGAGAGCCAGAAGAGGAAAGGGACCCTGGCACGGTCACGGTCACCCACGCAGTCAGGGGCCAGCCACAACCTGAAGCCAGTGTTCCAGCCCAGAGTACAGAAGAGGCAAGCACCTTCTGGAGCCAGACCCTGGAGACAAGGAGACGACCTTTGACCTCTGAGTCATCTTGAGCCCGTACTGGTCACCTGGGCCACAGACCAGCTGCCTCCAGCAGGGGACAGAGGAGGAGGACTCAGGACTCAACTAGGGGTAGGTTTTCTGCTGTCA
>NW_027532208.1:3286346-3306936 GCF_008692635.1 Crocuta crocuta
TGAGGGACCCAGGGAGGGGCTTTCTGCTGCCTTTCTAAGAAGCCCCCAGCACCCCCTCCTCCCAGCACCCACCGGGGCCCCACACAGCCGCAGCCTGAGTCATCATCCTGGGTTGAATGGTAGCAGACACATCAGCCAGGGGGCTGCCTGGGGCTGAGGGCCAAGGGTTGGAAAAACAAGGCCGGGTTCTCTTACCCCCAGCCTAGGAAGCTCAAGGCAGGCTAGGGAGTGGGGGGCAGAGTGGGGGGCAGAGGGCAGGTANCAGCTGTTGGCTTTTGTTTTCAAATGACCTGTTTAATAATTACCTTTGCAATCAAAGGAGCCCAGGGCCCAGCAAAGGAGAGGTTTTCAACCCTCCATACCCCACAGAGCAGCCCCGGGGAAGAAAGTAAACAAGATCTCGCTCATCTTGCAAACAATGGCAGGACTGAGCTGTCCGCTCATGCTCTCTCTCTCTCTCTCTCACACACACACACACCAAAGTGAGATTTCCAGGCAAGAACTTTAACAGGCAGATAAGAGGCTCAGATTGAATTATTTCCCTGCATCCCCAGAGCTTCCCTGAGCTCAGCTGCCCAAGGGGGGCAGCCTCAGGGGCCTGTCATTTTAACCTTAACCTTGACCTGTAACGTACTCATTCATTTTGCAGCCATGGGGGAACCACCTCCGCCGCAACACCGAAAAAAACCCAACCGGGGACAACTTCACGGCTTTCAACAGTCACAATGGTGGACAAACAAGGGATTTAAGTTACAGCGGCCAGCTCGGCGCTCGCACTCCGCTGGGCTCCGGCTCCCTAAAAAACACACCCCACACCGAGCACCGGCGGGGGCTCACAAAGTCAGGCCCTGACGCGGCAGTGGGAAAACCCAACTTGGTTTTGTTTGTTTGTTTGTTTGTTTCTTCCCCAACCTCCCAAGGCCTTCCCAGGCAGCATCCAAGCCCAGCCTCGAGCTGAGCCATAAANGCCCCTCCTCCGCCCTCCCCCGGCCTCCCGCAACCCTCACAGACACCTTGAGATAAACACCCACTAATGATTTTATGATTTTCTGCTCTCTGGGTAGCCGCGCTCAGCTGAATCCCTCCCCCGGCCCTGGCGACGGGGGCCGGCCCAACCGAGGGATTGGGGGATGGGGGTGTTAGTTTGTTTTTTCCATTGCCGCGTCCCCACACCTGTTTTTCATTCATTCATTCGTTCGTTCATTCATTCACGGATTCGTCACTGCAGCCTCCCCGGCCCTTCGGATCTCGGGGAGGNCGCCCGGGTGCGCCTCTTTGTCTCTCCCTGGCCGGCGCCGCGTCCCCGCGCGCTCACCTGGTCTTGGAGGACAGGAAGGCAAGTTTGATCAGGCCGTAGGTGAAGAGCGGGATGCTCTCCTTGGCGACGCTGGCAACTTGCAGCCGGTGCTCCAGGATGTGGAGTTCCATCGTCCGCCCNNNGCAGGAGGCCCGCGTCTGCGATACGGGGATGGCGGGGAGAAACCGCCGGTTCGAACCGCCGCTTAGAGTGCTGCGGACAGAGGTGGGGCCGAGGGGTCTGGCGGGGGATTCCTGGGCCAAGGGGTCATCCGGGCTGGGTTCTGAAGGATGAATGGGAGCTCGCCGAGGAGGGGGGCGGGGCCCGAGGCCCGAGGCCTTCCAGGCAGAAGGAACGGCGTGTCCGAAGCACAGAAGCGTGAAAGCCCCCACAGGGCTGTGTTTGGCTTTGCTGGAGCGGAAAATGTGAGGGAGGAGAGGCAAGCGATAAGGCAGGCGCGGTCACCAGGAGTCCGGTCGAGAGGGGTCACGGAGGCAGATCTAATGAGGTGGCGGGTTTAGCCCGCGCGCGCCAGGGAGGGTGATGGGGGGCCGCGAAGGCCGAAGGAGTGTAAAGTCTGAAATAAGCCGAAGGGCTTCCCCCCGCGGAGGCGGTGTGCCAGGGACCGTGGCCTGGGACGCTTCCCCTTGCTGGCTGACTGGTTTGAGACAGTCTAGGTTAAAGTTGGCTGGCGCTCTGCTCTTTGGCAGCGTAATCTGGGGACATGATGGGCCAGGTTTACCTGCTGGGGCGGTCTGGGAAGGCTCTTTTAGAGGAAGACTCCGGCTCTGCCCTCCCACGTTCTCTCTCTGAGGTCAGAGTAGAAGAGGCTCCCAGGTTTCCACAAAGAGGTGTGAAGCCTGCTATCAGGCTGATCCCCTCCCCGCTTTGTTTTCACTAAAGAATTTATCACCCTCTAATAAAGAATATAGTTACTTTGGTTGGTTGGTCGGTCTGTCTTCCTCTTCTAGAATCTCAGCTCCTTGAAGGCAGTGATTTTGGTCTGTTTTCTGCTTTATTGCCAGTGCCTGCCTGCAATGTGACCTGTACGTGACAGACACGCATTCAATATAAATTCATTTCATAAATGTGATTCATTTCATAAATGTAAACGCTATCCTTTTAGAATCTAGGGACCTAGAAAGCCCAAACAGAGATGAACCCCGGGCCCAGGCAAGTAACATAATAGATGTGTGAACCAGCTGGGTAGCAGACAGCCCTAAGTGGAACTGGAGAAGGGAGGCCTGCCTGGAGGTGTCACATTCAACTAAAGAAAACAACAAGCCAACAGGTGAAACCAAACAAACAAGACTAAAGGTAGGATTCGGTCACTCCTCTGACTTCTGCACTGGACGGCCTAAGTCAGCATTTTCTTTCTAATAAAAAAAATTTTTTTTAGTGTTTATTTTTGAGAGAGAGAAAGACAGAGCGCGAGCAGGGGAGGGACAGAGAGAGAGGGACACACTGAATCCAGAGCAAGCTCCAGGCTCTGAGCTGTCGGCGCAGAGCCCGATGCGGGACTCGAACCCACAAACTGTGAGATCATGACCTGAGCTGAAGTTGGACGCTTAACCGACTGAGCCACCTATGCACTCCCTAAGTCAGTGTTTTCTAATCTGTAGGCCATGACCCGTGAGTGGAATGTGATAACAGTTTAGCAGGACCTGACTGGCATTTAAAAAAATAAATAAATAAGAAATGGCAGAGTTTTGCATTGCGCAAGGGTAGGTTACTTTAACACCTCTTCTAAGTTGCAGGAAACTTTGATTTTGGCCTGTGTGTACTTATGTGCGTTCAGGTGTGTGCGTGCGTGTGTGTGCGCGTGCTTACGCTGGATGTCTTTGTTGTGTTGTTGTTAAGTTTATTTATTTATTTATTTTGAGAGACAGTGCATGCACAAGCAGGGGAGGGGCAAAGAGAGCAGGAGAGAGAGAGAGTCCCAAGCAGGCTCTATACCATCAGCACAGAGCCCGAAGTGGGGCTCGAACTCACAAATTGTGAGATCGTGACCTGAGCCGAAAACAAGAGCCAGGTGCTTCACGGACCTAGGCGCCTCCCCCTCTGCTGGATCTTGATGCCAAGGTATTTCTTACTGTGGTCTTGGTCGAAAGCATTCGGCAACACTGTGAGTTTTCTCGTTAGTCGAGCCAGACCATCATAAAGTTTGCAAATGGAGACGGTGTTGGTTGGCCCCGGCAGAACTGCTTCCATTGAGCCGTATTTGGTGCTTACGACTTCTGTGACACGACTACAGAAATCCATGTTGAGGTGTTAAAGACGTGGGCCTGGGGGTTGCCAGATCCAGAGGATGGTTTCAGGCCGGGACTAGGATGAAGACATCCACTGTCAAGGTCACGCTAGTTCTGGGTGGCACTTTCCCAGTGGAATTCACTTCTCTCTCTCTCTCTCTCAGTTCCTTAGCCCTGCACTCTTCTGGTCTTTCTCTGGTTCTTCCAGCTTTCCATCTGTGGTTTCTTCTCTGCCCTACCCTAAAATGAATGGAGGCCCACCTGGTGTTCCTTCCCATATGTGTATTTTTACAATAATGGCTGCCAGTGAGTCATGCCTCCTGGTGAGGCGTCCCGCATTGACTTTGGCTTTGACTATAGGATTTTTTGGCCAGCGCGGCATTAGCAGGTGTACTCGATAAGTCCTGTACGCTGGGACCCGCCCACCTAGAACGCTGCTCTGAGACCATGATGCTGTGAAGAAGCCCGGATGAAAGACTACAGGGAAAGAGAAACCCAAGTGGCCCAGCTGGAAAAATGGTTGGCATCCTTGCTGACAGCTGGCATCACCTTCCTGACGTGTGAGCGAGACCCTCTTGGAAATTCCAGCTGACTGGATGAACGCAGCCCCACGAGTGAGCCAGGTGAAGCCAGAAGGGGAACGACCCAGCCAATCTATAGAAAAATATTAGTCATTTTTAGCCACTATACTTTGGTATGGTTTATTATTTTTAAAATGTACTTATTTAAATTCAAATTAGGGAGCATACAGTGTCATTTTGGTTTCCAGAGTAGAACCAGAGTGATGCAATACTTACGTACGATACCCAGTGCTCGTCGCAACAAGTGCCCTCCTTAATGCCCATCCCCCATTTAGCCCATCCCTCCCCCCCCCTCCCCTCCAGCAACCCTCAGTTTGTTCTCTGTCTTTAAGAGTCCTTATTTGGGCACCTGAGTGGCTCAGTCGGTTAAGTGTCCAACTCTTGATTTCAGCTTAGGTCATGATCTTATGGTTCGTGAGTTTGAGCCCCACATTGGGCTCTGCGCTGACAGCATGGAGCCTGCTTGGGATTCTCCCTCTCTCTCTGCCCCTTCTCTGCTCACATTCTCTCTCTCTCAAAATAAATAAATAAACATTTTAAAAAATTAAAAAGAGTCTCTTAGGGTTTGCCTTCTTGGCATGGTACATTATGCAGCAATAGACAACCCTCATCTTCTCTCACTCTATGGGTTGATGGTCCTCAAATTGACAATTCCAGGTCCAAACATGTTCCCAAGGTCTTGGTTCACGTCCCTAACTTCCTAGGGGCTGGCGACCTCCACCTAAAGATTGACAGGCTCTGCCAACCCAACCTTTTCAAATCTTACCTCATCATCTAACTCACCTTGGACCTTCTCCCCTTCCTCCTGTGACCCTGTCTTGGTTAACGACACCATCCCCATTTCTGCAAGTTACCCATCTGGTCTGGCACATTGTGTTTTCCAAGATGGCGGCCATGGGATCTCCCATTCTCCACGCATCTTCTTGCAACATCATCATCATCCCATGGAAAGGTGAATCTATGTTTCTTCCCCTTTGAATGGGAGCAGGTCTGTGACTACAGAGGAAATGACTCCCTGTGGCAGGTGACACCATTTGTATCTGGTCCTCTTGGGAGTCTTTCTCTTGGAGCCATTCTGCCATCCTGTGAGGAACCATGGGCCACACAGACCACAGGAAGGCACTTATAGTGGTGTGTCAGGGCTATGTAAGAAACTACCACAGACTGGGTTTTTGAGTTCGAGCCCCGCATCGGGCTCTATGCTGACAGCTCAGAGCCTGGAGCCTGCTTCAGATTCTGTGTCTCCCTCTCTCTCTGCCCCTCCCATGCTCTCACTCTGTCTCTATCCCAAAAATAAATAAACATTAAAAAAAAAAAAGAAAGCCAAGCTCGGATTCTCC
This sequence comes from Crocuta crocuta, assembly GCF_008692635.1. Classification (NCBI taxonomy): domain Eukaryota; kingdom Metazoa; phylum Chordata; class Mammalia; order Carnivora; family Hyaenidae; genus Crocuta; species Crocuta crocuta. The sequence continues at coordinate 3,291,814 of NW_027532208.1, forward strand.
ACAGCTGGTCCTATGAAAAAGGGAAGAGGGTCCCTGGCTCCTAGATGTGTGCTTTCCAATATGGTAGCCATTAACCACATATGGCCTACTGAGCACTTGAAATGTGTGGCTAGTGCCACGAGAAACTGAAGTCTTAATTTCACTTCATTTTCATTTTTTTACTGTTTATTTTTATTTTTGAAAGGAAGAGAGAGACAGTGTGAGCTGGGGAGGGGCAGAAAGGGGAGACACAGAATCTGAAACAGGCTCCAGGTTCTGAGCTAGCTGTCAGCACAGAGCCCAACACGGGGCTTGAACTCACAAACTGTGAGATCATGACCTGAGCCAAAGTCGGACGCTTAACCTACTGAGCCACCCAGGTGCCCCTACTTCATTTTAATTTACATTTAAAAACTGCCACTCAATTCCGTTATTAGAAAACATCCAACTGTGTTTGGAGCAGTGTGATTAGCTGTCCTGGTTTCTGGGACCGAGGGGCATTTGGGGACTTGGGACTTTCAGTTTTAAAACCAGGACCAGGGTAAACCAGGATAGCACTATTATGGAATGACTTGGTTATGGAAATCTCTGAAATCTCAACACAAATGTGCAATAAATGTAAAGTACACCGTGGCTTTCAAAGACTTGGTGTAGAAAAAAAAAACGCAAAATATCTCAGTAATTTTTTAATTGGTTACATGTCGAAATGATAAATATTTTAGCTATCGGTTTAAATAAGATATTTAACTTCATCTGTTTTCATTTTTCTTAATTTTAAAAATTATTTATTTTTGAGAGAGTGCAAGCAGGGGAGGGGCAGAGAGAGGGGGACAGAGGGTCTTAAGTGGCTCTGTTCTGACAGCAGAGAGCCTGATGTGGAGCTTGGACTCATGAACTATGAGATAATGACCTGAGCCGAAGCTGAATGCTCAACCAAATGACCCACTAAGGTACCTCTTAATTTTTTTAAATGTTTATTTATTTTTGAGAGAGAGAGAAAAGGAGGGAGGGAGGGAGGGAGGGACAGAGAGAGAGGGAGACACAGAATACAAAGCAGGCTCCAGGCTCTGCACAGAGCCCGATATAGGGCTTGAACTCAGGAACTACGAGATCATGACCTGAGCCAAAGTCAGACACTTAACCAACTGAGCCAGGTGCTCAGGGCCAGGCGTCCCTGTTTCTTTTCCCGTCTTAAAAATTTCAAATGACATGTGGCTTGCCTTATATTTTCTTGGACAGCACTTTTCCAGAACAGTTGTTCTTAAACTGCAGTTAGTGTCAGAATCACCAGAGGTGGGAATACCCATGCCCAGGCCCTCTCCTGCTTTGATGAGCCTGGGCCTCTGTTCCTTATTGACCCGTAGGCCGCACTCGCCCCACTGGAGTGGGCTGGGGTGGCATGGGGTGCGGGAGCGTGGACCCCAACAACTTCTCCACGAAGGCTAGAGTTTCTGGACCCAAGAAACCAAAGCCCAGAGACAGACAGGACTCCTCACTCTGCCTGGCTGAGACTGCGAGTTCCTGGCTTAAGAACCCATCTTCTCTCCGGAAGACAAGCGTCTATAATGTCCGCCCCTTCCAGGAAGGTTCTGGCCCCTCTCCACGGGTTGAGAAGGGCTCACTTGGGCTGATATTGATTCCATCGATCTGGGGATTTGAATCGGGCAGTATTTTTTCCTCTCCCACATTCCCTGGTGGTTGCAAATGCATAGCCGGATGAACCCCCCCCCCCCCCAAAGCCTCAACACCCAGTTCTCAAACTGCATCTGAACAGCAGCCGCTGCAACAGCATTACCCAGGTGCTTGTTAGAAATGCCAAGTTCCAGGCTCCCTCTGGGACCTGCTCAATCAGAAACTCCGGGGTTGGGGGCCTCGGGTATCTGTTTCTCAAAGTCCTCCAGGAGGTGCTCACTGAATCTTGAGTCAGAGAGCCGCTGTCTTAACTGAAGAGTGAGGTCAGCCCGTGAGCAGCACAGTGGGGCCTGTAATTATGGGGGAGGGGGAGGTCATTTCTGTCACCGGCCACTCTTAGCCCACACCTGGAGCCCGACCTCCTTGGCTTGACCTATTTCTCCTGTGTCCGTGGTGGCCGGACGGTGTACATTTTGATGATTTCCCTTGTTATGAGTCCTCACAAACTAGAAGCTTCCACGCCCTCCCTTGTGGCTGCGAGGCCGGCACATCAGGCCAGTGCGAGCCGGGCTCAGGTGCACGACAGGCGCATGTGCCGCTGAGAGGTATCGGGCTTTCAGGGATGCCAACAGAATCTGTCCCGGCGGCTACTGCCACGTAACAAACAGCCCACACTTCGTAGACTAAGACGTCACAAATTCCGTAGGTTGGGAATTCAGACAGGGCGTGTGGGGGACAGTCAGGCTTTGCTCCCAGGTATCTGGCTAGACTTCACCTGGAAGACTTAGATCCTGGGAGTGACTTGAAAGTCGGGGGACTGGACTCATCTGGAAGTTTCTTCACTCACATATCTAGTGCCTGGATGGGCTGAACTGAGACTGTCAGCGGGAGCCCTCCTCCGTGTGACCTGGGCTTCTCACGGCACGGAGGCCAGATTTTCCCAGAGGCAGTGTCCCCAGAGTCAGATAGACACCATATGGCTTTTGTGACCTCAGATGTCACATAGCATCACTTTCATGGTGTTCTCTTGGTCAAAACAGGCACAAGCCAGTCTTGGGTGAAGAGGAGGGCTCATAGGCTCTGCCTTGTGATGGAGGAATGACAAAGTCACCTTGAAGAGCGAGTTAGATGGAATTCTTAGTGCGGCCATTTGGGAGACATCTGTCGCTTAAGTAAAGGTGAGGTCCCTAGGAGAAGGTGCGGCTAGTGGAAGTTCTGCCCCATGGTGAGGACAGGGGTCTGGAAGTTCAGCCTCATCCCTGTTTTCTCCAGCTTTTCCAAAGATCCTGTTCTCAGTCTCTAAATTGAGGTTTGTTTTTTTTTTAAATCTTGAAAGAATTGTAGATTTGTGTGTAGTTGTAAGAAATAATATGAAGGGTCCCTTAGACCCTCCACTCAGTTTCCACCGATGGTAATATTCTGTAAAAACTATAGTAAATCTCAGGGCACTTGTGTGGCTCATTTGGTTGAGTGTCTGACTCTTGATTTCGGCTCAGGTCATGATCTCGTGGTTCGTGAGATGGGGCCCTGCATCTGGCTCGTGCCGGCAGTGAGGTGCCTGCTTGGGATTCTCTCTCCCTCTCTCTCTCTACCTTTCTCCTGGTTGTGAGTGCACTCTCTCTCAAAATAAATAAACATTTAAAAAAGAGAGAGAGAGATCTTTTTTTAATTTTTATTTATTTTTATTTTTTACAAATAGTTTATTGTCAAATTAGTTTCCACATAACACCCAGTGCTCATCCCCACAAGTGCCCTCCTCCATGCCCATCCCCCCTCCCCCCTCCATCCATCAGTCCTCAGTTTGTTTCTCAGCATTCAAGAGTCTGTCATGGTTTGCCTCTCTCCCTCTCCCCCACCATTCCCCCCCTTCTTCTCCCCCTTGTTCCTCCATCAGAGAGAGATCTTTTTTAAAAAACAAAACAAAACCAAAAAACAAAACACTACATCACAATCTCACACTCAGGAAGTTGACACTGATACAATGCACTGAGCTTATTCAGATTTCCACAATTTTACAGGTAATCGTGTGTGTGGTACGTGTGTGTTTAGTTCTCCCCAACTGACTCAGTATCTTAAAAGCATAATCTTTTCCACCCCAGTTTTATTGGGAGATAGTTGACGTGCAGAGGTATATGTATTTAAGGTGGACAGCATAATAATTCAACCTACGTATTTCTTTCAAAATTATTTTTAATGTTTATTTACTTTTGAGACAGAGAGCGTGTGAGCAGGGCATGGTGGGGGGTGGGGGTGGGGAGAACAGAGGACCTGAAGCAGGTTCTGTGCTGACAGCAGACAGCCTGATGTGGGGCTCGAACCCACGAACCAGGAGATCATGACCTGAGCTGAAGTTGGATGCTTGACCTACTGAGCCACCCAGGTGCCTCTGGACTTACATATATTATGACATGATTGCCACGGTAAGTTAAGATGCATCATCTCATATAGATAAAAAAAAAAAAAAGAAGAAGAGGAATGTTTTTCCCCCCCTTGTGATCAGAACTCCTAGGATCTACTCTGAACTTCCCTACGTATCACACAGCAGTAATAACCATAGTCTTATATCCCTATGAGTTATTTACCTTATAACTGGAAGTTTGTGCCTTTGGACCCCCTCCATCCAATTTAAAATCACACTTCACAGTAAAGCGTGCAACCCTTAACCTCAGGGTCATGAGTTCAAGCCCCACATTGGATGTAGAGATTACTTAAAAAATAAAATCTTAAAAAAATAAAAACAACGGGCACCTGGGCGGCTCAGTCAGTGAAGCATCCAACTTTAGCTCAGGTCATGATCTCACGGTCTGAGAGTTCGATGACTCAGAGCCCGGAGCCTGCTTCAGATTCTGTGTCTCCCTCTCTCTCTCTGCCCCTCCCCTGCTCATGCTGTCTCTCTCTCTCTCCTTCAAAAAGAAATAAACATTAAAAAAATAAAAATAAATAAACATCATACTCTTCATTTTCGAACAGTTTTGAAATAACAGGAAACTTACAAAGATAGTACAGGGATTCCTATGTATGTTTGCCCAGTTGTTAACATCTTACATTTGTATGGTATGTTAGTTACAATTGGTGAGCCAATGTTGATACATTACCACTAATTAAAGCTCACACTTTCTTCAGATTTCCCTAGTCTTTTTAAAAAATNGAGCCACCCAGGCGCTCCATAAATTCCTTTTCTATATGACCAGAGTAGACTCTGTTCTTTGCAATGAAGTGGTGTGCGTGGCAGTCAAGGCTCACAGTGGTCTGGTCTCTTCTCCCTCTTGTGGCCTCATCTGCCAGCACTCACAGGCTCGTCCTTTATCCTCCATCAAGAACACCTCCTAGGGCGCCTGGGGGGTTCAGTCGGTTGAGCGTCTGGCTTTGGCTCAGGTCACGATCTCATGGTTCGTGGGTTCGAGCCCCGCGTGGGGCTCTGTGCTGACAGCTAGCTCAGAGCCTGGACCCTGTTTCAGATTCTGTGTTTCCCTCTCCCTCTGCCCCTCCCCTGCTCATGCTCTGTTTCTCTCTGTTTCGAAAATAAATTAAAAAAAAAGTATTAAAAAAAAAGTCTAGGCTTGGACTTTCCCTGGAGCCTAGAGATGCCCCTCCCCCGCCCCCAACAGACTCAGGGTCTTAGGAAAGGCCTAGTGCTGGGTGCCCTTAAGTGGGGCAGGGATGGAAAACAGAAGAGAGGGAGGGGAGGATCAAGGGTACTTTATTTGGTGAAAAGACATCTTTGTCTGGGCCTCAGGTTCTTTCTGGATCCTTCTCTAGTCCCTAGGGGAGCTGACCTTGAATCTTTTCCCCTGAGTTTGACACATATGCTGAGGGCCATGGGGAGTCACTGAGGGCTCTTGAGCAGAGGAGGAGCTCCATCAAATGGATGTCCCATTGGCCTGTTCTGAGGGGGAGCCAGTCCTTTTCTCACATGTCACAGGCCTACAGGAGGAAGAGATTGCTCTGATTCTTTGCTCTAGAGGCTGTACCGCACACTCCCTCGCACCCCTGCAAGGGATTACCCATCCCCAAAGTGCAGTGGACTGGATTACCGTAAACAGTCAGAGCTTAATCCTCACTGGCCACTATCCTGATCTCAGGGACAGGGCCTTCCTTTTGGGATGCTCCTGGGACCCGGCACCCCAGGGACCAGACGCAAGCCTTTCCGCTACAAATCTGCACTTAGACATCCGGCAGGACTCGCCTCCACCGTCGGAGAGAGTATGAGATTCAGCAAACCAAGCAGCCAACCAACCAGTAACTGCATGCCAGAGAGCCAGGCTTGGCTGGATTCAGCCTCTAGTCCCGTCTGCGCTGTGCAGGTTCCGTCTCTGGTCTCTGCTTTGGTTTCCTTATCTGTATAATGGGTGTAATGGTGCGTCTCTCACAGAGTGTGGGTGTGTGCGTGTGGGGGGAGGGGATTAAATGAAAGCACCGAGTGCTGTTTCTGGCACACAGTAGTCCGTCAGTGAATGAATGCACGACGGCATGGAAGAGCAGTCCTTTGGCAGCCCGGCCTTAAGGATGGGCCCCCTCCGGGGCCCCTACTCTCTACTCCTTCCTGGCTGGTGATTCTCCTCCGTGAAGGAGGAGAGAAGAGAAATCGTGTGCTTCTCATTGGTGACTTTGTGTGTGTTGTTGCATCGGAGGTAGGTAGGGATTCGTATGCCCATTCTGCCGATGGGGAGACAGAGGCAGGGGGAGGTTAGGAGGAGAGGAAGCTGTGGATGCAGCTTTCCTGGGGCTTCCTGAGGGCCTATGCCAGGACTGAGCGCATACAGCTACTTAAAGAGCACTCCTGGATCGAATCAACGAGGGTGATTAATCACCATGGAGACAGTGGACTGCTGTCCCCTTTCTTGTGCCATCACTGCACAAGGCCAGGGCAGGACAGGGGGCCACCAAGTCTTCTTCTCTCTCTCCCCATCACGTATCATTTCCTTCCATGGCCGCTTCCTGCCTCCTCGCCCTTTCCTATGCACCCCTCAGCCTGTCCCTTTCAGCATTTTGACCTTTTTCGTCATAATCTGTGGCTGAGGACAGCCTGCGAAGCCTCAAAGGACCAAAAGGTTGACACTGTGGTAGAGCCAGAGGGGATTCTGCGTCCCTACCATGCACACTCCAGTGCCTCAGTTTCCTCATCTGTCAAGAGAAGTTGGTGTAAGGGTTCGGGGGTGGTGTGGGCAGGTGCTGAGCCCAGGCCTGACCCATGGGAAGAGCCTGACAGATGTCAGTCGTTACTATTGTTATTTTTGTTATTTTGCCCATTCCCAAGGCCCACCTTACTCCAGCCCCTGAGGGTCCCAACAACTAATTCTGAAAAGGGCTGGGGCCTGAGATCCTCGCAAGGTGTGATTTTGGGTAAATTGTGCCTCAATTTCATGATCACCAAAATGCAGGTCTCTGGGTGGCTGCCTGGGCCCGTAAGGCATTGACATTGCTGGCGGCAAAATCGTAACTGAGTCCTGTGGAACTCACATGGCCGAGTTTAGATCGGAAATTCGGGAGGGCAGGGTCCAGACAGCGTGTGGCTTTCCCCGCAGTGATGTTCATTCAAGGCTTGTAGAATGACTGGCAGCTAGGAGTGGGGGCGGGGGGAGGAGAGGTCCTGGGGTTCCCAAGGGCCCCCAGATCCAAAGCAGCCCAAGTTCCTCCTCGGCCCATTGGAGGAGAGGGAGCGGCGTCCGGGCCCTCCTTCCGGACATTGCAAAGGGCTTTCTCTCTTGGGAGGGAATCTGGTCTCCTTAAAGTCCTTTGTGAAGATGCAAAAAAAATTGTCTGCAGCGGACACTGCTGGAATGGCTGGTGACATATGAGCCACATCTCAGTGAAAAGAGCAGTTTACCAGGGGACGTCCCTTCCAGGGATCCAGAGCCTTTCAGAGCATGATTGCAGTCAGTGCACCAGCCTTTCCCAAGTGTTTCCTGCCACTCTCAAGTGGGATAATGAAGCCCTTTAATTTACTGTCTGACTCCCAAACAGAGTGAGCGGGTCAGGCACCGTCCCTGCCCAGGCCCGCAGCGATAGAAGCTCAGGAGGCCGAGTGCACCCGGCGTGTGGCCCTGAACGTCACCGGAGCTGCCCAGCTTCCGGTGGGAGGGGGCACACGGTCCCCAGGAAGCCTCGGGTAAGCCCCAACCTTGCAGCTTCCTTCGTGTGTGTCCCCAAGCAGATCACGTACTCTCTCGAGGCCTCCATGACATCATCTGTAGAATGGGGATGACAACATCACCAGGGCAAGATTGTGATAAGGAGTAGGGACAGCGCCTGCCGCTGATCAATCGTTGGAAATTGTCATCGGGTAGTGAAATTGTTCTCAGAGCAAACTGTGTTTGCTGCCAGTCCCAGGGGACCTTCGCCAGCCAAAGCCGCCTGCAACAGAGATGAGCTGTCCCCACCGAGCTTTGCCCAAACTCCAGGTTTGTAAGTAAAATAGATGTTTTTGTTGTTTGGGGCGGGGTGGGGGGGGGTAGGGCTCCCATGAGTTAAGTGTCTGACTCTTGATCTCCGCTCAGGTCATGATCTCACCATCGTGGGAAGGAGCCCTGTGTTGGGCTCTGCACTGAGCCTGCTTGGGATTTTCTGTCTCCCTCTCTGTTCACCCCTCCCCGGCTTATGCAAGCACTTTCTCTCTCTCAAAATAAGTAAATAAACAGCAACAAAAAATATTTTGTTACTTGAAGCCCCTGAGCTTGGCACAGCTTGCTTCACTGCAATAGGCAACAGATACAGAGTTCTCCGTGTTCTCACGCATTCTCCTTCCCTGGGACCCAGACCGGGGATCCCGGGGGCTGAGCGCTGGGCCAACCAGAGGGACTGATCTAGCACTATCCACTTGGGTCGAACATTTCTATTCCTGCGGGAGGAGCCTCGTCCTTGGAAGCTGTAGAGTCTGGAGGGCCAGGGTTTAGATTAAAGCCAGGATACCATCTTCTCCTCTCTTCTTACCCAGGAAATAGAAGACTGGGACTGGGCCCCCACAATGCTCTCCAAATTGCTTCCCAGTGCCATATGCAGAGGCTGATGCTGGGGGGGGGTCCCCTGTGTCTGTGTAAGGCCCCAAGCCACTCTGTCACCTGCTCACAGACTGTACATGCACATAGTCAATAAACATTTGAAAAGGGGCTCAACCTCAGGATTAGCAGGGAGATGCAAGCTAGCCCCACCCCTGCTATGATTACCTGCAAAGGCGTTCAGACAGCCGCCTACGAATTTGTGGCCTCACTCTATGCGGTCCTACCTGCCATTTGGGCTAACTGGGGACGAGTGTGGTGAGCCATTCCAGCTCCGGTGCTCACTCTGGGGCCAGTAGGGACACACCGTCTCGCTCTCTCACTCCTGCTTCCTTCGTGACCACAGCTGTTAATCTCAAGAGCACCTGTTGGCGAACATTCTGGGTGCTGAACGCCATCTCCCTGAGTCTGTTTCCTGGGGAACCTCACCTCTGGCAACCACAGCTCTGCTAGAATGGCTACAATATTTTGAAAAAGATGACACAATTGTATCTAAATTCCTCATTCATTCTCCCCAACGGGCAAAGCCCTATCCTGTTTTTCTCGTTTTGAAACTTTATGAACCAGAACCAGAACACGCACATGTACGGCAGTTAATTTTTGGCAAAGGGGCAAAGGCGACCCGATAGAGTAATGGGCATCGTTTCCACAAATGGTGCTGGTATCCATTTAAAAAAAAATGGAAGAAGGAGAAAAAATAACCATGATTCCCTCTATCTCATGACTTATACGAAAATTCACTCGAAATGGATCACAGACCTAAATGCAAAACCTAAAATTGAAATACTCCTGGAAGAAAACAAAGAAGAAAACCTTTGTGGTTTTTGGTTAGGCACAAGTTTTTTTAGATGTATTTTTAAAATTTTAGTTTTCAGTAATCGCTGCACCCACCTTGGGGCTCAAATCTACAACCCAAAGACCAAGAGTCTCATACTCTACTGACTGAGCCAACCAGGCGCCCCTTGGATATAATTTTTTATATCCACGGGGTATTAAAGAAAAATATGCTAAATTAGGCTCCATCAAAATTAAAAGCACGTATTTCTTTTATTTTTTATGTATTTATTTTTTAATTTGAGAGAGAGAGTGCATACGTGGGGGAGAGGGGAGGAGGGAGAGAGAGAGAGAATCCCAAGCAGGCTCTATTCTCAGTGTGGAGCTCGATCCCACGACCCTCGGGTCATGACCTGAGCTGAAATCAAGAGTTGGACGCTTAACTAAGGGAGCCACCTAGGCGCCCTTGAGTTTTTCTTTAAAAAAATTTTTTTAATGTTTATTCATTGTTGAGAGACGGGGGGGGGGGGGCAGAGAGAGAGGGAGACAGAATCCTAGCTGACAGTACAGAGCCTGAAGCAAGGCTTGAACCTACAAGCAGGGAGATCATGACCTGAGCCAAAGTCAGACACTCAACTGACTGAGCCACCCAGGTGTCCTTGATTTTCATTTTTTTTAAGTTTATTTTTTTAAGTAATCTCTACACCCAATGGGCAGCTTGAATTCATAACCCCAAGATCAAGAGTCACATGCTCTTTCCACTGAGCCAGCCAGGCACCTCCAAAACATGAGTTTCTTTATTATTTTTTTTAAATTTTTTATTTTTTTCTGAGAGAGAGAGAGAGCATGAGCAGGGGAGGGTCAGAGAGAGAGGGAGATACAGAATCTGAAGCAGGCTCCAGGCTCTGAGCTAGCTGTCAGCACAGAGCCCGACACGGGGCTCAAACCCATGAACTGTGAGATCATGACCTGAGCCGAAGTCAGACACCCAACCAACTGAGCCACCCAGGCGCCCCAACATCTGAGTTTCAAAAGACACTTAAGAAAATGGAAAGGCAAGCTACAGACTGGGAGAAAAAAATGTTTGCAAAACACATGTGGTAAAGAACTTGTCTCCAGAATATACAGAATCTTCAAAACTCAATTATAAGTAAACAAATAACCCAATTAAAAACAGTCAAGAGACTTGAACAAACCCTGCAGCCAAGAAGGTATATGGATGGCAAACAAACTCATGAAATGATACTCAGCTCGTAGAAAAATGCAATCAATAACACAATGAGCTACCACTAGGCACCTGTTAGAATGATTTAGAAAACAAACTTGACAACACCAAATGCTGGTGACCATGTGCTAGAACTCCTACACAAAATTATACCGGCAAGTTGGAAAATGGCTTGACGGCTTGTTATAAAACTAAATATACACTCACCCGATGACCCAGCAACTCCAGTTCTAGTTGTTTATCCAGGAAAAATGAAAGCTTTGTATTTGCACAAAAACCAGTCCACAGATGTTTACAGAAGGGTTATTCACAATTGCCCATACTGGGAACACCCCGATGGCACTGTAACCAGTGAATAGATAAATAAATGGGTACATTCATACAATGGAATATCATTTAGCAATAAAAACTGTTGATGGATACAGTAACATGGATGAGTCTCAAACACATGTTAAGTGTATGAAGCCAGCCTCAAAAGGCTACATACAGTATGATTACAGGGGTTGTGGGTAGAGGGACAGTCAGGAGAGAGAAGGGGGAAAGGGCGGCCCAGAGCTTGCAACAGGGCTGTGTCCGGGCACCACACGTAGCCACAAAGGCTGCTGGATGGAAATACACATCCTAAAAAGTCCACTACTTTGTAGGAAATAGAGACTGGGTGGGGGAAAGGCAGCCTCCACCCTAAATTTCTTTTTAAAATCCCTCTCTTGGGGTACCTGGGTGGCTCAGTCGGTTAAGCGTCCGACTTCGTCTCAGGTCATGATCTCACAGTTCGTGGGTTCGAGCCCCGTGTCGGGCTCTGTGCTGACAGCTCAGAGCCTGGAGCCTGTTTCAGATTCTGTGTCTCCCTCTCTCTCTAACCCTTCCCTGCTCACGCAGTCTCTCTCTCTCTCTCTCTCTCTCTCTCTCTCTCTTTCTCAGATATAAATAATAAAAATAAAATAAAATCCCTTTCTGTTCTTTACTTTCTACCCCATTATTTCTGTTCTATTTTGGTTATTTTTGTCTTTGTACTTTCTCTAGCTTTGCTCTGGTGTCCTTTCCCCGGCTCCTTCATTTGATCATTTATTTTGGATCTCTCTTGAGGCCCCTGGCTGGCTCAGTCAGTAGAGGATGTGACTCTTCATCTCAGGGTTGTGAGTTCCAACCCCATGTTGGGGGTAGAGATTAGTTAAATTTTTTTTTTTTTTAAGTAGAGCACATTTTCGGGCACCTGCGTGGCTCAGTTGGTTAAGGGTCCAACTTCAGCTCAGGTTATGATCTCACTGTTTGTGAGTTCTAGCCCCACATCCGGCTCTCTGTTGTCAGCACGGAGCCCACTTTGGATACTCTGTCCCCCTCTCTGTCTGCCCCTACACCACGTGTACTCTCTCTCCTCCTGAAATAAATAAAACTTTAAAAAATATTTTTAAGAGTACATTTTTAATCTTTCTTGATTTTTTAATAGCGATTTTACTTGCATTTCACAAGCGTTAACTCTAATGTCATGAATTACCAAGCATTTGTAATTTTAAGCACAATTTCCTCTTTACCCAGGAGGTATTTAGGATGAAATTTTAGATTTCCAAAGTTTAAAAAAATCGATTTATTCTTGAGTCCCATTTCAATTGAATTGTGGTCAGAGGATGTGGTAGATAGGCTTTACATTAAAAAAAATTTTTTAATGTTTTTTCTATTTGAGAGAGAGAGAGAGAAAGAGAAGACAGAGCATGAGCAGGGGAGGGGTGGAGAGAGAGGGAGACACAGCAACCGAAGCAGGCTGCAGGCTCTGAGCTGTCAGCACAGAGCCGAATGTGGGGCCAGAACCCACGGACTGCGAGATCATAACCTGAACCAACCGACTGAGCCACCCAGGTGCCTCTCTACATTTGTTTTTTGAAAATTAAGAATATTCTCAATTTGTTGAGTGCAGCATTATACACACACACACACACACACAGACACACACAGGTACACACACATACATATATATGTACACATCTGACTAAATTTAATAATTGCTCAATGATATGTGATTGATAATGTATTTGGACTCCTTGCATGTTTTTTTAACTTACTTTCTTCTCTCTGTCTTCTACTGCCTGTATGTGTGTAAACACGTGTGTCTACATGCATATTCTGAAGTATACTTAAAACTTTGCTGGTTTGGAAGGTTTAGATTATATTTCTTTCTTGTTTTGATGGTTACACTTAGTTTTCAATGATTTTTAAGATTTCCTCTTTATCCTTGATTTTTTTGTGGTTTAATTATCGTAGAGCCACATATAAATTTATCTTAATTTATGTTGTCTGTTCTTGGAGAATATTTTTTCTTTTTTCTTTTCTTTTTAGAGAGAGAGATAGAGAGCGCAAATGTGAGCAAATGTGAGGGGGCAGAGGGAGACAGAGAGAGACTTTTAAGTAAGCCGCACACTCAGTGCGGAGCCTGACACGGGGCTCGATCCCATGACCCTGGGATCATGACCTGAGCCCAAATCAAGAGTTAGACGCCCAGCTGACGGAGCCACCTAGGCTCCCTGGAGTGTATTTCTGATCTGAGGTCTCAGATTAGCTCTTGAAAATTCTCATCAATTGTCCCGTTACATATTTCTTCTCCATTGTTTCCTCCCTTTTTTTTTTTTTTCCTGGAACTTCTCTGAGATGAACGTGGCAGCCTCTCTATCGCTCCTCCAGATTTCTCAACGGGTCCTTTGTGCGTTTACTCTCTTCGCCTCTGGGTGCCTTCATGGTGGTCAGGACACCCTCAGTAATTGGAATGGTTCTCCGCACGGGGCTCTGGGGAAGGTTTCTCTTGGAAGCTGACGTCTGAGTTGAGATCTGAAGGGGTGGCAGGATGTCGGTTTAGGGGCAAGGGAACACGGGGTAGTGGGGAGCTGTCCAGGCGGAGGGAGCAGGATGAGAAGGTGCAGGATACAAGGAGCATTGGAAATTGGAAGCCACCAAAGCTTTAGGCCAAGAAAAGACTTGACCCATTGGGCGTTCCCTCTGGCTACTCTGAGGGGGCAGAGGACAGGAGAGAGGAGATCACCCTGGAGGCTACTCCAGCCTGGGGGAGGGAGGGGTGGTGGCCGGGACCAGAGAGGTGGCAGTGTGGACAGAGAGAGAGGATGGAGGGAGACATACTGAGGACCCCAGCCAGATGTGGTGGATGGCATGGGTCAGGGGGGTGTTGGGAAGGGGGGCGGGGACAGAGGTTTGGGTGCAGGCCCTTGTGTTCCTTATCCTTGTCCAGGTGAGGCCTTCCTGCACAGAACTCACCTGCTCTCTAACTGACCGGCCTCTCCTCTGTTGCCCCTGGGAGTGCTGGGTCGACCCTTCTGGATGTCCACCTTGGCTGGGCTGAACCCTGTGGTCATACCTCAGTCCTGAGCCTTGGCCCAGCTGCCCAGGCCTGGCCGCTCACCTTTTCCGCGTCTCAGGTCCCGCTGTAATCTGCTCAGGCTGCCCACATTAGAATCCTGTGCCAGCACCAAGCTGAGCCCCGGGGCCACACCCCCCAATGGCCAGCCTGCTTGAGCCCCACACCTGGACCAGGCCCCTGAGTGGCCAGCTTTCTCCTCTGTTCTCTGCATGTTTTTTTTTTTAATTTTTTAAATGTTTTATTTATTTTTGAGAGAGAGATAGAGACAGCTGTGAGCAGGGGAGGGTCAGAGAGAGAGGGAGACACAGAATCCGAAGCAGGCTCCAGGCTCTGAGCTGTCAGCACAGAGCCCAACACGCGGCTCTAACCCATAAAGCGTGAGATCATGACCTGAGCTGAAGTCAGACGCTTAACCGACTGAGCCACCCAGGCGCCCCACTGCTTGGTTTGAGTTCCCTCAGAAGCAGGCCCTGAGACAGGGGTGCAGATACAAAACGTTGCAGAAGCCCAGGTAGGGGCATGGAGAACTGAGATGGGGGGGGGGGACACACAGGGATGGCAGCTGGCTCTGTGGGGGCCTCTCAGAGCTGACCACCCTGTCGAGGGAGGTTGCTGTGGCATTTAGGTACCAAGTCCCATCAGTCACTGGTGAGGCCCCCTCCCCCCTCCCTGGCCCTTGTCTGGAGGTGGAACAGACTCAGAGATAAGACAACCTGTCAGGAAAGTGCCCAGGGGTAGGGAGCCTGGGGCACCCGTCAGCCCAGCCCCAACAGTGGGAGATCCTGTTTCACCACCTGCAAAGCAAGAACAATGCCACCTGCCTGTCACTTGGCAGAGAGCGTGCTGTGACTTAACACAGGCCAAGGTCCTCCTTCATAAAGCCGAGGTGGGTGGGTGGCCCTTTGTGCTGTGCAAATGTGCCCAAATGCGTGGGCAGCGCCCCGAAACTCGAAGACAGATGCTAATCTCCTTCGCTTTGCCGCTCCCCCGTGCCCTCCCTCCTCCCTCCATCTCTGGCCACTGGTCCCTGCTGATGTGACATTCTTGTTCTAAAAACACACATATGTAACCTCGAGCAGATTTGCAGTCCCTTGACAGCGGTCCTGTCTGGCACATAAAGGGTCTCTGCCTCTCAGTCTGGCTTCCCAGGTGGGGGG
>NW_027532208.1:3306982-3326050 GCF_008692635.1 Crocuta crocuta
TCCCGGGGGGCTGCTGTGAAGGTGGCTGGCCCCTACGCACCGCCCACCCCTCTGGAGGGGAGGGGTGCCTGGAGTCAGAGCTCTGTCTGTCCTGGAACTCTGGCTGCTGATAGCGCTGGAGGCTGACGCGTCCTTGGGTGGAGGTTTCATTTTGTGCCGCCGCAGCCCCTTGGCTACTTTGAGTGAGGACCCAGAGTGTGCCCTGGAGAAGGCGGCCTCCTATCGGGAGCAGGACGCCTCCACCATCAGAGGACCTTGCCCTCCACTCGGTGCCCTCCCTGCTCTGCCTCCAGGGGGCGCTCTGCTCCAGAACTTTGCAAACCAGCCACGAAGCATATGGCCAAGAATGGCCCAGCCACTGCGACCCTGGGATCTCAAGGGAGCCCTGGCACATTGGCTATTCCCTTATCTCTAGTGTTTCTTAGCCCTTTGAAGGCTAAGGTCACCGAGGGCGCCGAGGCCTCATCCCGTGGGGTCAGGGCTCCGGGGCCGGTACTGGCCGGGGCGGAGCACGGATGGGCAGCTCTCGCTCCTCCAGCGATGGGGCTGGTATTGGTCTCACGGTGTCAGGCCTGGACCCAGCGGGTCGCCGAGCCCCGGGCACCTGCGGGCCCACCTACGCGTGGTCCTCTTCCCTTGTGAAGTAGCCCCGACTGCACAGTGCAGCTCCTGCCTCAGTTTCCCACCACTGAGGCTCTTGTTCCTCCCTGAGACCTGGCCAACTTGGCTGGGCCCCCGAAGCCCCTCCCCTGCTCCAGCCATCCCCTGAACCGGAAGTCCCTGCTCTGCAGCCGCCACCTGTATTCCCGTAGACCTCGTTTCCATATTGTTAATTGAGACCATTATTACCTGCCCTGCAGGCCGTTGGAAGGGACGGTGTCACTAACACAGCTAACTAAACCAGCCCTCACCCTGGAGCAGATGGTTGGGGAGAGGGGGGCCGTGACCCCTCCTGGTGTTTATAACGATGCTCCCTCCTCTCTGCCTCAGAGATTCTGCTGCCGTGACCCGCCCCGCCGCTCCCCTGCCCCCACCACGCTGGGATCATTGATATCAGTGCTGCCCAGCAGAACTTTCTGCTGTGAGGGAAATGTTCTATGTCTTTGAAGCCCAAGATGCCAGCCAGCCATCCACCTGTGGCCCATGCACTCTGAGGCCAGTTTAAGAAATTAAAAAAAATTTTTTTCTTTAATGTTTATTTATTTTTGCGAGAGAGAGAGAGAGAGAGAGAGAGAGACAGAGCACGAGCAGGGGAGGGGCAGAGAGAGAGACACAGAATCCAAAGCAGGCTCCAGGCTCTGTCAGCACAGAGGCTGACACGGGGCTCGAACCCACAAGCCATGAGATCATAACCTGAGCCAAAATCGGTCGCTCAACCGACTGAGCCACCCCAGGAGCCCCAAGGAATTTTTAAAATTTAATTCAATCAGTCTGAGTGTGAACAGCTACATGAGGCTAATGGCTACCAAGGGGAACAGCATAGCCTAACGGAATTAACCCTGGGATGGTTCACTCATTAAACAAATATTTATCGAGAACCAATTTGTCTTTTTGGGGGGCTAGGACTCCAGCGGTGGACAAGATGGGCAAGATCCTCGCTGTCACAGGGACAGGAAAGTTTAAGTAAATAAATAAGGTAACTCAGATGGGGATAAGGACTGTGGAACAGCCCCAGGGCGCCATCAAATGCCAGAGGAAGGTGGCACTTGCTATGTTCTTAAAATTTTAATCTTGATTTGAAAAATGGTCCCTTTCTTTTTTTTTCAAAATTTCCCCATTTTTCGAAATCTTTGACCTATGTAGAGAAATTCCATTCTATCTACTTAAGAAGGTTTTGTTACAGGGTGCCTGGGTGGCTCAGTTGGTTAAGTGTCCGGCATTGGCTCAGGTCATGATCTCGCGGCTCTGGGTTTGAGCCCGGCATCGGGACTCTGCACTGACTGTGCGGAGCCTGCTTGGGATTCTCCCTTTCTCTCTCTCTCTCTGCCCTTTCCCCCACTTTGTACTGTCTTTCTCTCTCTCTCAAAATAAATAAATAAACTTAAAAAAAAAACAAGCTTTAAGATTTAAGTAACATATAACTTCAAGGGCACCTGGGTGGCTCAGTCGATTAAATGTCCAACTTTGGCTCAGGTCATGACCTCACAGCTGGTAAGTTTTGAACCTTGCATCGGCTTGTGTGCTCAACTGCGGGTCTTCTGTCTCCCTCTCTCTCTGCCCCTCTCCTGCTCTCCTGCACGTGCTCTCTCTCTCTCTCTCAAGATAAATAAACATTAAAAAAAAAAAAGTAACAGATAGCTTCAGTTACCAAAGTTATTTCAAGGCCAAGAAAATGATGAACAGAATCCCAATGAATTATATGAAGCCACAGTAACTCAAACAGCGAAACTCAAAAAAGTATAGAAAAATATACACCAATTTCACACATACATGGAGATGCAAGATTTCTAAATATCAGCAAATAGAACCTAGCAACATATCAAAGATAATTCACTACTAGCATGTGGGGTAGCAAATGCAAATACCATTCAAGAAGTTAATGCACATACCCTAGGAATGCAAATACAGTTCAAGAAGTTAATCCATGTAATTTGTTACATTGTCACATTGAATAGAGAAAATATTTTCAGTGCCTAAAAGCATTTGATACAATCCACGTTTACTAGGTTTGATACATCAGAAGACTTTCCTTTTGTATTAGTTTGTTTGGGCTGATGGGCCACGGCCATAGGCTAGGCTGGGTTTAAACATCAGAAATGTATTTTCTCAGTCTGGAGGCTACAAGTTCAAGATCAAGATGTCGGCAGGTTTGGTTTCTTCTGAGGCTTCTCTCCTTGGTGGGTAGACGGCTGTCTTCTTGTGTACTTATGTGATCTTGTCTCTGTCCTTGTCTGGGTCTTAATTCCTCTCTTATTAGGACATATTGGGTTAGGGACCAGACTAAGGACCTCATTTTAACTTAATTACCTTAAATTTTTTTAATGTTTATTTATTTTTGAGAGACAGAGAGAGAGACAGAGCATGAGTGGGGAAGGGGAAGAGAGAGAGGGAGACACAGAATCCAAAGCAGGCTCCAGGCTCTGAGCTATCAGGACAGAGCCTGGGGGCTTGAACTCACGAACCTGGAGTTCAAGACCTGAGCTGCAGTCAGCCACTTAACTGGCTGAGCCACCCAGGCGCCCCACTTTAATTACCTCTTTAAAAACCTGACTCCAAATATAGACACTTTCTGAGCTTGTGGGGGACCACGCTTCAACATATACATTTTGGGGAAATAATAACACAGCTCGTACAGTCTTCAGCCTATGGCCATTAATACACATGTCTAATATAAGTGGCCTTGAACTTCAGCTACTCAGTGTTACAGCTCGCAAATCTTACGCACTCAGTAGCATCTCTCTTACAGCGTTTCATGTATGCACGCTGGTGTTTAGCAGACCAAGCAGGGTCCATCACCTCAACCGGGTTTGGTTGTGTGATGAGTCCCATTTAGCTTTATTTTGTTCTTTGTAGCTGGTACCTAAATAAAGGGAAAAAGAACTCTTTACACAAATTCTTTCCTCTAGCGCTGACTACTTGCTTTCAAAACTGGCTTCATCTCCTTGGATACATTTATGGCATGGCAGCAAGCACCTTAATCGTCCCTGGGCATTAGAGCCCCAAGATCCGTCTGCTGGTGGCCGACTTCAGCATCTATGTGGATATGGTGGCTATTTTTTAAGCAATGAATGTGAGGAAAATAAACTAAATATAAAGATCAAGGACTCCATGTTGAGCAATGTGGTATCCCCGGGGGTTGTGTTGATGACATCATTCCTAGTGAATGACAGGCACTTAGGTCAATCCGTATGGCCCTACAACAGGCATCGGGCAGAACTGGGCTAGACTCCAAGACATTAGGTTGACCGTCTATTTCTTAAGTGAATCAGACCGTAAAGGTCTGAAGTACATGTTCCGAGAGAGAGACAGAACAGCACAATCTTTGTGCACAGATAGGCTTTTACTGTCCCAAGGCAACGTGTGCATTTTGACATTTAAAACGGAGCATCGTGTTTTTCCCCTTTAGTAAAACAAAAAGGAAAACAATGAACTTTTCCTAATGGGAAACAAATTTAAGCATTTGCAAATGTAGAGCGAGCAATGCAATGACCCCCCACGGACCCATCTCTCGGTTTAGATAATGGTTGCCAATCTCGCACCGTGAATTCTCCACACCCACTCTTTTCCTTGGCTGGAATGTTTTAAAGACACATCATAAAAAGAAAATGGGACGAAAGTTACAATACAGAATGTCGTTTCCAGCTCTGTCAAATGGCAGGGCTCCGTCATCATTAAGAGAGAAGTTCATTTACTTTAAACATTTTTTAACATTTACTTATTTTTGAGAGACAGAGTGCGAACAGGGGTGGGGCAGAGAGAGAGGGAGACACAGAACCCGAAACAGGCTCCGGGCTTCGAGCTGTCAGCACAGGGCCTGATGTGGGGCTCGAACCCACGAACCGTGAGATCATGACCTGAGCCGAAGTTGACCACTTAACCGACTGAGCCACCCAGGTGTCCCTTTATTTATTTACTTTATTTTATTTTATTTTATTTTATTTTTTTTTTAATTTATTTCTAGGAGAGAGAGAGAGAGACAGTGTGAGCAGGGGAGGGTCAGAGAGAGAGGGAGTCACAGACTGAAACAGGCTCCAGGCTCTGAGCTGGCAGTCAGCACAGAGCCCGACGCGGGGCTCGAACCCACGAACCGCGAGATCATGACCTAAGCGAAAGTCGGACGCCTAACCGACTAAGCCACCCAGGCGCCCCTTTATTTATTTACTTTAAATGTTTATTTACTTTTGAGAGAGAGAGAGAGAGAGAGAGAGGAGATGAGACAGAAAACGCCTCCCACCCCATCCCAAATAAATTGCATATCAAGGTGTACGGAGGTGGGAAGAGCCTGGTGACGTTGGAGAAAAGAACAGACAATCCCTTTGCAGCCAGGGCCTGGAGAAAATTAGCAAAACCAATCAGAAAAGGAAGCTCGGACTCAATCAATGCTTTCTCCATCTGCCTTCCTCTCACTCTTCCACATCCTCATCATCTTCATCTTTTTTGCCTCCAGCTGCGCCTCCTCTTCAATGTCCTCTGAGCCACTGTGGCCAACATTCCTTCCCTTTCTCCCTTCCCTGCCAACTTCACTTTCCCCTCCCCTCCTTCTGGTTTGGGTTATTACTCTTGCATAACAAGTACCCCCACTTACAATGCCTCAAAGTCACTATTTTATTTTGCTCACTATTTTGTAGGACAGGAATTGGGAAAGGGCTCGGAGCGGCAGCTCTCACTTGGCCGAGGTCGCTGTGGGCTGGGAACGCAGTCATCTGAAGGCGGGACTGGGCTGGCCGTCCAAGATGGCGCACTCGCTTGGCTGGCCGTTGATGCTGACTGCCTGTGGGCTCTCCAGTGTGTCCGTCTCTTGGGAGGCTGACTTCTGACCTAGCAGCTAGCTTCCTCCAGGGCGAGCAACCCAAGAAAGCAAAAGCTGTACAAGTCTCTCTGATGAGGGCTTGGAGAACCTACCACTTCTGCCATATTGGTGGGAGAGATCGTAAGCCTGCGGAGATCTAAGGGAGGGGCCTGGGCCCCACCTCTTGATGGAGGAGCAACATGGCCCCCTTAAGGAAGGGTGTATGGGGCGGGAGAGATCGCAGTGGCCGTCTTTGGGAAATGCAATCTGCCACACCTAGTGGACCAGTGTGAGGCCTGCCTGACTCACGTGCACCTGCTACTGCATGGCCAGGGCATGAATCAAGGTCTGCTTCATGCCGCTCCTCCTGCGGGCTCTCCCGGCCCCGGACTGGATGTCTGGCCACGTTCCGTCCAGATTTTCCACCCATTTCAGCTGGCGTTGAAGCTAGCTCCTACTTTTAGCCAGACGAAACCTGCGGAGAGGGCTCCTGTTTCCAAGTCAGGATTGTCATAAAGAGAAAATGCTTTGTAACCCAGTCTAATATTTGTCACTTCAGCTCTGGTGGTAACAACAACCAAAAAATGGAGAGCTCTTCCCCTTCCTCCCCAGCAGTGCGAGCCTCACAGAGGGCTGACAAACGTTGTTTCCTGGGAATGTGGGATTTGAGCAATCGGTTCTGACATGTTCTGGAAGAATGGTTGGTAGACTTCGTTGTGCCTTGACTCTGCTTTCAAATGTCCTCGCTGGTTCATTCATTTCACTCTGGCTCCGTCAATACGTTCAGTGATTCCCTGTTGCTCTTTTCTTCTCCAAGCTGCAGATTTTCCTCCAGCATCGGCGCTGGAACTAGTCTCTGCTCCCGGCGACAAGGTTGACTTAGGTGCAGGGGTCGTGCTGTGGGGCAAATGCACAGAACCCAGGCCAGCGAGATCCTCACACTCCGAGGGCCTGGGAGCCTGTGATCCCCTGAGGGGCGGGCTGGCGGGTCCACCGACATGTCTTGCATAGTAGACGTTCCAGCAAGCTCCTGGCATAGCTCCCCGGCCGGGCCCGGCCCCCTCCTCCAGCCTCAGTGATTCCCATTCCTCCCCATGTGCTGATGTGAGTGTAGCGATTTGGGGGGAGCCGGAACAAGACCCGTGTGGCTGGAACGTGGCAGCTGGCAGGCTCCTCTCCGGTGGTGACAGGTGACAGCTGGGGGCCCCGATGAACAAGGTGAAGTGTGTGGATCTTGTAAGTAAATGGATCTGAAGCAAAAGAATGACGTGATCTGGGTCACATGTTTAGCAAGTCGGTCTTGCCAGGACTTGCAGACAGAGATGCGGGCGAAGGCTGCCCCTCTGTGCTGGAGAGAACGGGTGTTGTACGGACACCAGGACTAGGGCCGGCCCTGCGGGGACCCTCCCGCACAAGGGCGCGCTCTGAAGAGGTCCAGGCATATGGTGGAAGGACCTTCACAGCAACACCGTGCGTCAGTGGCCCCGAAAGGACCCAAGTGCCCACCAGCAGGAGAGGGGCAAATGCATCCCGGCACGCTCCTCCCAGGGGATGGAAAAGAACAAAGCCGCCCCCACGTGCAGCACTGCGTGTGAATTCTACAGACAAGAGCGAGGCCAGAAGTAGGACCCAAAGAGTGTGTGCAATGTGATTCCACGCATATAAAGCTGAAAGCATGCCAAGCGAAATGCTATTGTCCAAGAATGGGTACACAGGTGCCATTGGTGGTGAAACGGTCAAAAGGAGCAAGGAAAAGAGTATCAAAAAGACACGATGGTGGTGATGGCCAAGGGAGAGGAAGAGGCGGGTCATTGAGGAGGGACACAGTGGCGGGGAGGGAGAAAGAGAAAAGAAATAAAAAGAGATGTGCAAGAAGCAAGGTCTTTCCTCCTTTTCGGTGGGCATGGCTGTGTTGGTGTGTGAAGTCTGGAGCAGTGGCAGCCATCTGGTGACCATGAGGAAAGACGTATGACAAAAAGAAAAGACGGAGAACACCTGGGTCTCGGATAATATCATCAAGCCATGGAAATAACTCAAGAAACCCCTACTTTGAACTTCTTATTAATGGGAATCACAGGCCTTGAATCACACCATTAAAGTAACTGGTTTGAACGGGTCCAGCCCCATCCTCTGCAGTTTGCCCTTACTTATCCCAAGCAGTCATGTGACTCTACTGACCACAGGGCCGTGAGGGAGTTCAAGGCTCTGAGGTGCCTCCTGCCTCTGAACAGGATGTCCTTCTCTCTCAGGCTGATGCCCCTCATGGACAGACACAAGGCCTGGGGTTTGGGGCCCGCTTTGGAATGCTCTGGTATTTTTTGGTAATTCACAAGGATCTTAATTTTTTAAAAGATGACGGGGCACCTGGGTGGCTCGGTCGATTAAGCATCTGACTTCAGCTCAGGTCATGATCTTGTGGTCCATGAGTTCGAGCCCTGTGTCGGGCTCTGTGCTGACAGATTGGATCCTGGAGCCTGCTTCGGATTCTCTCTCTCTCTCTCTCTCTCTCTCTCTCTCTCTGCTGCTCCCCTGCTCATGCTCTGTCCCTCTCTGACTCTCAGAAATGAATAAATGTTAAAAAAAAAAAAGATGGGAGTACATTAAATTAAGGCAAAATTCCCAGTTACTATGAAGTATGCTCCAAAAAAAAAAGGGGAAAAAAAAGTCTCAGTATCGACCCTCATACCCTGGCCGGGTAGGCTGCCCGAGTCCCTCTGTGGTTTTTGAGGTGGCTCTCAACCAGGCCGCTCATAGGGAGGGCTTCTCTGCACAGGCCTTCTGAGCTTCCCTGTGGGGACAGAGGATGAGGGGGCCGGAGTGCTGGACTGTCTGACCTTGTTTGCCATGTGGATAATGCCCTGGTCTGGGCCGTGCACTGTGTGCACATAGGAGGTATTCTGTGCAGACAGCAAGCTTCCAGCAAAGCCCACAGGCCCAGCCGGGGCCCCGAGGCCCATGCTCCTCAGTAGCCCCAGGGAGTGACATTTGGGAGGACAGAACTCACCGTCTCTTGCCATCCATGGTAGTGAGCCCAGGACAATGTGGAGAAATGGATTGTTTCTCGAGGACTTGAGAGAGAAGGAGAGGAAGATGCGCACCTGTCGTGGGTCTCTGTGTGCCAGGTACTATGCCAGCTTCTGGGCGGACGTGACTGCCCTTCCTCTTGATGCCAACCCGGGGTGGTGGGGGTTATAACCCCCTGTTGTAGAGAAGAGGCACCTGAGACTCAGAGACGTTAGGAGATTTGCTCAAGATCACACAGCCCATTCTCAGTGGGTTCGGATACAAGCTACAACCAGCTGATTCCACAGTCTGGCTTTTTCCCCCCCCCCCTTCTTCTCTGTAGGTCCAGGTTATTTTTGTTTTTGCGCTTTAACAAAAATGAAATCACACAACCTTCCAAGCAGAGAAGCGGAATGAATAGAGATCTCTGTGAAACCAGGAATTTGAATCTCAGTAGTAAAGGAAAACACCCACAGTCGGGAGATGGGGCCAAAAGGAACTGCCCACGTCCAAGTTCAGAATCTTAGAGCTCGTTGACAGGAGCCCCTTCCAGCCCCAGAGCTGCCACCTGGCCTCTGTTCCTTGGGTTGTGACCAAGCTCAGAGCAGAAACCTTGGGTCCATCTTGAGTCCCAGTAGCCCAGAGGGTCTGAACTTGTTGGGCCCTTCTCTGCGGGTGTTAGGAAGTAGAGAGATTCTTCTCTGGCCCAGGTCTGAGTCATATAGCACCCTGCACTCTCTTGCTATAAAAATGAAAACATTCAATGCTGGCAGAAGTGAGACTGAGACGGGACTTCACACATTGCTCACAGGACTACAGATTGATTTCAACTCTCTGGGAAGCCATTTGACCTTGTGAATCAATAACCAAAAGATATTCATAGCTTATTTCTTGGAATTCATAGTAATTCCAGGAACTAAGCAGAAATGCAGACAATTTAGGGATAAAAATATCCTATTTATTTATGTATGTATTCATTCATTCGACTTATTTAAACTAAAACATCAACCGTTCAATCATTTCTCTTATTCGTCTCCCAATCTCCCCCACCCCCTATCTCTGGCAATCACCAGTCAGTTCTCTGTATCTATGAGGTTTTTTTTTTTAAGATTCTACATATAAGAGAGATCATATGACATTTGTCTTTATTTTTTAAACACCTTTTTAATGTTTATTTACTTTCGAGAGACAGAGCATGAGTGGGGGAGGGGCAGAGAGAGAGGGAGACACAGAATCCGAAGCAGGTTCCAGGCTCTGAGCTGTCAGCACAGAGCCCGATGTGAGGCTCAAACTCACGAACTGCAAGATCATGACCTGAGATGAAGTCGAACGCTCAGCCGACTGAGCCAGCCAGGCATGCCTCTCTATTTATTTTAAATTAATTTTAGTCGCAACAAACCGAAACAAAACAAACAACCTGAAAGAAAACCTACATTGTATGGGATAGAATTTATTATTACAAGACACTAGAGAGATCATAGAATCTTTGGAAGGGATGGAGAACAAGGTCTACACTGGGTTTTCAGGACCAGTTTCCAGGATGGTAGCAGAGTCCCACTCACATGTCCCTCAGTGGCAAGGCAGGCTGGGAAATGTAGTTCTAGTGATAAGAACTGAGCACTGTAGTACTCAAACCATGGGGAAGGTAACTTAATTTTTTTTTTTTTTTAAAGTAGCTCCACCCAGTGTGGAGCCTAATGGAGGGCTTGAATTCACGACCTTGAAATCAAGACCTGAGCTGAGATCAAGAGTTGGATGCTTAACTAACTGAGCCACCCAGATGCCCAGAGACAGAGCATGAGCAGGGGAGGGGCAGAGAGAGAGGGAGACACAGAATCTGAAGCAGGCTCCAGGCTCCGAGCTGTCAGCACAGAGCCCGACATAGGGCTCAAACCTGCGGACCATGAGATCATGACCTGAGCCCATGTCAGATGCTTAACTGACAGAGCCACCCAGGTGCCCCTGTTTATTTAATATGGAGGTAAAAATCATGGAGGATGAATTCAGCCGTGTTCAAGCATACAATGCAGTGGCGCTTAGTACCTCACAGAATTGTGCAAACCCCACTTCCGTCTAGTTCCAAAATGCTTTCAATAACATTGGTTTGAACAGTGCAGGTCCACTTGTACAGGATTTTTTTTGGTAGATACAGCACAGTACCATAAATGTATTTTCTTTCCTTTTTTAAAATTTGTAACATTTATTTATTATTGAGAAACAGAGACAGAGCATGAGCAGGGGAGGGGCAGAGAGAAGGGGAGACACAGATTCCATAGCAGGCTCCAGGCTCCGAGCTGTCAGCACAGAGCCTGATGTGGGGCTTGAACCCATGAGCTGAAGTCGGATGAGCCAACCCGACTGAGCCACCCAGGTGCCCCTCTAGCTTGCTTTCTTATAAGACTACAGTCTGTAATACATATAACATACAAAATACGTGCCAAATAACTGCTTCTGTTATTGCTAAGCCTTCCAGTTCACCATGGGCTATTAGCAGTTAAGTTTTTGGGGAGTCAAAACCTACATGTGGATTTTCTGTGTGGGAGTCAGTGCCCCTAACCCCCGTGCGGTTCGAGGGTCAACTGTACCTTGTTCCTTTTAGTGCCTGAATAATATTCCGTTGTATGGAAGTAGCACATCACATTGTTGACCCATTCATCAGTTGATAGCCATTTAGTGTTTCTACCTTTGACTATTGTGAATAGTGCTGCTATGAACATTTGGGAACAAGCATTTACTTATCTGTTTCTAATTATTTTGTTTTATTTTATTTTTTAAAGTAGGTTTCAAGCCCAACTTGGAGCTCAACTGGGGGCTTGAACTCATGACCCTGAGATTAAGACCTGAGCTGAGATCAAGAGCCTGACACTCAACTGCCTGAGCCAAACAGATGCTCATGCCCCTCTCTGTTTTCAATCACAATGTCTGTTGTTACGGGTCACCGGGTTTGTGGCAATTTGTTAGAGCGGCAACAGCACGTGAATACAGACACTAAACCCACCACAAAGAGTCTCCCAGGAGTGAGCCCAAGCCTGGAGTGTGGGGCTGGACGCCACAGGTGCTCGCAGTTTGGAGCCGTCTTCACCGGCTCGGGCTTGAAGAGGACATTATTCCAGCTGGCCAGCCCCCAGCCCCCCAGAGGAAAGGCTGACCTGAGACCCAAAGAAACAGAGAGAAAGCCAAGGCCAAGGGTGAGCCGGGGGCTGGGGGCAGGCTGCGGCATGCCGAGCCCCTTCTGGCCTCCCTCCTCCCTCTCTTGCCCTCCACGGGGCTGGCTTACCCGGGATCTCGTGACCTCCTTGGCTGCTAGAAGGTTCCAGCCTCATGGGGCTCGGCGTGGTTGGAGAGTGGTCCATGTGCAGGGCTGTGGACCCAGCTCTGTCTCTTCCTCCCAATCAAGCCTGCCCCCGACCCGCTGCTGACTCGGCAGCACGCGACCCCTGTCCCACCAGAAGGCACAGGTTGTGAACACCATGTGTCAAAGACCTTGACCCCAAAGGCGTTGACGCTGACCCAGAGCTCGGAGCCTGGCAAGTGCTTTCCCTCCTGCCTCCGTCCCAGCCCCTGCGCCCCAGCCCCTCTCCTCATTAAAGCAGCCATCCTTGGTGGGGTAACGCATTCAGAGCTGCCTCCCACTTCTCAGCTTTATTAACCTACTTTTGATTCCAAAGCCGCACAGCCATTCCTGGCGTCTGGCCCTGAGCAGCTCGCCCCCCTCTCGCCAATGGTGCACCGCGCATCCCGCATCCACGCTGTGCGGTCCTCTGTTGACTACCCCCCGCCCCCCGACTCTCCTTGCCCGATGGGCTTTATCTCTTTCTGCTGCACATGACCCCACGATCCATAATGATCGAAACATTTTGTTCTGGCATTTTAAAGAGCGGTTTCTCCTCCCCTGCTTGTGAATCCAAGAGGCAGCCTGGAGTCAGCTTCAAATCACAGCTTGGCCACGGCGTGACCTTGTCATGTGTTCTGTTATCCGCTGCTGCTCATACAAACCCCAAAGAAGCCCCCCCCCAATGTAGTGGCATAAACTGGGTCGCCCCAAACTTAGTGCCTGGCATGATTTCTACGGGTCGTGAATTCTGGAAGTGCAGTGCTTGGTGGATGTTCTGGGCACGGGGGGTCTTTCCTTTTCCTGCCTTTCAGGATGGCTGGGGGATGGGGACGGTGACGGGGTGGGAAAGGGCAGCGCTGGGGGGACGCGGTGGCTCGAGGCTGGCTGGGGATGCCCGGCCACCTGGGCATACCTGCAGGGTTAGTTTGGTGTTCCTCAAAGTATGGCAGCTTCAGGGCTCTCCGACTGCTCACAGGGCAGCTCAGGGCTGCAGTGAAAATGTTCTAGAGAGCTAGCACCACTCCCACCCTACTCACTGACCGTCCTGTTACCGAGGCTGCCCCAGAATCAAGGGGATTTGCAGCCATGTTCAAAAGCTATGGCAAAAAGGTCATTTCCTGTCTCTGTGCCTCAGTTTCCACATCCATAAAATGGGGCCAGCCAGAGAGTTGTTAAGGTTGAATTAAACAGTGTGTACTACCCAGTAGGTGTTCAGTCACAGGTGGGGCAGTTGGTAGATTCCTCCAGGCCTCTGATGGGCTCTTCCTGCTCCCAAATGTGAGGCATGCATTCATGCGCTGGGTTAAAAAGTTGTGCCCCCTTGAACTCGGTTGCTAGAAATTCTGTAGAGAATATCTTAGGCATTCCAAGACATGGCGTTCTTTGATATGCACCTAAGTAGCTTAGTGGGGGAAGACAGGTACTCTGTCAGCCACCTGGGTGAGGACATGACCTGTGGAAGATGGAGACAGAAGAAGTCGGGTTTGAATCCTGTGGTGGATCCTCATGTCTCTCAGGGTAAAAGCCAAGCCCTCCCCAACCCCATCCCCATTCTTTGACTTCACTTCTCTGCCCCATACTTACTTCTATCCTGTCTTAGGGACCTTCTCCGTATTTCTGAAAGACCCCTGGTACTCTGCCTCAGGGCCTTTGCACTGGCCCTGGTCTCTGGAACGCTTTCCCCCAGATACTGGCATGGTTTAATTTCTTCTCTCATCAACTCTGTGTTCGACTGTCACTTTTATCAATGAAGTCCACCTTGACCACTCACTCATTTAAAACCCCAGTCCCTCCCTCAAACTCTTCAACCCCCTTGATCATGTTTTACTTTTTCCCCTGATGGCACTGTAGTGGGTTTGATGGTGGTCCCCCAAAAGGCGTGCTCACATCCCAACCCTCAGAATCTGTGGATGTGGGGGCGCCTGGGTGGCTTAGTCGGTTGAGCGTCCGGCTTTCGCTTGGGTCATGATCTTGCGGTTTGTGGGTTCGAGCCCCGCGTCGGGCTCTGTGCTGACTGCCAGCTCGGAGCCTGGAGCCTGTTTCGGAGTCTGTGACTTCCCCTCTCTCTGACCCTCCCCTACTCACGCTGTCTCTCTCTCTCTCTCCTAGAAATTAAAAAAAAAAAAAAAGGATCTGTGGACGTGACCTTATTTGGAAACAAGCACGCCTGCGGCCTATCTGCCTGTCACGACGGCTGTTTTCAGAGTGCCCCGCCAGGCTGCAGGGACCTGGCTGACTTTCAGAAACGTGTGACTTTCTTGCTGCAGGCTCGGCCTTGGGAGCGGATCGACCGTCGGTGCATCCGTGCCGTTCTGCAGTGGGGATGCCAAAGGGTCAGACTATCTGCTGTTGAGGAAGCAGGAATCTGTTTTGCCGGAACTTCAGAATTTTTTTCCAACAGGAGATGGTGGTTCGGTTGCCCAGCCTGTTTCGTGGCACAGCCCAGGGGCCGGGGGGCTCCAGCCTGACCCCTGGGAGGCCTCCATCCAAGGCACTCCTTGGCTGGGAAGAGCCGTCAGGGGCTTTTCAGGGACTTTCCTGATTCTCCGCATCCTCATTGCCACCCCCCCCCCATCACCCTCCGTGGCTTCTATGTCACCTGCCTCTGCTCAGTCCTCCCACTTCTGAGAGCTGCCGTGTTACTCCCCTGAGGCAGCACAACCACAAGAGAATGGCCTGTGTAGTGAGGCCGATGAGGTTTGAATTCTGACGTCCCCCCCTCCTCCCCACCCACCACTCGCTGTGTGACTCTGGGAAAGTCACTTGACCTCTCTGAACTCCTGGGCCTCATCTGGAAAGCTGGGGACAAAGGTACATAGGGATGGTTGTGTGGATTGAAAGGACAGCGGATGGCATGTTGGAGCTCAGTGATGGTGACGGCGTGGTGTGATCCGTGCTGGTGATTCAGTCTGCTCCTCCGGGGGGACCTGATGTGGGTGGCTGGGCGTGCAAGGAAATGCCCCACCCCCCACCTCAGGACCTCCCTCCTCCTGTCCAGCGCCGCAGGCAGCCTGCCTCCGCCCCCTCTGCCCTACAGCCATTCCTAGCCTTCTAGCCCCTTCCCCACACCATTTGGCTTTCCCTGGTTTCCCTGAGGAGGCAGAGCCTGTCTGGGGCCCTCCACAGAGGGACAGACTTTGGGGGAACACACTCACACACTCACACTTACACACACACACACACAAGCACGCACACACACGTAGAGCCGAAAGAGAGCTCGCTTTCGACAAGCGTATCCAGAACTTCTCAATCAGAGAATCGAGACAGAGGCCATTGTGATTCTAGCATTAATGACGCTGAGTATCATTCTGAAAAACACCGCTTTGTTGTGAATTGTGCAGAGATGGGCTGGGATGTGCGTGGGGTACCACCATCTTCAACGCTTAGTGTTTCTCAAGATCCATTCCAGCCCCGGGTGGGGGTGGGGGGGCCTGACCAGGGTCTCTCAGCCTCTTTTACATGTTTCTGCCCAGCATGGGGGACTGAGGACAGGGTGGGCAGGACCCAAATCAGCTGGTGGACAGACGGGGACCAATCGGAGGCTGTTGCTGGGGAAACCCTGCTTATGCCGATTCCTCTGGACTGGGGAGAGGGTGCCAGCCTGCCCGCCCTCCTCTCCTGCCTCCCCTCCACCCATCAGTGGCCCAAATCCTGTTTCTCTCTCTCTCTCTGTCTCTCATCCATTAATAGATGCTACCCCACAGATGTCTGATGTGAAACTGCACAGCAGTCTAGGAAGTGGGTCTGCCGTGGGTACAGGATTAGGCCAGCAAAGCTAACACACCAGATTTTTATGACCCATCCATTCCTCTGAGGATGAATTCAACATCACCCCGTACTACGCGGGAGGCGGGGAGGGGCCTGGTTCACTCGAGCATTTTCCAGAACCTCTGCTGGGAGAATGAAGCCTCAGGCTCGGTGCCAGGAGACTGCGGGCAAGATTGGGAGCAGCTCCATCGGCCACGAGCAGCTGATCTGAGCCGCGCACCTGCTCAGACGCTGGACCCCACTGGGCTGTGCCAGCCGTGTTTCCTGAACCGACGCGGGACCCCCCCTCTCAGGGCCCGAGCTTGCAACCTCGCTCCACAATAAAACTGCCGTGGAAGTTAATTGCCCGCATGGCTTTGCAATTGAACAGGTCCATAAAATATTTATTCCGTGCCGTCACAGGAACCGAATGGGTGGCCAGTCGTTTGGCTTTGGCGATGGCTGACATCTGGGGGCCGTCCCTCGGCAGGGAGGAGTCTCCGAAA
Source organism: Crocuta crocuta (assembly GCF_008692635.1). Taxonomy (NCBI): domain Eukaryota; kingdom Metazoa; phylum Chordata; class Mammalia; order Carnivora; family Hyaenidae; genus Crocuta; species Crocuta crocuta. Next base: position 3,323,022 of record NW_027532208.1, read on the forward strand.
TTGCTGATGTTGAGCGTTTGCAGGGACTTTTCTGGAGCTGTTCCAAAGCGTGTAGGAGTGACTGGTCATTTGCTTGAATATTCCCGCTGGGGGCCACAGAGGCTGCTGAGAGATATTTGCAAGCAAGTAGAAAACTTGTGTGTAGTTGCACGGTCAGGATAACTAGTGCTCGCTGCTGCTGCAAAGGACCCTTGAGTCCCAGTGGCTTGGACAACAAAGGTTTCCTTCTTTTTAAAAAAATTTTTATCTTTTAATGTTTATTCATTTTTGAGAGACAGAGAGCAAGCAGGGGAGGGGCAGAGAGAGAGGGAGACACAGAATCTGAAGCAGGCTCCAGGCTCTGAGCTGTTAGCACAGAGCCTGACCCGGGGCTCGAACTCATGAACTGCGAGATCATGACCTGAGCTGAGGCGGATTCCTCACCGACTGAGCCACCCGGGGGCCCTAACAAAGGTTCCTTCTCACTCATGTCCCCTCTCCGTTGATAGCCGACAGGTGCCTCTGCTCCGTACAGTCACTCGGGGAGTCACTGAGGGAGACGTCACTGAGGACATGCCATCTCTGGGGGAATCACCCTGCTCCTGGTCACGACACAAATCCACCCCCTAAAGGAGCAGTTTGGCCTCGCAGTGCTGCCCTGAGATGGACAGAATCCCGTGGGGGGATCACAGGAGCCTGGAGAGTCATAGCAGGCATGTCTGCGGAGGGACCGGGTGTGGGAAACACTCTTGGGCTGACGGTGCTGATAAGGGAAGGTCGGTGGGTGGGGCCAACTCGCGAGATCCCGGAGCAGTGACGGTGCAGCCCCTCCGGGTCCCTGCGGCCCACGGACAGAGGCTTCAACACGCACTTTACAGTTGGCTACGCCCTTCTGATTATATTCACCTAACTTTTACCAGGTACCTATTTTTAAAATAATTTTTAATGTTTATTTATTATTTAGAGAGAGAGAGAGAGAGGATCCCAAGCAGGCTCCGCACTGCCAGCATGGAGCCCGGCATGGGGCTCGAACCCACGCACCCCAAGATCACGACCGGAGCGAAATCCAGAGCTGGACGCTGGACTGGCTGAGCCCCTCAGGCGTTCCAGGCCCTCTTTTGATAGATGGGAGGCTGAGTACCAGAGACGGGTAGTGCCCTGCCTGAGACAGCAGGGAGGAGAGGGCACGAGAGAGTCTCATTCTTGGTCTCCCCTGATCGTGGAAGCTGCCACCATTTGTCAAGTGGGGGGAGGGGGGATCAGGTCAAATGGGATTTCCGGCCGTCTCCAGGGCCTCTTATGAACGTCCCCATCGTGCACCACCAGGGGGCGCTATTCACTTTGCTTTCCGTGCGAGTAGCATCTCTTCCACCAGATGGCACTGCAACGCCGTGCGGGCGGCCGCCCCTGCAGCAGGGCGGTGGCGAAGTCCTTCCAAAACACTGGAGCTTATTCTAAAATTATGGAAGTGTCTCCCAGAACCCAGGAAGTGCAGGGGAGTGACGGGGGCTCGGGAAAGGGTGGGGGCCAGGACCTGGGCAGTAGGGATCTGAGCTCCTCTGTACGTGTCCCTCAGTCTTGCCTCTCCCTGCAAGCTGGTGTTTGGGGGGTGCTTCATCTGCGCCTCCTAAGTGGCCCATTACCTTGCTGCCTTCCTGTTCTACTTCTTAACGCCTGGTGGAAGGACTCTAACTGGTCCATCTTGGATCAGCCGATTACTCTTATTTTATCCGCCAAGGTCAGGGGGGGCAGGGTTAGGCGGCGTGGGTGGTGATGGTGGAGGAGGGGTGGCAGCCATAGGCAGGCACCTCACCTGACTTTCTGTGGCTCTGACGAGAAGGCTGAGGTGGGGCCCAGCTCTCTGGTAATAGGGATGGATGGCACACAAGTACCTTTAAGATAGATATTTAATGGGCTGCCTGGGTGGCGCAGTCGTTTGAGCGTCCGACTTCGGCTCAGGTCATGATCTCATGGCTTGTGGGTTCAAGCCCCACGTGGGGCTGTGCTGACAGCTCAGAGCCTAGAGCCTGCCTTGGATCCTCCGTCCTCTCTCTCTTTAGAAATGGGTGGATGGACCTTAGCGCCTTGTGCCATTCCATTCCTCTGCACTGCACACCATCCAAATGTGCTGGAAATTCTAATGCTTTGGAAGACGCATACCTGAATGAATGAATGAAGTCAATCAACACTATAAGCATATGCACATCGTGGAAAACAGGGTCACTCATCCATGACTCTCAAGTCCCCCCCCCCCGGATGCGAGCACAGGGGTGCATTTTTGAGTAGTAAAGGCAGGAGCACAGCTCTGGCAAAAAAGCATCGCCGGTTGAGGAGTAAGGCCGTGGCTGCCACCGGGCGGGAGGGACGGCCTGGTGGCCCATTTTCCCGGTAGGCTGCTCCCTTACTTTGCCTTGTGTTGTGATGTGGCTGGAAGCATGTTTGACATTCTTCAGCCACAAAAGGTTATTTTAGCATCAAAGTGAATAACAAGGTCAGGGAGACAAAAACCTAAGCCTAGCTCGTACAAGAGGAATTTTGTTTCTTAAAGAAAGTTGGGCATCCCCCTTGCAAACGTTCCCTTCCAGTGTGGTGGGGAGGCAGCTTCACAGCGTCTGCTGTGAAATGTCCACGGATGGGCCACATGAACTGTTCGGTTCCGAGGCATACTGGAAAGCGTTAACAAGAGTAAGTGATTACTGATGGCTACAGGCCCTTTGGACGAGCAGGAGGGAACAATGTTATCTTTAGCTCCTGTAATGGATGAGTGAAAAGAGGGGCCGTTTTCTCCTGGAATTTTTGTGTTCTTCCCAAGTAGTTTTGTTCTTTTCAATATAAGTGGATCATTAAATCTAAACCCAAGTATGATNTGTCCGTATTCCCCAGGTCTAGCGTTTTCATCTATCAAACATCAGAGGTCTGGAGGTCTTTAGGGGACAGGCAGGGCCTCTCTCTAGCACACTTCCTGGGACCAGAGGTTTGGGCTAGGCTGTGGAAGATAGAGGGACTGGGAGCAGGGAGAGGCCCCCCCCCCCCCCCCCCCCCCCCCCTCG
>NW_027532208.1:3326150-3342352 GCF_008692635.1 Crocuta crocuta
CCCCCTTGATTCTGGGCTGGAGCAGGAGAGGGTTGAATGCAAGTAAGTTCCCACATTCAATAGGGTTCAGTTCAGTTCAATGCTACAAATATTTATTAAGCACCTATTATGTGCTGAGCCCCATGCTGGGCTCTGATGCCCAGGGCAAAACGCTCACACACATGACCTCAGTCTGCTCCCCGCTTTATCCTGGGGCTCCTTCTCTGCTCCTGAGGACCCAGATTTGGCCCCCACCAAGGTACGTGTTCCATCAGCTCCTTTCTCTTGTAGTTGCAGTGCTTGGTGTTAAAGTAGCTGCTCAGATCAGTGGAATAAATATGACCCGGTAGGTGTTCACCTAGGGGACTGAGTGTGGGGTAACTGAGGGAAGGTTCCAGGATCCATCCCACCCACAGGAGAGGCCATGAAGCCCGTGGTTATCTCAGAAGACGGGAGGAGGCATTTCACACAGTTCACACCCACTCTCCCCACCTCTGACTTTTACTGGCTGCACAAACAAGTCATGGCAATCGTGAGAGAAACAGAAGAAATACTGCCTGCAACCTTCCATCCTGACCCGGAAGCCGGCCTCACCTCCTTACTGGTGTTTTCCCTGTTTCTGTTTACGGGCATGGTTTTTACACTGGCCTAAAGTCATTTTGTTTTCTGCTTCACAAAATCAGGAGCGTTCTTCCAGATCTTTCCATTACCATCATAGTTACCACCGGTGTGACTGCGCGGTTCCCCATGGGGTGGCTGCGTCACAACTTCCTTAGCGCTTTCCTACGGCTGCCCGTGCAGGCTCTTCCTGAGCCTTCCCTCGAAGGGCGTCCATCACAAAGATGTCTCGGATGGTCAGTTACAAAGCAGTTGCGTACACGTGGTTCATTCGGTCCTTTCCGCTGCCTGCGAGGCCCACAGGTGGCTTTAGGACAAAGGATGGCAAAGGAATGGAGGCGGCGAGGTGGCGGTAAGGACCAGCTAGTGACAAAGGCAGGAGGCCCAGCCTGAACTGGGGTCCATTCTATTCTTGGGGAACCAAACCTTCCCTCTGTGCCCGGTGCTCTGCTGCTTTTTTGGATTTTCCACATAAACCTGCAGCGAATGTTTAAAAATGCCTTTTGTCTTCGTTTGAATAAGACCCTCAGGTCAGATTCCTAAAAGTGGGATCGTCAGGCCCGAGACTCTGGGCGCATCCAAAAATGCTTTGTGAACCGGGTTGTTTCAAGCCCTTCATGTTTACACTGTTCCTGGGACGTCCGTGTGATTCTGTTCCTACTTCAAACTCGCTGGGCTCAAATATCACAAGGAAAAGAGTTCCGAGCTCACTTACGATATATTCGTGATGCTTCTTTTTTTTTTTAAACATTTATTTATTTTTGAGAGAAAGAGAGACAGAGCACGAGCAGGGAAAGGGCAGAGAGAGAAGGAGACACAGAATCTGAAACAGGCTCCAGGCTCCGAGCTGTCAGCACAGTACCCCATGAGGGGCTTGAACTCACAAACCACGAGATATGACCTGAGCCTAAGACAGAAGCTTAGCCGACTGAGCCACCCAGGTACCCCAGTGATAGTTTTAACTTGCATTTCTTTGGGTCGCCTGGAGGTTGAACCTTTTGTGTGAAATGAGTTTCCTCTTTTGAGGAAATGGCTTATTCTGATGACTTTCCCACGGTCAGACTTGCCTGGCTTTTAAGACTCTGGAATGAGCACTTTGTTGATAAACTTTGCAATAAATATTCATTCAGCAGTTCCTTTTTCATTTTAATTGTACTACTGTGATCTGTGTGTGTGTGTGTATGTGTGTGCGCACGCGCGCCTGCACGCCCACCAGGGGGCTTGAGCTCACAATCTTGAGATCAAGACCTGAGCTAAGGTCAAGAGTCCTACGCTTAACCAATTGAGCTACCCTGGTGCCCTGATCCTTTATGTGTTTTTATTGTTTATTTATTTATAAATTTTAAAAAAATGATTATTTATGTTTGAGAGAGAGAGAGAAAGAGATAAAGAGAGAGAGAGAGAGAAAATGTGTAGGGGAGAGGCAGAGAGAGAGAGAGAGAGAGACAGAGGGAGGCAGAATCTGAAGCAGCTTCCAGGCCCTGAGCTGTCAGCACAGAGCCCGCTGCGGGTCTCGAAATCATGAACCTCGAGATCAAGCCTGGGGAGGAAGGGGCACCATTCTCTCCGCCTCAATGGGAGCATGGCTCCGAGGTGGGAGCATGGCTCGGAGGTGAGTCAGCCTGCTGGGGGCTGTGGTTGGAAACCAGGGGGAGGTCTGGCCAGCTACCAAGGCCCAGACACCCCCCGTCCCCGCTCATCCCTTCTGGAAGTTTCCCTTGCTGCATCCACTAGGCTGGGCTGGGGAGAGGGGAGCTGGCTTAGGTTAGGGTGTTTGGGTGAGGCCCCCTGGGCTGGGACCTGGCCTGGGCTGCACGGCGGGGACCCGGTGAAGCTTTGAGCTGCTTTGGCACCTGGGAAGGGGTGGCCCCAGGCTGGGGTGAACCTGTTGCTGGCTGTGGCCAGGATGGAGCTGAGTAGCTCAAGTTTTATGCTGGGCTGGGCTGGTCGTGGCTCTGACTCCTGGCTGAGTGTGCCTTGGGCCGGGCTCTGGAAGGCTCCACACCAGACACTTTTAGCTGCTGGGATGGGCTGCTCGGTGGATGACGCCTCTGGCCTGGCAGGGCCGGGTGAACCGGTCCTATGGGTCTTTGGAGAGGAGCTGGGAGTCTGGGCTGGGCTGGGCTGGGTTGGGCAGGGGGTGGGACTCGGCAGGCGCCCGGCCGGCCTGTCTTGGTCTCTTTTCTGGGCAGAGAGGACTTCTGGGCTGGATCAGGAAGTATTTCTCCGCTAGGCTCTAGGAATCAAGAGCTCAGGTTTCGTGTGCAAACACTGTGTCCCAGGTGAGGTGGGGACATTCTCATTCGGTCATAAAATACCCTGTGAAACCTTTGGGGACCATCCCACCACACTGCCCCCTCCTGGGAAGGAGGCGGTGCCCCTGATCCTTGGCCAAGCGAGGGAGGGGTTAGTGGCATCCTGCCTGGTGGTGGGGTGGTAAGCTGGGAGTTGATAGCAGGCTTGTTGAGATGGCTCTTCTACTTCTGTCTGTGTGACCTCGGGCCAGTTACTCAACCTCTCTGTGCCCTCACTTTCCTCATCTGTAAGAAGGGAATGAATACATCCCCTGCCTACAGGGGACCTTTGCTGGGAAGTTGTGTGTGTCTGTGTGTGTCCGTCTGGCCATCTGTCCAGGAGACTGAGTGAGGGTCTGTGGGGGCAAACGGACCCTTCTTACTCTCCCCAGGTTGGCCACAGAGCTGGTGGGACTGTGAGAGGGCAGGGCCTTGCCCTTTCTGTCCACAGAGCTCCACCCAGAATCACCGGGTCGTCTCCCCAAAGTCCCAATCTGCAGGCAGAATGCTAATGGTCAGCAACCTCACAGACCCAGGGGTGGGGGCCACACCTTACGCTGAGAAGAAAGAAAAACTTGACAGAGGCTTTTATGCTGCTCCAGGCCCCCAGAACAGAGCACAGAAGCCTCCAGGCTGAACTTCTGAGCTGAGGAAGCTCAGCGGAGCGGAGCGAGAGCCTGTAATGACAGCCTGCCACGTTCCCCCTCAGGCGACCCCAGGGTGACCCCCGAGCTGGGGTTGTGAATCAGGTTGTACTTGTGCGGTCTCTGTGTGTGTTGTCTCTGGGAAAATAATTTAAAAATCATTTTATTTTTTTTATTTTTATTTTTTTTAAATGTTTTATTTATTTCTAGGAGAGAGAGAGAGAGAGACAGCGTGAGCAGGGGAGGGTCAGAGAGAGAGGGAGTCACAGACTCTGAAACAGGCTCCAGGCTCCGAGCTGGCAGTCAGCACAGAGCCCGATGCAGGGCTCGAACCCACGAACCGTGAGATCATGACCTAAGCCAAGAGTCAGTGTTTAACTGACTGAGCCACTCAAGCACCCCCAAATCATTTTTTTAAAAAAATGTTTATTTACTTTTGAGAGAGAGAGAGAGAGAGACAGAGAAAGACAGAGATGTGAGCAGGGGAGGGGCTGAGAGAGAGACACGGAGTCTGAAGCAGTCTCCCCGCTTTCAGCACAGAGCCCAACATGGGGCTCGACCCACAGACCACGAGATTATGACCTGAGCTGAAGTCAGACACTTCACCAACTGAGCCACCCAGGCGCCCCCTCAAATAATTCTTTCTTTCTTCCTATCTATCTATCTATCTATCTATCTATCTATCTATCTTTAACGTTTTATTTATTTCTGAGAGAGAGAGAGGCAGTGTGAACAGGGGAGGGTCAGAGAGAGAGGGAGATACAGAATCTGAAGCAGGCTCCAGGCTCCCAGCTGTCAGCACAGAGCCCGACACGGGGCTCGAACCCACGAACTGTGAGATCATGACCTGAGCCGAAGTCTGACACTTAACCAACTGAGCCGCCCAGGCGCCCCTATTATTATAACTTTTTAAGATCCTTTCCCTTGGAGAAATAGATGGGGCCGGTGAAAGGGGGAGGCACTTGGGCTGACCTGGTGTCTAGCTCCAGGCGCTAAAACCTGCAGTGCACGGACCCCCCATTCCAGTGGCCCCGGCACCAGCAGGAAGTGTGAGGTGGTGGCTTGGCACAGCATGTGAAGACCCGGTCAAGTTCAGATGCTTTCAAAATTCTGTGGCCAGAGAAAACCCGTGGAGGTGAGCCTGTGGATTTGTTGGGACCCGGAAGCCAAGGAGGTTTGGGGTGACCGCTCACATTGAGATGACTGGGGAGGGAGTAAGGATGCTTTAAATCAGCTTTCTCTTCTGAGCAGGCACACCCTGTGCGAGTGGCTGGGGCCACTGTCTCTCCTCTTCCCCACTGGCATGGCCACCCCACCGTCAGGATTTATTAGCTCTTATTCCCCATCTCCCACCTTACAGGGTGCAAAGCAGCTAAAACACAAGTATGGACTTTGATGTGATGGAGGGAGTGAGACCTCATGCCTTTGACCCCTAGATATGGCAGTGGGTGTAGCGTAAGAATAAAGACGTTCTCTATCAAAATGCAGCCGTCCAATCCAACGGTGATACAATACCATTATCGACTATACAGACATGTTTACATTTTGGCTTTTTCTCCCCAAACTGTCCTTCCTGGCAGTCTTTTCCTCCCTCACCTGATCTAGCATTTAATCCCAGACCACGTGCTGCATTTACTTGTCCTCTCTTTTTTCCTTAAGCCTGCAATGGTTACTCTGTGTCTTTTTTCCCCCCATCTTGGTATTTTAAGTTATTTTGTAGAAGAGCCCTCCGTTTCGGTCTGTCTGATGCTCTCCAAGTAGGGGGCGCCTGGGTGGCTTAGTCGGTTAAGCGTCCGACTTTCGCTCAGGTCATGATCTCGTGGTTCTTGGGTTCGAGGCCCGCGTCGNGAAAAAAATTAAGCCAGTGGCAAATAAAACCCTGAAAGATTATACATTTTGTCTCAATTTCTGTGTCTTTTCGTGAACTAACAGCTCTATTTCCATGCCTCCCACCCCGATCCTGCGGCCCCCCCCCCTCCGCTCTTAACCTGGCCTGCTCCCCTCCTCTGGGTGAGCCCACCTGGCCAAGGTGGGCACGTTAAGGCAACTAGAGAAGCTTCTAGAAGCAGTATGAGGCCCATAGGCTTACAGCAGGTGCAGAAGCCCTCCGGGCCTAGAGCTGCCCCCGTTTTGTGAGTATAATCACAAAGAAGTGGATTCAAATCTTACTCACCAGGTTTTGTTTACACACCTGCCCAGGAACCAGGCGTTGGCTGTTTTGAGCCACTGCATCCTGTTGGTGTGTAGTTCCGGGGGGGGAGGATGGAAGGTGTGAACATTTTCGGGTGTGTGGGCTGCTTCCCTCCCCTCACCCCTCTGCCTCTTCCCCTCCACAGGCCTCCTCATTTTCTTGCTGTTCATCCCTATGAACACTAGGTGGCAGTGGTCCCCCATTAATAAACCAGGGAGCCCCAGCGGCCGCAGCTCAGCTCTTGTTCAGCCTTGGAATCCTCTCCTGTGACATCTTTTTCCCACGCACTTTCAAAACGTTGAGATGCAATTCACCATAAGTGTGCGCCTTGAGACTACAGCTCAGTGGTTTTTAGTGCATTCACCGGGTTGTGTGACCCTCTCCGCTAATTCCGGAACGGCACACGGAAGGCAGACATGGTGGGGCAGGTGCGCCGGGAGTTTTTTAAGGAGCTACCGCGGACCTCACAGGGCACAGAGAGCTGCAGATTCTGGGGCGACGCGCGCCCTTGCAGCCAGACAGTCCAAACGGCCCCTGTTTCGGTGTGCTTCCTCTAGTGTGAGTTGCGGATGCTGTGGTTTTCACAGCGGACGGCTAGCGGCAGCCCTGGGTCGAGCAAGTCAGTCGTTCGGTGCCACGTTTCCAACCGCATTTGTTCCCTTCGTGACTCGGTGTCACCGCTTTGGTCATTCTCGCAATACACGTTTTCATTCGTGTTACTTCTTAAGGCGATTTGTGATCAGTGATTATGACTCCCTCTCGTCTCAGATGATGGTTAGCATTTTTTTNACAGAGAACCCAAGCAGGCTCTGCACTGTCACCGCTGAGACCAATGTGGGGTCCAAACTCACGAGCTGTGAGGTCATGACCTGAGCCGAAACCAAGAGTTGGTTGCTTAACTGACTGAGCCATCCCGGCGCCCCATAAAGTATTTTTTATTTAAAAAAGTTAAAAAGAAATTTTTAATGTTTATTTTTGAGAGAGAGAAAGCGGAGGGACAGAGAGAGAGAGAGAGAGGGAGACACAGAATCCAAAGCAGGCTCCAGGCTCCGAGCTGTCAGCACAGAGTCCAACGCAGCGCTCAAACCCACAAACTGTGAGACCACGAGCTGAGCTGAAGTTGGATACTTAACTGACTGAGCCACCCAGGCGCCCCATAAAGTATTTTAAAAATNCCAGTGCGTACTGTCTTTGCTTTTCACCAAAGGGGCAGGATTTGAGGTAAACGGCTTTCTCCAGAGCCTCCGCGTGGCATTGCCCTCCCCGGTCCCCGGAGCAGGTGAGAGAGCAGGAAAGAATCACTGGAGGAAGTTGAGGGTGGGGGTGGGGGTGCACGCTCCGCTCCTGCCCTTGCTAACCTGTGAGTCCGCTCACGTGCTCTGGCCCTGCCGTCAGACTGGCATGCAATGAGCTGGTGGGTTTATTGGGAACTTGAGTGACTGTGGACTTCCTGGTGTGGAGAATTCTGCAGGTGAGACACGCACCCCCTCCCCCTCCAGTTCTCTGGGGCTCTGGGAAGACACCCCGGGGATTCCGTAGCTCCATGGGGAGAAGCTGGAGGAGAAATCGGACCCCGCATATGTGAGGGGCCGAGAGCATAGCCCAAGGGCCGTCCCTCTCTCTGTGGGTGCCCCAGCATGGAGGAGGCTGGGTGCAGTTGCACACCATCGTGCACGCTGGGTAAACACACGGCTCACGCAGCAGTCCTGGAGCCGGTTCCAGGGTTCCCTTTAAGTTCAGCTGGGGCCACTGACTGACTCTGGCCAGATGACTCGGTCACTTCTGGGCCACGGCAACGCCACGGTGTGCCCGCTCCGCCTCTCTCTTCTGTGGAGGCAGGGCCCGGACAGCCGGACGGCGCATGCGCACCAGCCTGAGCAGCGGGGGGGGGTGNGGAGCCACCAACCCTGGGCTGCGTGTTACCAAGGCAACCGCCCCTTCTCCGCGCGGTCTGTGCTCCCCACCCCAGACACAGCAGAGGGGCCAGGGCCGTGGAAGGGCCCAGAAGAGCACCCTCGGGCCTCGCCTCGAGGCCCTTTCGGGGGAAGAATCAAAGACAAGGGTTCACATCGTTAAATGTGACCGGACTGGACGAACCGGAAGTTCCTGGAACATGGTGGGATCCTCTCTGCGGGATGGCGGAGCGCTCCTTCTGCTTCTTAAACCGGCTCCCAGGACCCACAGAGACGCCGTGGAGGACGCGAGGCCTGGGTGGCCCACCCTCTTGAGGCCCTGCCTTCCTCCCAGCCCTCCCCCCCCCCCCCCCCCGCCNTTGAGCACCGCTGACGAAGCCCGCAGCAGCATCACTGGCCTCACTGACCCCAGCGCCGACGACGGGTGGAGCCGGCCCTCCTCTTCGCCCATCAGCCGTGCTGTGTCCTCCAAAGCCACCCGAGAAGGTGCCACCGCGGGTGCGAGTAAGGTCAGTGCCCTTCTCCATCCCCAGGGCGTGCCTGGGATCCCGCACGAGTGCGTCAGTGACATCTGGGTCACCTAGTTGGCGTCGCCTGTAGTTAACATCTGGTTGACTAACACCTGCTCGCTGTTTTTTGTGTGGGCCCATTGCTAAGACTCCTGCCCCTAAGGGGCTTGCAGCCTGGGCGTGGGGAGGTGGGGAGACACGTGCACACGCATGCACACGCTCACGCCCGCACACGGGCACACACGTATACAGGCACACACGCATACGTGCACATGTTCACACACGCACACACGGTGCGCACATGCTCACACAGAGCACACATGCACACACACAGTGCTCACACGTGCACACAAGCACGTACACACGTGCACACACAACATAGGTGCACACATTTACACACGTGCCCACACACCCACACATGTACACAGTGCACAGCAACACAACGCAGCACACATGTAGACACACGCATGCATGTGTGCAATACACACGTACACGCACACACGTATAGGTGCACACACATGTAGACCTACACGCACACATGTATGTGTGCACACACGCGTGCACACACAGCTCACACATGTATATGTGCACACATGTAGACACACGTGTTCACAGCGCACATGTATAAGTGCATTCGCATGTGCACACATGTAGACACACACGTATGTGTTCACACACATGCACGCACTCACACATGTATATGTGCACTCAAATGTGCAAACACACATGCTCACATGTGTACATGCGCACACACCCACACCCACAAGTGGTGTGGGGAGTGCTAGGCCAAGGCCTCACTCCTGCTCCCAGGCCAGAGAGAAGCTGGGGGACATCACCTGCCCCTACAAGGTCTGTGCAAAGGCTCTTTGGTGTGCGGTGGTGAGGGTTTTCCTGGAGGCCCAGGAGAGGGAGAAGTCTGACCGTGGCCAAGCAGAGACACAGAAGGCAGTCCTGAAGGAGCTCAGCTGAGCTCTGGGTCGGGAGGGTAAGAAGGGGCCAGAAGAGGAAGCCCCTTCATATTTGGGCAGTATCAGAATCACCCAGCGCTTGTTAAACCTGGAGTTCGGGTCCAGCCCCAGCGTTTCCAATTTGGCGGGTTTCATTGGTGCCCACGGAAGCTGGTGCGGCTTCGGGATGCTTGGTGGGGAATCCTAGGCTGGAGGCTCCATCCTGGGCTGGGCTGCGGGGTGGGGGGGGAGAGGAAGCCGGTGAGCAGTGGGGGTGGGGATGGCGCCCCCAACCTGCTGCTGTGGGAAGGGTTAATGGTGGAAGGAGGGGGCACATGCACAATGGGGGGCCGCTATGCGGCTAGGTCTCACCACGGGGCAGGCATGGTGCTGAGCGCCTGCTGCTCCAAAGCATCTGCCTGAGAAGTGGAGGGTGGAGCCACCCCACTGCTCACTCATAGGGTCACAGGAGGATTAAACGTGACCCAGCAGCTGCGTTCATGGACTTAATAAAGGGCAGCATGAACACCAAACAGGAGTCCCACGCGGTGGTGCCTTGTACATGCCCTGGGGGCACAGAAGCCAACCATAAAAATCTCTTTCCCCCTGATAAAGGAGGTGTCTAACTCTGGTCCCGTTACTTCCTGTGGGAGGCAGAATAAAGGTCTGTCTGGATGTCCGTGTCCTGGCCTAAAACCTGGGGATAGGTAGCTTGGCAGGGGGTGCTTTGTGGGTGATTGTGGTGAGGGCCTTGAGACAGAGATAGCAGCTTGGGTTATTCAGGGGGGCTCAGTGTAGCCACAGGGGTCCTTTATAAGGAAGGAAGGAGACAGTATCAGAGCCAGAGCAAGAGATGTGATGATGGGGAGAGAAGGGGAGAGGAACTACACTAACCTGGCTTTCAGGATGGAGGAGGGACCATGAGCCAAGGAACAGAGGCAGTCTCTGGAAGCTGGCCACAAGCCAAGGAAATAGGGTCTCCTGTAGAGCCTCCAGAAGGATCCAGCCCTGCTAACATCTTGATTTTAGGACCTCTGACCTTCGGGGGGGGGGGCAGGTTTGCATGGTTTTCAGCCATTGCCCTGGTAGGAACTTGTTACAGCAGCAATAAGAGGCCAATACCTCTTGGTCCCTCTGTTCTTCCTCCTTCATCCGACCGTCTTCCTCTTGCGGGAGGGCTTGGTGCACGAGAAACGTCCGCAGGGAAGCCTCCTTCATTTCCCCCAACTGGGTACCCCGCCCTCCTAGCTCCCCGAATGTTTTCGAAGAGCAGCATCATGATCGTAACAGTATGTAGACGTTCTGCGTCATGACTGGTGAGTGTTTTCCTCGCTGGTTCTGGGGTCACAGCTCCGAGAGGAGGCGGCTGTGCTCTCCCAGACGTGTCTCTAGCCCCAGGCCCTTCAGCTGACTCTGCAGAGGCTCCGAGAACATTTGTGGGATGCAGGGGCCAGCGAACCTCCAGTTGTGTGCACCACTCTCCCCGGGGCAGGCAGTGTGGGGGGCTGAGAACGGGATGTGACCGTGCAGAGGGACTGGAGAAGTCCCATCCCCGTCGGACGTGGGGGGAGAACAAACCTAAAACGCATGCAGCTTAATTCACAGTTTCAATAGTCAAATTCTTGGAGACAGAAAGCAGAGTGGTGGGGACAGGGGGACCAGGGGAGAAGCGGGGGGGTGAGCATTGAACATGGACGGGGTTTCTGCTGGGGAAGATGAAAAAGTCCCGGAGATGGAGGGTGTTGATGGGGACTGGACAGCGCGGGTGGATTAAGGCTGCTGAACTCAGCACTAGAAAATGGTTAAGATGGTACATTTTGTGTTCCATGTATTTTGCCACAATGAAAAAAGCCAGCCTGGGGCACCCGGTGGCTCAGTGCATTAAGCGTCAGTGGGTTAAGCATCTGATTTTTGATTTCAGCTCAGGTCATGATGTCACGGTTTGCGAGTTCGAGCCCCATGTCTGGCTCTCGGCTGACAGTGCAGAGCCTACTTGGGATTATTCCCCCTGCCCCTCTTTCAATATAAAGAAATAAACTTAACAAAAGGAAGCTGGCCCCTGAGGAAGAGGTGGGGGCGCATCAGGCTGGGCCAGAGCCGAGGACCAGAAGGCCAGGCTGAGCCACCAGCTGGCTGAGCAGGTAGCTGGGGCGCTATCTCTTGATGCACGGAAAAGCTCTGCAGGCTCCGGCTCCGGGAAGGCCCCAGAAGGTGCTTTCACGGCGGGGGCGGGGCAGGAACGAGGCTCTGCTCTCCTGGTGCTGGGCAGCAGCCATCGGCCACATGGGTCCCTGCAGCCCTGGCCCTGATTTGGCCGGTGGTCTGGGCGGCAGGTGCTCCTGCCCTTTGCTTCCGTCCCCACCACCGGCATGTGGGGCGGCATTAAACGTGATTGCACGTGCAGACCGCGGTGCGTGTCCCCCAGCCCAAGGTGTAGTTCACGGTCGTCCGTGGAACAGTGACGGTCCGGGACCCCCAGAGCTTGGAGGGCCCGAGTGACACATGGGCCTCGGCTGGGACCAGGAGCCTGTCTGCAGTGGGAAGAATAAGTAAGACTCTACAGAGGTGTCTCTGTGCAGGGGGGCAGTGGGAGAGGCGGTGCTTTTTTGGTTTAATCGTGAGCTCTTCTCCCCACTGCCTGACTCGTCATGAAGGGCTCTGCCTCAGGCTCCTGATTCCAGGGTTCTCAGAGCCAGGGTGTGTGTGTGTGTGCGTGCGTGCGCGCGCGCGTGCGTGTTTGTTGGAGACCCAGGCCCTTCCCACTTACCCTCGTGCCTCCCTCCCCTTCGCCACCACCTCTCCAGCAGCTCAGCTCAGAGAGGCAGGATGGGGAGGTTGTGTGTGTTTTTCTCTCTGTTCTAGAAGGGCCCACTGTCTGTCTGCCCTGCTAAGCCAGACAAAGCAGCCTGCCAGTACCCTGTCTGTCTGCCTGTTCAGCCACATTTACGGAGGGCCTGCTGTGTAGATGGACACGGGGTCAGCTCCCAAAGAGTTTGTAGCAAAGCGGGGAGGCAGGCGTGTTTCAGAAGGTGGGGCTGCTACAAGAGGAATAAAATGAATCAAATGGGGATGGGGCCCTGGAGAGGGAAGAGAAGAAGCAGGTGGGCAGTAAGATGGGGTCTTCTGGCGGTGACCTGATGGATGAGAAGCTGGCCCGGGGAAGCTGGGCCACAGAACGGCAAGTGCAAAGGTCCTGGGGTGGAGGGGAGCCTGGTGTGAGCAGGCCAGCATGGCCGAAACACAGTTAATGGGGGAGTAGTCCCTCATGAAGTCAGAGAGACAGTAGGGCTCAGCTCACGCAGGGCCTGTGAGACACAATCTGATTCGTNCCATCTGGGGGAAGCACTCACAGAACGGCAAGTGCAAAGGTCCTGGGGTGGAGGGGAGCCTGGTGTGAGCAGGCCAGCATGGCCGAAACACAGTTAATGGGGGAGTAGTCCCTCATGAAGTCAGAGAGACAGTAGGGCTCAGCTCACGCAGGGCCTGTGAGACACAATCTGATTCGTGTGTGTGTGTATGTGTGTGTGTGTGTGTGTGTGTTTGTACATGTGTGCACTCGGGGAACAAACAGGCAAATAACGATGATGAATATTTATTGAGCACTTGCTGCGTACTAGGCCCTGGGCTAAACATGTCATGCGTTATCTCGTTTTTCCCTGGGGGCAGGAAGTTAGGATTATTAGCTACCATCTACCCATTTTGTAGATGGAAACACTGGGGCAGAGCCTCTTCCTGCGCCTTTAGCTGTTTCTTATCCCAAAGACATTTCTACCAGGTGCTGTCATCCTTGGGAAGACGAGCCTGGACGGGTGATCGGGTGATGCCATGGGCCTTTCGTGGGGCGGGCAGGGAGGCAGGGGTGCCCCCGGCCCTGGGTCTGGGAAGCCTCTCAGCTCCCAGCCTCGTCCCGTCCAGCTGTGTGTGTCCCACTGGCTTTGTTAACCTGTGGCGATTCTAGCAGGAAGGGATGAACCTGACGTAAGCAGCCTTCTTGTGGCCATTTCTGTGTCTGTTCTCCCCTGGGTCTGCCAGCCCCGGTGCTATCACTCCCGACCCTCACGGTGCCCACACAGTGCCTGGCATGCAACAGGGGCTCAGCTGATGTCCCGTGGGTGCAGAGGTGACACAGGAGTAAACCAGAGCCGGCTCCAGCTCCAGGAGAAAGCAGGGTCGCAGGGAGAGAGAGAGGGACGATGCAGAGAGGGAGTGGGGAGGGCCGAGGGATGGGGGTGCAGCATGGCTGATGCCTGTTCTTTATTTTTTTTTAAGTTTATTTATTTATTTTGAGAGAGACAGAGACAGTGTGAGTGGGGGGGGGGCAGGGACAGAGAGAGAGAGAGAGAGAGAGAGAGGCAGAGTCCCAAGCAGGCTCCGCACTGTCAGCACAGAACCTGACGCAGGGCTCGAACCCTCATGAACCCGGATCATGACTTGTGCCGAAACCAGCAGTGGGACGCTTAACCGACCACCGCCGCCNGCCCATTCTTGGTGTGGGGTGGGTGGGGTGGGCGGAGGGGACAGGTGTCCCAGAGGCTGAGCCCTCTCTTCTGAGGACAGCCCTTAGGGGAGGAAGGGGAAGCTTGTGCCCACTGGCTCCAGTCCCCTGCTGGCTGGTTCTGCCCCCCTGGGTGTTGACTACCCCCCTTCCAGGTGTGCATGCCCAGGCGAATGTGACACTGTACTTGGCAGTGACTTTCAGTGGCCCGGTGCTCTTGCTCTTGGCTGTGATGAGTGGTGACGGCGCATTCCTTCTAAGTTGTCTCTCGCGGTCGCATGCGTCACACTCTACTGGTACAGATGTTCCTGGCGGGACCCTGCAGGGCCAGCGCCCCATTCCAGCCTGAGGCCACCAGGGCTCCGTACTGCCAGGGTCTGGGGCTGAGGTGCCCGCCTGTCCAGACCCCCGTGCAGCATTCGGGGAAGGCAGCTGGCCCCCGGAAATCCTTTAGCTTCACTGGGGAGTTCTCCGTGCTCCAGCCCAGTCTCCCTTTTGTGTCCAGCAAGTGGCTCCGTGGCAGGGCTGGATCCAACCTCCATGAGTAAAAGGGGGGGTGATGGTTTAAGAGTGGCATAAGGAGAAAGGTGGTAAAATGCACACACACACAGACTGAGAGGGAGAGAGGTGGTGGGAGGCAGAGAGATGACCAGGGGTTGGAACAGGAGGTGGAAGGGGGTGGGGGGATGTGTGGAACAGGGGGTTGGAAAGTGGATGTCACACGCTGGTCGGGGACAGCCTCCATCCCAGGTGTGAAGGTTAATTTTATGCATGACCTTGGCCGGGCTGAGGCATGCCCACATAGCTGGTAAAACCTTGCTTCTGGGCGCATCTGTGATGGTGTTTGCAGAAGAGGTTAGCATTTGACTCGGTGGACTGAGCGAGGAAGCTCGGTCCCCAGTGCAGGCGGCCGTCTCCGCTCCGTGGAAGACCCAGAGAGGAGGAGGGAGGCGGACTTTGCTCTTTGCTTCCTGCACTTGGACATCGGTGCTCCTGGCTCCCACTCCTGTGGGTCTGGTCTGCAACTCCTCACTGGCTGTCCAGGGTCTCTGGCTTGCAGGTGGCAGATCGTGGGACCTCTCAGCCTCCATAAGTGCAGGAGCCAGTGCCTCATAATGAGCCCCTTTCTATATGTCTGAATAGATCTTGTTGATTCTGCTCCTCTGAAGAACCCACACTATGATTCAGGTCCCCCTCTGATCCACTGGGAGCTCACAGGGTGGAAATGCACTTCTCAGCTGGCCACGTGTCAGCCAACCTTGAGTGGGCACCTGGAATGGAGACGCCTGGTCCACCTCGTAAGCAGTGGTGGAGTGAAGGGTGTTATAAGATTCTGCACCTAATTCCAATGATGCCCCCCCCACCCCAGCCATTCTCAGAGACTAGCTGGATGCCCTGCAAGTCAACGCAATGCCAACACCATCTCCCTGCAGACAGTGTCAGACCCCACAGGTTAAGGGCTCAGTCCTGTGAGAGTGCCACATTGTCCCTTTGGAAATGCCAGTCACAAGTCCCAGATCTGTCACCCGGGCTTCTGAGCTGTGGCTGTACGTTGGGGATTCTGACGAGCCCCTTCTTGGGTTCCGTTAACTCTCTGGAGCAGATCCCAGAGCTCAGAGAAACATTTTACTTACTGTACTGCCAGTTCATCATAAATAGATGTGACTGGGGAATAGCTAGATGGATGCAGAAAGAGCTGGAAGCTTCCACTCCCTCTCCGGGCACACTGTTCTCTCTGAATCTGCATTTGCTCACCAACCTTGAAACGCTGAATGGTGTCCTTTCGGGTGTTTATGGAGGCCTCACTGCAAAGGCTTGATTTTTTTTAAACCATTGGCCACTAACTATTAACAGTAGACTCCCCTAGGACCCAGCAATAGCACGGCTAGGAATTTACCCAAGGGATACAGGGGTGCTGACGCATAGGGGCACATGTACCCCAGCGTTCATAGCAGTGCTTTCAACAACAATAGCCAAATCATGGAAACAGCCTAAATGTCCATCAGCTGACGAGTGGATCAAGAAGATGTGGTTTATATATACAAAGGAATACTACACGGCAATGAAAAAGAATGAAATCTGTGAGCATGGAGATTGTGCCCAATGGGACCACGAATGGGCCTCTACACCTTTCGCGTATCTGCTCTGGGCCTCTTTTCCTGTCCCCTTTGGGTCCTCTCAGACTCACGAGAGCCAGCCTTCTAGAACACTAATCACACCACTTACTGCCTCCTTACTCTGCCCCCTTTAAGAAGAGCACCAACCCTGCAATTCATCCCAGAGTCCCTGGAGCAGGGCCCCCGGAGCCGGACTCCCCAAAGCCACCAACCCCCATGCACCTGCTCCTCGCGGCCTCCGTGCTTCTGCTTTGCTGTTTCCTCTGCCTATGGGGCTCCTGTCATCACCGCCGGCAGGACCAGCTCTGGGCTGGTGGGTTTCTTTCTGTTTTTAAATTTTCCTTTATTTTGCTAAGAATACTGGGCGTGAGATCTGCCCTCAGCAGGTTTTAAGTGTCCAATACTATCTTGTATATACAGGCACGATGTGGTCTAGCAGACCCCTGGAGCTCCCTGTGCCCCAGTCCCCCCCCCCCCCCCCCACCACCCACCCCC
>NW_027532208.1:3342443-3415559 GCF_008692635.1 Crocuta crocuta
GGCCACGGCAGCCACTGTGCCCGTCTGATTATCTTAGATGCCTCACGTGAGCGGAATCACGTGGTATGCGTCCTTCTGTGACTGCTTGATGTCCTCTGGGCCCATGCGTGTGGTCCTACACTGTAGGTGTCTCTTCTGTTTCCAGGCTGCTAGATAGTCCATTGTTCGTATACACCGCACTTTCAAATTCATCCATCTGCAATGGACACTTAGCTTGTTCCCACGTCTTGACCATTGTGAATAATGCTGAAATCAACACGGGGGCGCAGACATCTCTTTGAGATTCTGATTTCAGTTCTTTTGGATAAATTCCCCATCAATGGGATTTCTGGATCATTGCTTTGTCCTATTTTTTATTTTCTTGAGGACCCTCCATACTGTTTCCCATACTGACTTGCTTTTCCTGTTCCCTTTCCTCTCCTCCTTCCCTTCCTCCTCTTCTTCTTTTCCTCCTCCTCCTCTTCCTTCTTCTTCTCTTTCTCATCTTCCTTAATTTGTTACATGCAAACTGTACTACTTCTAGTTTTTGCAATTCCGGGGTCTCCTATCTGGCATCCCTCACCTGGTCCTGGCTGTAGTGAACATTCAGTGTGCCCCAATTTCTGTTTCAGGATGCATGTGGTTTTGAGGAAACTGGCTTCACTGCTAGATCCAGGGGGCTAGCCCATGACTTGAGCCAACCCAATCCAAGCCAATCCAGCCAATTCCGTTTTCCTGACCACTGCGATGGACTCTGGGTATCTTGCCATAGGACTTAAGGTGGACAAATCAGAATGAATCTTGGAATTCTACCTGGCAATGTCGAGACAAAGATACTTTCTCACCTTGGAGTGGTGTACAGATGTGAGGTCTGGAGCTGTTGCAGCTATTTTGCACCACGAGGGAAGCCAAGCTGAAGACAGAGCTGACACTCAGAGGAAAACAACACCAACTTTGCAAATATAAGCTATTGGATCAGCCATTTCTTATTGTTTAAGGACATTTGAGGCAGGTTTTGTTTTGTTTTTTCTTACAAGCAACAGCATTCGAACTGATCCACTCTCCAAGCAATGGTAATTTCTTCTATTATAAGAATAAAAATGCAGACACTCCAGCTTTGTTTTACTTTTCCAAGAGTGTAAATATTTGCAAAGTCTATGGAGTAAGGAGTGGCATTTAATGCCATCTAACCGTCCATCCATCCATCCAACCATCCATCCATCCATCCATCCCTCCCTCTGCTATTTATTACATGTTTACTCTGTGAGATTCTGAGAACATATTATAAGTAAAACATAACACCTATTCCAGAGGAACCTACAGTTTTGTGGAAGGGACAGGCTCACAAAGAGATCATTGTAATACAGCGTTGTGAATGCAATGGTAGAGAAATGATGATAGGAACAGAGGGGAGAGGTAAGAGCTCACCCTGCATGGTGGGGACGAGATCAGGGATGGGTCCCTAAGTAGGGTAGGGCTCAGCCTGCTGAAGGGGGCGAGAGGGGCGTGTCAGGCAGAGCGGGATTGGGAGCCACAGCGGTGAATCGGCTCCTGAGTGTGGAGACTGCAGACGCTTGGTACTTGGTGTGGTAGCCCCCGCAGGGGCAGGGGAGGTAGGCAGGGGGCAGCTTACGGAGGCTCCTGTGGATCTTCTCAGGACAGTCCCTGAAGCAGGAATCTGACTCCCGCTTCCTCTCAGCACCCAGGACAGCTCCTGGTGCCTGCATAGTAGGTGTGCTGATGTGCTCAGCCGCTGTAACAAATCACTGCGGACTGGGGTGGCGTCAACAACAGGAATCTATTTCTCCACAGTTCTGGAGGCTGGAGTCTGAGATCAGGGTGTCACAGTGTTGCTTTCTCTTGAGGTCTCTCCCTTGGCTTTCAGATGGCCACCTCCTTCCTGTGTCCTTGTGTGGTCTTTCTTCTGTGTCTGCGCCTCCCTGATGTCCTCTTCTTATACAGACACCAGTCAGTATAAGATACATTTCCTCTTCTTATACAGACACCAGTCAGACTCACCTAGGGCACCCCCTGAGGGCCTCATTTTAACTAATCACGTCTGTGAGGACTCCGTCCCCAAATACAGTCACACTCTGAGGTGCTGGGTGGGGTGGACATAATTCAGCCCTTAACAGTAGGACTTCATAAAGAGTGAAAGAATGAACGAATGAATGAATGAAGTGTGTCAGAGGAGATTTAGATGTTCATTTTTGTGTGCTGAGGGAGTAAGTGAAGGAGTGTCAGGAGTGGCTCTGTCATAAACAGGAGGGGACAGGCAGAGGACGGGCTCAGATAATTCTCCACGTGACAGTCCTCTCTTGTTGGGTCTCTCCCCTGCCGCCTCCTGTTCTCTGTGACATCCCACCCAGGAGCACGCGACACAGCAGCTGATGCTGTCCGTGGGGCAGCCTATTCTCTGCCGGGCTCACGGTGGAACCTGCTGGTGCCGGTGACCTCTTACAGCCGTGGTGGTGACATGGATCCCCCTCCTGTGAGGCAGGGATGGGCATGGGGGCTTGGAGATGGCTTTCCTCTCGTGATAGGGCTGCAGCCTTTCTTACCAGATTAATTTTAGTTTCATCTTTATGAGTCAGAAAGGAAAAGCCAAATCTGTAAGAAGCTTTGGGGAGGCGCCACAAAATCATCAGCAAGTCGGATGCTAGAAATTAATTTATTTTCTTTTTCTACTCCCCTTCTTTAAAAAAAAAAAAACGGGCAAGGGCTTATTTTCCTCTGTGAAAATGATGTTTCCGCTGAGATAAGAAATTGAAAGAGTAGACCGATCCCAGGTCAGGGATGGGGGTGGGGAGTGTGTGTCAGCCAGAGGGACACTTCACATCTGTTCAGTAACTCCAGCCAGAATTGCTTCCCCTGTTGCATTCTGGGAAATGGGTCTCAGTTTCTGTCGTGGTCAGTACTTCATAGGACATAAGAAGTAATACGTGAGGCCTGGGGAATGAGGTGTCTTCCAGCAAAACTGGGTGACTCTGTGGAGGGAGGGCGACTGGGAGGAGGGAAACTCCCTCACTCATTCCCAGGTGTTGCCCAGGGAGGAACATCTCTGAACACAAAGAAGGCCTGGATACAAAAGCAAATGTACTTGAACTTGTGTGTGTTAGGCTTAAATGTAAATATACTGGATGATTCTTTCATACACTACAAGCTAAGTTTGGATGGCAGTGATGGCACTGATGGGATTGGGGGTGTGTACGTCCTAGGGGGCCAGTTTTAATGAATGGATTTAGCAGGAGGAAATTCCAGAAATTGAGGAAGGCCAGGCTGAGGCTCAGCAGAGACCCAAGAAAGGCCACACAGGAAATTACTTGATAGGTGGACAGGCCCTGGGGAGGCATCTGGAGATGCTGCTTGGGGGAGGGCATGGACAAGCCTGCCATGTACGGTTGTGTGGTTTGTGCACTGAATAAAGGCAAGTGGTAGAAGGATGGGTGAGGGCTGAATTCCAGGACGCATTTTACCCACTGAGTCATGCACCATGATGCATGCCTGCTTCTACTCAGAGGAAGGGGTAACTTTTTCCCTGTACAAAGTTCCCGTCTCTTACCAGGCTATCTGTAGATAGCATTGGGTCTCCTGAGAAGGAATGCTCTTTCAGAATTTGTAGAAGGGTGTTGTATAGGTTGGCAGGGTCCTGGCATATGGGCCCCAAACCTTGGATGTTAGAAGATAAGGGTAGATGGTCCACACCCCAGGGCCCGGATGATGCACCTGCTCCCGTGAGATCCCGAGAGCAGCCTTCTTCTGAGGCGCCTTCCTGACGATCTTAGAGAATGACCATCAACCTAGTTTTCAGGGCTTTGGCCTTCTGGTGCACTGTGCTGTTGTTTGGGGCTGAAACACTGGTAATTAATTAAAAAATTTTTAATTGACATAAAAAACACATAACATTTTCCACTATATTGATTTTCAGGTGCACAGTTTGGTAGTGCGATCCAGACTCCCATTGTCGTGTGGCCTGTGCAGTCCATGCGGTCCGTGTGGTCCGTATGATCTGTTGCAGCAGACCTCCAGACGTTTTCCTCTTATGAAACTAAAACTCTACACCCATCACATAACAATATCTCACTGCCTCCTCCCCCTCGCTCCCGGCACCATGATTCTACTCTTTGTGTCTATAAATTTGACTGCTTTATGTATTTTGATTTTTTTTTAAATGTTTTTATTTATTTCTAGGAGAGAGAGAGAGACAGTGTGAGCAGGGGAGGGTCAGAGAGAGGGAGTCACAGACTGAAACAGGCTCCAGGCTCTGAGCTGGCAGTCAGCACAGAGCCTGACGCGGGGCCCGAACCCACGAACCGCGAGATCATGACCTAAGCGAAAGTCGGACGCTTAACCGACTAAGCCACCCAGGCGCCCCTGTATTTTGATTTTTTAATTAAATTGAAAAATGTTTTATTTTTGGGAGAGAGAGAGAGAGCAGAGGAGGGGTAGAGAGATTGGGAGACAGAGGATCCAAAGCTGGCTGTGCACTGAGAGAAGCGACACAGGGCTCGAACTGGTGAACTAGGAGATCATGACCTGAGCCGAAGTGAGATGCTCAACTGACTGAGCCCCCAGGCGCCCTACATTTGACTACTTTAGATACCTCAGACAAATAGGATCGTACAGTATTTACCTTTTTGTGACTGGCATGTTTCACTCAGCATAATGTCCCCCTGGGTCATCTGTGTTGTGGCAGGTAACTGGATTCTCTTCTGTATTAAGGCTGAATATTAGCCCATTGTATGGACATACCACAGTCTGTTTGCTCATTGAGCAGAGGCTTGAGCTACCTCCACTTCTTGGCTGTGGGAATAATGTTGCTGTGAACTTGTGTGTGCCAGTATCTCTTTGAGATCCTACTTGTGGTAGATTCGGGTAGAGATCCAGAAGCAGGGTTGCTGGATTACATGGTGATTCTTTTTTTTAAATTAATTAATTAATTTATTTTTGAGAGAGAGAGAGGGAGAGAGAGAGAGAGACAGAGCATGAGGGGAGGCAGAGAGAGAGGGAGACACAGAATCCAAAGCAGGCTCCAGGCCTGTCAGCACAGAGCCTGACGCAGGGCTTGAACCCACGCACCATGAGATCGTGACCTGAGCTTAAGTCGGACACTTAACTGACTAAGCCACCCAGGCGCCCCCACGTTGTTGTTTCCTGATAGGAACCATCCCAATGGGTGCGAGGTGAACTACTGGTCATTGTTAGCAAAACACCAATATTTCATGGTCTTTAAAAATATGACAGTAATATGAATCATTTACATCTCGAGGTCTAAACCAGTGACTGTTGAATTTATGCAAAAATACCAGCAGAGAGCAGTCTGCATTGGTAGGCACGCAGCCACCAGAATTCACCACCTTGTGCTTTGGTGTAGCTTTGACTTCAAGAATAGGTCTTCCAGGGGTTGAGGGAGGGGGGCTGGGGTTCACGGGTAAGGGGCATTTAGGAATCTACCCCTGAAATCGTTGTTGCACCATATGTTAACTACCTGGGATGTAAATTAAAAAAAAATTATTAATAATTAAAAAAAGGTCTTCCACCATGAGGCTCATTGGTGGGATGGAAGGCGCAATGAAGGGTTCCATGAGGAGTTGTTAAAGAGGGAACAAGACTCAGGAGGGGTAGGAAGTGAAGCAGAGGGGAGAGCTGGAGAGCTGCCTGAGATGAGTGTAGGGAAGCTGGAGGTTGGGTTGAGAGCTCCTCCCTACTGCCCCGGCCCCTCTGCCTCCTTCAGCATGTGGGGGATATCCCTTGCCGGACTGGGTGAACGTCCTGAGTGGCCGTCCCTGCCGGGCAAGCAGGCTGTCTTTCAGCATGTGCTCCTTGATGCTTGCCGGCAAAGAACCCCTTTGGGCTCCCTCCGTGGGCACGGCACGGCTGGTTCCCCACCGCACCTCCTTTGGGGAAAGAGCTGGAGCTCAAACGCTCAAGGGCGTTCTGATAAGGTTGAGCTCCACTTGCAGGCTAAGAGATCCCTTCATTCCTTGTGCTCTGGAAAATGGCTCCCTGCGGAGGACCCCCTTCTCCGTGTGCCTTGGGGCAGATGCACAGAAGCCCCATTGTTCACCCACGACGAGGACAGACCCAGACCTTCCAGATTTCCATTTTACCCCCATAGGTGATTAGCTGAAATGCTGTCCCCATGAATCGATTGGAACAAAGTGCTTGTTGACCACACTTAGGTTAACCTTCTGTCCTCCCAGGCTCCTGAACTTTGGAGCAGATGGCCCCTCTTGAGCGTAGGCTGGCTTGCGAGTCCAGCATTCTCTGGTCTACAATCCACCCCCCCCACCCCCTTCCCCATGCATGGCTCTTTCGAACCTTCTTCCTAACCTTCCTATGAAAGGAAAACTCTCTTTGCCCAACTCTTGAGAAGCATGCAGACCTTATGTCCAGAGCCTTCTCTCTTTTGCAAATGCCCTGTGTCTTCCTATTGCCATAGTCCCTCCCCTCTCCCCGCAATAATCTTTTTGCATGAATGGTTTCCTCACTGAGTCCAGATTTATTTTGATGTGACGATGCCACAGGGGTCCCATAGGCTCCTATTAAAGGGATGGACCAGGATGGCTCCTCTGTCCCTTTGCCGATTCCCATGTGGCACATAGACCTGTACTATTGGTCAGGGAGGCCTTAGGCACTGCCCCTGGACTCAGGTCTGGTCACACAGCACCCTCGCCTGGCTTGCCCTCGGGGACCCTCGTAGGTGGGACTTAGTTCACTGTTGGGTGGGACATCAGTCTTTGAGACCGATAACCGCCTAATGGGAAGTAGAGGCAGGGGTTCACATGACTAGGGCTTTGTGCAAATTCTGGTCCCTTAGGTGGTGAGGAAAAGACATTCCAGGTTAGGTGTCCCAATCTACAATCCTCAGCCACGCTTTATATTCTAATTTATTTTTAATATTGATTGATTGATCTGAAAAGGTGATTTTACTGAAGCCAGGGGACAGGACCCGGGGACAGAAAGAACTGCCTCAGCCATGCTGAAAGGTGGAAAGGTGGAAAGCCTCACTTTTCCAGCTCTTATCTTCACTTTCCAGCGGTGCTTCTAGAACCATCCCTTGCCAGCTCCTGGCTTCCCCTTCCCCTAGGGCTGGTGTTTGTTTGTCCACCCACCCCTTTTCCTTCTCACAGCTTTTCCTTAGCTTCTCTTCGCTTGGCATCACAAGTATCCCAGAATCAGTTGATGAAGATTTTTTTTGTTTTTAGCGGGACGGGGGAAAGGCGGTGAGATGGGAGGAGGTGGAGGAAGTCCCACTCATTTACGAGTTCTGCCCCCGCCGCCTCTTGGTGCGGGGCCAGGCAGGAAAGGGCCTTAGGAGAGGTCCCTGCACAAAGCCTCGGTGGCGAACGGGGTCCCTGGGCTTTCTCCAGCGTGCTCCCCCTTGTTAATCCATCTGCCCCGGGCACAGGCTGAGTGCAGACTGAGAGCAGCGCACACCGCGCTCGGGGGCAGCCTCCAGATGCACGGTCAGATGCCTCTGATGCGTGAACACATCTGTTACAAGCCACTTCCACCTCCAGCGACTGCTGGGTGGATTAGAGCCTAGAGAGCCATGAACCTGATGGAGAGGGAGAGGGGCATGGAGCATCCTCACCCCCACCCGGGAGAAGCGCACCTCTGGGACCCCTTTGTGGCTGTGGTGTGCAGGGTCGATGGGGCTTTGCCAGCTGCCTCGGGCTGGCCACGTGCGGTGAGCTGATTAAACACTCCTCATGCCGGCTTGGCCGGCTGCGACAGCTCATGGTCCTCTCCCAGGACCCCGGCCACGGCAGCAGCTGGCAGTCATCCTGCTTGGTTATCAAAAGGCTGTGGATGTAGGTGCACGCACGCGTGTGCGCGCACACACACACACACGAAGGCATTTGTTGATTCAAAAAGCCATTTACCAGGCACTTGTTCTGCACAGGGTGCTGGATACAGGGATGAATAACTCCCGGACCCTGGACTGAAAATTCTCATTCTCTGCAGGGATGTCAGTATCTGTGCAGTGAGCTATTGGTGCTATTTGCCCATGTTGCTGTGAGTCGTTGCATTCTGGTGTATGAATATACCATGCTTTATGCACCTGTTCCCCAGCAGATGGATGTTGGGTGTTTCACCGGTTATGGTGAATACAGCTGGTATATAATTTCCTTTGTGGATACATGCAGTCATTTCTGTTGCGTTCACACCTAGGAGCGGAGGTGCTGGGTCATAGGGTAGGAGTGTTTTTAGCTGTAGCAGGTTCTGTCTGATAGGGTTGAAAAGCAGCTGAACCATCTTTTCTTCCTGTAGGGTGTGTGTAAGATGGAATGCACATGAATCGATGCCGAGTGTGTGCTGGGGACTGGGCTGTGATCGCCCCGTAGGCTTTGTTCCTCTTGTTTTACGTATCAAGGGACAGAGGCTGGGACGGTGAAGGGAAGTGGCTGATGTCCCACAGCAAGCAGATGGCGGAGAGGGAGTCTCAGCCAAGGCTGCTATAACCCTCGGGCTGGTGCTGTGTGGACCCGCATATGCTGTTGGCCCACGAGCACTAGTGGCCTGTGCAGGGATCGTAGGAGCCTGGGACCCACCACGTGCAGTGTCGGAAGCCCGGGGAACCGACAGACACAGATCACCCCAACAGCGCACAGCTGGCCCCTCACAGAGCGCGCCTCCAACACCGTGGCATCCTTCGCAGCTCCCATTCCTACTGACACACGTCCCAAAGTGCCCTTGGGATTATGACTTGTGGCGTGACTTCTCTGCTATGGCTGTTAGCTAGCTTTCTTTCTTTATTAAAGAAAAAATTTTAGTGTTTATTCATTTTTTTAAATGTTTTTTGTAATTTATTTCTGATAAATAGAGAGAGACAGCATGAGCAGGGGAGGGTCAGAGAGAGGGAAACACGGAATCTGAAGCAGGCTCCAGGCTCTGAGCTGTCAGCACAGAGCTCGACGCAGGGCTTGAACCCATGAACCGCGAGATCATGACCTCAGCCAAAGTCAGTCACTTAACCGACTGAGCCCCCCAGACGCCCCAGTGTTTATTCATTTTTGAGAGACAGAGAGAGACAGAACATAAGCAGGGGAGGGTCTGAGAGATAGAGGGAGACACAGAATCTGAAGCAGGCTCCTGACTCTGAGCTGTCAGCGCAGAGCCCAATGTGGAGCTCGAACTTGTGAACCGTAAGATCATGACCTAAGCCGAAGTTTGGAAGCTGAACTGACTGAGCCACCCAGGTGCCCCTGGCCACTCACTTTCAAACCTTATGCTCACCTTGACTTTCTTACTTTTTAAAAAAAATTTTTTTTTAAAAAGCTGAGATATAATTAACGTATAAGATTGTATTCATTTCAGGCACACTACATAATGATGGGATCTATGAATACTGACTGTGACTTTCTAAATCATGACCTCTGTTAGCACCTCTTGCTGAGTGTGGTAGCAGAAGTCGATGGCACCCTGCAGCAACTTCCTACTTGACACATCCCCAAAAGCAGGGGAATCAAGAGCAAAAATAAACTATTGGGACCTCATCAAGATTAAAAGCTTCTACACAGCAAAGGAAACAATCCACAAAACTAATAGGCAACCAACGGAATGGGAAAAGATAGTTGCAAATGACGTATCAGACAAAGGGTTAATATCCAAAATCTATAAGGAACTCACCAAACTCCACACCCAAAAAACAACCCAGTAAAGAAATGGGCAGAAGACATGAACAGACACTTCTCCAAAGAGGACATCCAGATGGCCAACAGACACATGAAACGATGCTCAGCATCCCTCCTCATCAGGGAAATACAAATCAAAACCACACTGAGATACCACCTCACGCCAGTCAGAGTGGCTAAAATGAGCAAATCAGAGAACTCTAGAGCTGGCGAGGATGTGAAGAAATGGGCACCCTCCTACACTGTTGGTGGGAATGTAAACTGGTGCAGCCCCTCTGGAACACAGTGTGGAGGTTCCTCAAAAAATTAACAGCAGAACTCCCCTATGGCCCAGCAATAGCACTGCTAGAAATTGACCCGAGGGATACAGAAATGCTGATGCATAGGAGCACACGTACCCCAGTGTTCATAGCAGCACTCTCAACAATAGCCAAAACATGGAAAGAGCCTAAGTGTCCATCCACGGACGAATGGATCAAGAAGATGTGGTTTATCTATACCATGGAATACTACATGGCAATGAGAAAGAATGAAATCTGGCCATGTGTAGCAACATGGATGGACCTTGAGGGTGTTATACTGAGTGAAATAAGTCAGGCAGAGAAGGACAAATACCATATGTTTGCACGTATAGGAGGATTAGGAGGAACTTAACGGAGGACCATGGGGGAGAAGAAGGGGGAAAATGGTGGGGGAGAGGGAGGGAGGCAAACCATGAGAGACTCTTGAATGCTGAGAACAAACTGAGGACTGATGGGTGGTGGGGGAGGGGAGGGAACTGTGGGGATGAGCACTGGGTGTCATATGGAAACCAACTTGACAATAAACTATTTGTAAAAAAAAAAAAAGTTCGTGGCACCCACTATAGGCTGAATTGTGTCCCCTTAAAAGTCACATGTTGCAGCCTTAACCCCCAGAACCTCAGGATGTGACTGTATTTGGAGAGGGGTCTTTAAAGAGAGGATTAAGTTACAGTGAGGTCCTTAGTGGGGGCCCTAATCTAATCTGACTGGTGTCCTTATAAGGGGCGGGGGAGAGATTAGGACACAGACAAGGACAGACAGACAACCGTGAGGGGACATGGGGTGAAGAGGACCATTCACAAGCCAAGGACAGAGGTCCCAGGAAACCTGGGTCTGACCTCAGCCTCCGGAACTGTGAGGAGCCAGGCACTGTGTCATGGAGGTGTGTGACCAGTGCGGCCCCCCACCGCTATCTTCTGGCCACTCACCTTACTCTTGTACCTACCAGACTTCTGGCAGCCAGGGCCATTGCTTCTGCTTTCCCTGGGCAGGATCAGTGGCCTTAAGTACTGGGGAGTTACCCCCTGCCCTCCAGCAGCCCTTACCGATGGCGGTGGGAGTTGGAGGGAAAGCCGTCCCAGCTGCCTCATCCCTTGGATGGGAAAGCTCCAAGATGCATGTTGTACACGGTGTCCCCGAAGTCCCTACAGGGTCCGGTGCAGCTGCCCACACTGCCACCCCGGTTGGCAACTCGCCCTTTATCGTCTGCCTTCCATTCTCTGTCTCCGACCAGAGTTTCCTAGGGTCACCTCCCTAATAAACCTCGTGCGTCTCAATCCTTGTTTCAGGCTCTGCTTCTGGGAGTCCAAACTAAGAGAACTACAGTTCAGAGTTGCTTTCCTATTCCAAGACCCCTCTCCCCTGCCCCCCAGATCCACACTCTTTGCAACTGGGCTCAGGCCTTGGGGTCCCCTCTCTCTGTGTGACCCCTGAGCCGCCACTCCTGCTAGCTTTTTACAGCCAGTGCCATGCACACTGTCCGGCATTCTAGACTGCACCCACGAGGCTGGTGCCCAAACCCTCCTCGGAGCCCGCAGATGTCTTCCTGTACAAGACGGACGGGGCTAAAATGAATTAGACAGCACAGGCCAGAACTGAGGGACACTTCCAGTCTGCTGGGGAAACAAGTCCTTTTGGAAAATCCCCGAACTAGACCAAACACCACATAATAACATCCTTATATCACATGCCGATCAGCTCCCTGTGGGCCTTTTCTTTCAGCTTCTTTGCTTTCCTTCATCTTTTCATGCCTTCTCGATGCTTCTGTGTTGCGTCTCCAGCTTGTTTTCCTGCAGGACCACCTCTTCTTCCTGGACCCAGGGAGGTTCAAGAGTGGCTGGAGGCATTTCCCCCTGAATCGCAACTGCATCCCACAGGCCAGCGGTGGGTCTCTTCCAGGGATTTTTGTTCCTGGTCTCATAAAGTCCTTTATCGTGGCGAAGGCGAGGCTGTCAGGAGCCTGCTTATCTGCGAGAGCTGAAACCTAGGAGCTGTTCTTATCTACAGGATCATGATACTGGGGAGGAAGTAGAGCCTCAGCGAACCAGTGAACACCTGAACACCGGGCGCAGCGCAGAGTCACACAGACTGGGTTCAAATGACAGTCGTGCTACTCTCAGCTTGTGCGATCTGGGACAAGTAATCTTTCTGAGCCTCTCTACATGAGAAAGCCAGCCCCCCTGTGGAAGGGCCACTGTGGAGGTGACAGGGGATGATGTGTCTGAGGCACACAGCTAGTGGTTTGTGGGGACAGTTCTCCCTGCTTCTCCACGTGACCTGATTCAGGGGCCCTGAGTCCTTTATTAAAAACATTTTAAAAACCAGCTGTAGGGGGCCCCTGGGTGGCTCAGTCGGTTGAGCATCTGACTTCAGCTCAGGTCATGATCTCACAGTTTGGGGGTTCAAGCCCCGTGTCGGGCTCTGTGCTGACAGCTCAGAGCCTGGAGCCTGTTTCGGAGTCTGTGTCTCCCTCTCTCTCTGCCCCTCCCCTGCTTGCTCTCTGTCTCCTTCTCCCTCAAAATAAAGACATAAAAAAAAAAAATTAAAAAACCCCCAGCTGTATTGAGGTACAGTGGATATTATAATAAGCTGCATCTATTTTAAAGATAGTTTTGGTGAGATTTGGCAAGTTCACTCCTGTACCTATTACGCTAACTGAGGTTAGCCCCCTCCAGTCCCCACGGGCCTCTATCGTCTGTGTTTGTCTGCAAGAGCTGTTGTAACAAGCACCGCAAACTGAGCGGCTTCAACAACACACATTTACTGTCTGGGGGCTGGAGGTCAAGATTAAGGCTTGGCAAGTTTGGTTCCTTCCGTCTAGGCCCCTTGCCTTGGCTTGGGAATGGTGTTCTCACTTTGTCCTCCTGCCAGGTGGGCCTGTGTGTCCATTTTCCCCTTTTATAAAGCTGTCATTCATTCTGGAGTGTCATTCATTCATTCTCTGATGCCCTCATTTGCACTTGATTACCTCTGTGAAGACTGTCTCCAAACAGGGTCACCTTCTGAGGCAGTGGCTGTTAGGACATCAACACACAACTTCTGGGGGGACAGAGCTCAGTTCGTGCTATGGCTGACACCTCACCTCCACCCCAGGCGATCGCTGATTGGCTCTCTGTCACTGTCAAGTCGTTTTCCTGTTCCACAGCTTCCTGTAAATGGGATCATCGCATATATGCTCTTTTGAGTTCTTTTGCTCAGTGTGCTGTTTCTGAGAATTCATGTTACTTCTTTCTTGTCGCGTGGCAGCCTTCCACTGAATGATTACACCACCTTTCGTTTGTCTGCTCATCTGTCCGTGGACATGTGGCTGGTTTCCTGGAACCATTTTTTAAAAAAATTTATTATTTCTAGGAGAGAGAGAGAGAGACAGTGTGAGCAGGGGAGGGTCAGAGAGAGAGGGAGTCACAGACTGAAACAGGCTCCAGGCTCTGAGCTGGCAGTCAGCACAGAGCCCGACGCGGGGCCTGAACCCACGAACCGCGAGGTCATGACCTAAGTGAAAGTCAGACGCTTAACCGACTAAGCCACCCAGGTGCCCCTCCTGGAACCATTTTGACTGTGATCCAAAGTGTGAGAAATAGAATTTGCACTTACATCTGTGTGCTCACAGGTACATATAAATACATTTGAAACAGAAAAAAAAATTCACAAAAATTAAAATTTTTTAACATTTATTTATTTGTGAGAGACAGAGAGACAAAGTGTGAGCAGGGGAGGGGCAGAGAGAGAGGGAGACACAGAATCTGAAGCAGGCTCCAGGCTCTGAGCTGTCAGCACAGAGCCCAGTGCAAAGCTCAAACTTACAGACCACGAGATCATGACCTGAACCAAAGCTGGACGCTTAGCCGTGGTCCCCAGGTGCCCTAAAAAATTCGCGAATACTTATCCTGTCCCATTCCACCCCACTCCATTTCATAAAATGCTGGATGTAACCACTTAGTTGGTATTTTGACCCATAAGTGGATCATGACCTGAAGTTTAAAGTTTTCTCTGCTGGGACGAGTGGAGAGGTGGCTTATTTGTAGCAAGAGTACACAAAAGATGACCAGATCCCACAATTTTGGCTTGTCCCCACTCAGTTCTATATCTGCTGGCCAGCCGGACCTCATCTTAGATACCACAGGGTGGGTCCGAATGTCCAGAGGGACGGTGGGTGAATGCACATGCTCAGATTCACGAGAAAACACAGTGAAGTCTCCTTGGCCAGGATATTTCTTCATGTTCAGCTGCGGTCTCTGATTCTCAAGATGAGCCCCAGAGCTGAGTCCAGTTCCCTATTGGAAGGCAGGTGGCCTGACTCCCAGCCGCCCAGCTCGTGGAAGGGGCCCAGTGAGACCCGGAAGTCAGTCAAGGTTAGAGCAGGTTATGTTCCATGGTAACAAACAGCCCCAGCATGCCAGGATTTTAACCCTCACGTCATGGCCTTGCTCACATCATGTTCACTGAAGGGGTTGTGACTCCTCACATCAACCCTCTGCCCCGTGGTGATTCAGCGATCCAGGCTCCTATCTGGTGGTTCTGTCTCAACAGGAGCCCTCTGTTATGAGCCGGTGGTAGGAGAGGAGATAAATGTGGGGTCACAGTAACTGTTCTGGCTTTCTGTGGTTTGGCCTGAAAGCAGCACTGCCACTTCCTCGCCAGCTCATTGGCCATTACCAGTCTCTAGAACATGGCCCTGTTCTACTTGTAGGGGACTGACAAGCCCAGTTATCCATATACCTGGAGGAGAAGAGCAGTGATGAACCGTTGCATGCCAGCAATGTCCCCACAGACTTCTAACCTTGAAGATGACTTACCTCCGGCTCACAGACCTCCCTGCCACCCTCGCCACCTGCTGTCACCTGCACACACACATTCCTCTTCCTGCTCTGTGCTCTGCTTGGCCTGTGAAGCCCACACTTCTTGCTCCATGAGTAGAGTCTGGAGGACAGGACTCTTGTTCCTCTGAGACCTTGACTTTGAACGTATGGAGAATTCACTGGCACTTTGCTTGCCTCTTTGGAAGTGGGTGGGAAGACTCTCAGACCAGGGAAGGTGGGGAGTGGCTGGGTCTAGACCTCAGGCGCCTGGCTTATCCAAGGACACTGCTGAGGGCCTGACTCTCCGGGAGACTAGATGACAGCTCTGTTGGGCCATCATCCAACACACCTTCTGTCTGAAAGTGGACAAGGTCACTGGCACTCTCTTCTATTTCCAGACTTCTGTGCCAGCCTGAGAACTTCCCAAGGGGAGAGGAGCTCTGGCTGCAAAGTGGGGCCTGCTTCTCTACCTCCCTGGATGTCCCGCTTTATAGGAAGTGCTACACACAGGTTTTATGAAAATATGCCGACCTGTGAGTGAGGACATCCTGTGTGCAAGCCTTCTGCTGACTCCAGCAATAAAGAATTCGGGCTTTATTTATAGGACTGCCACTAGGATATGACAGGAGGAATTGAGCATGCTGCCAGGGTGCGAAATGAGATTTCCCAGAAAGACTGCCAGTGGGCTAACGTGGCCTCTGGGGAGGGAAGGAGGAGACGGGCAAGGTGAATCCAACAGAACAGTCTGGGCAGCGGTCTGGGGTGGCCGATTCCCCTCGTCTAGATAGGAAGGTGATGGAGCCTTCTTGGGAACCCTGGGCCTTGACACCTTCCAGCAGAGCCAGAGCAAAAGTAAAAATATTCAGATCTCCCCCCTGAAATCAAAGTAACCAAGCATGTTCTCAATCATCCTGGAGTTTTCTCGGGCGGGACATCTTCACCTGGGGCAAACGGACAACCCCTCCTTTCCTCTTTGTTTCCCTCCCCTCTCTCCTTCTCCCACCCTTCTTTATTTTTTCCTCCCTGGGGTAGCCATTAGTCATTCACCATCTTCTGGCTCTCTCTGCTGGGAACCTTCTAGGTCGGCATTTCCTCTTCCATTTGAAGTGAGGTTTGTTTGCGTGGCTTGTTGTGCCCAGTGGAGAATGCATGAAAGGAGCCCCAAAAGCCAGTACCTATGCCGTCTGCTTCTTTTCCCCAACCCCAGTGACCAGCAGTGCTTGAGACACGCTGACTGCCCCAGCAGCTGGGACCCCTGAAGGAGCTGGCACGGAGCCAGTCCCCCGGCTGACTTACACCGGACACATGGCAAGGAAGGGAACAAACATTGGTTGTTCTAGGTCCCTGAGACTTTGAGGTCATTTGTTATGCAGCATCACCTGCTCTGTGCTGATGAATACACTCTCCAGGGCAAGACTGTGGGAAGGATGTGTTCTTCTGTAGAAGAGAGTTGAGTGTCCACACCCTTCCTTCAGTGCAGTATACCCTGGTCCACTCAGTGGTCATGAAGTGTGGTTCTGGGGGGTGTCACAGGAAACGGGCCAATAGGACCTGGATTTGGGAGAGACAGGGATGGAGAAGTGCCCTTTGAGTTGCCGACCTTAATGAGAAAGCTATGGGTGTGCCTGAGCTGGGAACCTAGCTCCCACCGAGTTCCCATCGTCAGAATGTTCCGGGGAGAAGCTGATCTCCCAGAGCAGGAGGGTTTTTCTCATTCTCTGGCTAGAAACCATTCTTCCCCTTCCAAGTGGCCAGCTCCTACCTGGGGATTTACACAGTGCTCGCTGCTGTCATGGACTCTCCTCTCTCTTTTGCTCTGTCTTCCTTGCTGATTGAGGCTTGGAGGAAGCAGTTCTTTTTCTGGTGCTGATAAATATGCTTCTAGCCCAAAGTTTAATTTTTTCTTTTTTAAGTTTTGCTGCCTTGGCTGTCTGGAGCTTTAGGATTTTAAGCTTGATTAAACTTCTCCTTGAAATCTTACATTTCTTTCCCCCTGGCGATGGCATTTTGGGGGTTCTGACTAGCAATTCTGAACGCTGGATGGGGGAGGAGGGACGGATAAAACCTCTGTTGTTTCTCATTCCCCAGTGCAGGTGCCCAGCCAAATGGTGGGGGTGTGGGAGCCTGAAGGTGGGGGCGCGGGAACCTGGATGGTGGGGGTGCGGGAACCTGAAGGTGGGGGTGCGGGAACCTGAAGGTGGGGGCATGGGAACCTGGATGCCACGTGCCCTAACAGGGAGCACATGTACCTCACGGGGCACCTTCCTCACGGGGCACCTTTTCCTAATTGGCACAAAGGCACCTTACAGGCTAGTGGTGGCCCTGCCTTTGTCACAGTCATCCTTGCTGCTGCCCCTTGAGCCCACACCTGGAATTGTCTGGTCAGGCCCGAGGACCCTGATAGACACAGAGGGGCGGTGGGGCCTCAGAGCAGGCAGGACAGGGGCGTGAGCCCAGGAGGGCAATTGGTGAGTTGACTGAAGGCCAAGAGCAAGGCTGATATTGTGTGCAGCAAATGTGACACGAGTGTGTGTGGATGGATGCATGTGCATATGTGTATGCATGTGGGTGTATGTATATGTCCACGCGTGTGGATGATGTATATGTGCACTCACACGTGTGTGTATGTGGAGTATGTGTGTATGTATGTGTGTATGCGCATGTGCGTGTGTGCATGTTTCTGTGGGTTGAGCCCTCCTTCTGCCACGCTGGGGGAGTGGAGGGGGTGAGCCATGGGGCAGAGTGGGGGATCTGGTGGTGGAGCTCCTGTTTCGTTTCTGCGGCTGACAGCTGGCATTGGGGGGCTGAGTCTCTGATCTCTGCACACGGGTGGGAGGGAGCCCCGCCAAGCACTGTGGGTGTGAGGGGCTGAAGGTGGCGACCTGGGGGCTGGTGTCAGGCAGCAAGTGTGTGCATTGCGTTGGAGTCTCCTCCTGGCGGCTAACCAAGGGCGGCACTGTGGTACCCCCTTGCGGCCCGTGGACCCTCAGCACTGGCTCACCCAGAGGACCTGTCTCCACCTGCTTACTTGGAATCTGGATTTTAACAAGGGTCCCCTCGCCCCCATGCTGTGTGTGCACTGAGCATGGGAGGCAATCCCCATGCAGTGTGACTGGGAGGCTCCGGCAGGGTGGCCAGGCTGACGTGTTTGTCTGTCCAGGAGCCTGCATCCCTTCTCCCTCCCCCCCACCTCTGCCGTTCACTCCCCGCCTCACATCCCTTCCTCAGAAGCTGCAAGAAGACTGCAAACAGTGTCAAAGATGCCGATCTTTGTCTCTGATTGGAGAGTTACGCCCCAAAGACTTGGCGTAATGCCCACATGGCCAGATCATCTAGAAACAGCAAGATCATGCACTCTGCTGTGCAGCAGACATCACTCAGGAAGGAAACCGAGTTCTGGTGGGAAGCTGGACACAGCTGAGTGGGGAACGTGCGATTCGCACCCACTACATGAAGGCAGTGTAACCAGGCGGTGTGCCAGGCCCAGAGTGCCCACACTGTGCCCCCCACTCCCTGCACCAGAAGGTGAAAATGAAGGTGATAGCAGCCACTCAGCAAGTTCACCTTGAGGATGAAATGAAATACAGTTGAGGCCTCGGCCACCTCACGGCCTTCTGTACTCCTGAAACCCATCTTGCTGTGTGAGATGGTGGGTTTCCTCTCTGGGCGGTGGGTGGCTGGTGCCATTTGCAGGACAGCCCTCCGGAGGCACCTTGTGCCAGCATCGCTCAGTGCATCTGTCTGCGCGTCTCATGGATCAAATCACCGTCCCCCAAACTTCTCAAGTGCATTTGAAGGATGGCCAGCCCGTCGCTTTCTGCCGATGTGACGAGTAATAGCTGTGTTCCAGGAGAATGGTTTCAGAGGAAGCCACTGTATCTGCGGCTCTATGTTAAAATGTGAGATGGCCCCAATCATAAAAACAATTACAAGTTGTTTAGGACCTACCACTTGTCAGGGGCCGTGTCTGGCACTTCTCTGGTGTCCTCTGGAATCCTTATTACAACTTGCAAGGAAGGTATGTATTGTGGCTCTGTTTTATGGATGAAGAGAGAGCTGTGGGGATGTGGGACCCAAGGACACAGAGCAGT
The DNA here is from genome assembly GCF_008692635.1 of Crocuta crocuta. Classification (NCBI taxonomy): domain Eukaryota; kingdom Metazoa; phylum Chordata; class Mammalia; order Carnivora; family Hyaenidae; genus Crocuta; species Crocuta crocuta. The sequence continues at coordinate 3,361,256 of NW_027532208.1, forward strand.
GAGTGGACACCACCACAAAACCCCAGTGCTTGTTAGGGTACAGTGCTTTGTTCCTTAACAGGAACGCCTTGAAGAAAATCACTTACGTGTTAAGTATCAGCATTTTTGTTTAAACGGGAGAAAACATTTTTCTGCCTCATTGTCTTTATAGAAAACACAATTCCTGAGTTTTTAAAAAAATTTTATTTATTTTTAAGAGAGAGGAAGAGAGAGAGCAGGGGAGGGGCAGAGAGAGAGGGAGACACAGAATCCAAAGCAGGCTCCAGGCTCTGAGCTGTCAGCACAGAGCCTGATGTGGGGCTCGAACTCATGAACTGTGAGATCATGACCTGAGCTGAAGTCAGAAGTCTGATGCTTAACTGCCTGAGCCACCAGGCACCCCCATCATAACCATTCTAAGGCGGGCAGTTTGATGACAGTAATAGATCCACCAGGTGCTACCGTCCATCCTCAGAACTATTATGCTCCCTCTCAGCCACACCTCCTCCATATGGGTTAGGGTTACACGGGGTCTTCTCCTCCCTGTGCCTCTGGTTCTTTGGGAGAACTCTTGGATGACCACCTCCACCCAGAGGAACCTCTTTCTTCTCTGGATTCCCATAGCCTCGTACTTGGGACCAATTTATCCGTATTCCCGCACACTGGGTGCTCCTTAGCGGGCTTCTTTGTCCAGATGGTCCCACCTGTATCCTCAAATGGCAAGTGCCTCCCTGACCTCTATCTTCAGGACCGGTTGCTGCTCAGAGCTCTGGGCCACCTTCTAGATTTCTTATTTTGATTTTTGAAAAATATTTATTTTGCTTTAGAGATAGAGCACAAATGGGGGAGAGGTAGAAGGGGGAGAGAGAGAGAGAGAGAGAGAGAAAGAGAGAGAGAGAGAGAGAATCCCAAGCAGGCTCCATGTTCAGGGAGGAGCCTGACATGGGGCTGGATCCCACGACCCTGGGATCGTGATCTGAGCCGAAATCAAGAGTCTGATGCTCAACTGACTGAGCCAGCCAGGAGCCCCTACACTTCTGTTCCTCCCTGTTGTCACCGCAACTCCGGGTCCTACTGGAATCAATATAGTCAGAACCAGAATGACTTCCTTTCTCCCCCAGCAGCTCTTCTCTCCACCCCAATATGTCCCTCTCCTTCTCACATCCAATGGCAGATGGCCAAAGGCACCTGAGGTCCTGACTGCCTCTCTATTCTCCTGGTGCGGCCTGGGCATCTTGGGCATTTCTCGGTGTCATGTGAGTGTGGGCACGTTGGTGGAGCCCCGCCAGGGCACATCAGAATCACCATGCGCCCCGCACNGGAGGAGCCTGACATGGGGCTGGATCCCACGACCCTGGGATCGTGATCTGAGCCAAAATCAAGAGTCTGATGCTCAACTGACTGAGCCAGCCAGGAGCCCCTACACTTCTGTTCCTCCCTGTCGTCACCGCAACTCCGGGTCCTACTGGAATCAATATAGTCAGAACCAGAATGACTTCCTTTCTCCCCCAGCAGCTCTTCTTCTCTCCACCCCAATATGTCCCTCTCCTTCTCACATCCAATGGCGGATGGCCAAGGGCACCTGAGGTCCTGACTGCTTCTCTATTCTCCTGGTGCGGCCTGGGCGTCTTGGGCATTTCTCGGTGTCATGTGAGTGTGGGCACGTTGGTGGAGCCCCGCCAGGGCACATCAGAATCACCATGCGCCCCGCACGTCCCCTGTGCTGGGCAGGACCAAGTGTGGCTCCAGGCTCCCTTCTGGCATCCTTAACCTGTCTCACGCTGCAGACGCAGATGCCGAGATGGAAAATGGGGTCCAAGATGCCTACTAGGGATCCCACTTGCGTCAGGAAGGGGAGGAAGCAGCCTTGGCAGGGAAGTTGAATGGGCAGTGCAGACACAGTGATGCCTTGGGCACACACCGGGTGCGGAGCTCCGGACAGAGTTGTCCCATGTCGGGCCAGAAGGGCTGGACCTCTGTGTCTCTGCCTCACTTGGTCACCAGGAACAGACTGCCTCGNAGCCCCGCCAGGGCACATCAGGATCACCATGCGCCCCGCACGTCCCCTGTGCTGGGCAGGACCAAGTGTGGCTCCAGGCTCCCTTCTGGCATCCTTAACCTGTCTCACGCTGCAGACGCAGATGCCGAGATGGAAAATGGGGTCCAAGATGCCTACTAGGGATCCCACTTGCGTCAGGAAGGGGAGGAAGCAGCCTTGGGCAGGGAAGTTGAATGGGCAGTGCGGACACAGTGATGCCTTGGGCACACACCGGGTGCGGAGCTCCGGACGGAGTTGTCCCATGTCAGGCCAGAAGGGCTGGACCTCTGTGTCTCTGCCTCACTTGGTCACCAGGAACAGACTGCCTCGGTTCTCGGCAGACCTGGAAGGACCCAGTGGCTGAAGGTTGCATGTTTCTCCCAGCTGGGCAGCAAGGGCTCCCCGGAAGTGGGACCTGGAGGGTGCCATACCTCCTTTCTCCATCCCCGCCACCCACCTGCTGCTCCCTCCCACCGCCTTCTTAATAGAATGTGAGTTTGTTTAAGTATTGGCACGTTAATGGCTGTGAAGGGGTCTGCTCCATAGGATATGAAAAAGCCTCGCTCAATTTGTATTAATGTTCTAACCTCTGTGGAGGGTTTCCTCTTGGACGGCGGATCACGAGAGTGGAGTTTCATTGCCCCGGTAGCGGGGAAACGATTTCTCTCCATTTACAGGCTGCAATAATGCTTTACGAGGGTGCCCTTCACTTGCTAAGATATTAAAATGATGATAAATCAAAGTTCAACACTGCGGATGAGCCATAGCTTCATCAGCATTTAGAGCGGCCCTCATAGACTTCCTGCAGAATCGCCCTCGATCCTTCTACTGAGTGTTCTCAGGTGCCCTGGCAGAGTTCAGAAGGTGACAGAAGGAGGCTGGGGGCTGCAGGCGGGGAGGAGGGGGCAGGGAGATGTGCTTACCTGGCCTCAGCAGAGCCCACAGCAGGTGGACGGGCCGCTGGATGGGTGCATGGCTCAGCAGTGGGGTGGGAAGGATGTGCAGACTTCAGAAGGACCCACCTGCTCCAGCCCCTGGTCCCCTGCCCCTGAGCGTCTTCCCCCAGACCCGAGAGTGTGTAGCCCTCCAAAAATGAAGATGCCAACAGGGAAGTCAGAGCCCCCGCTCTGGGACCTGCAGCAGGGGAGGGAATAGAGGCCCTTTCTTGGCAAGCAGGTGCTTTCATTGGAGGCCTGGAATGGAAAAGCCACATGAAGACAGCACTGCTGGTGAGGTGGCCACTTGGGCCGCCACAGCAACATGCCACCGAAGTCTGTTTTCTCCCTGTTCTGGAGGCTGGAGGTCTGGGATCAGGGTGCTCATGGGGCTGGTTCTTTCGGAGGCTGGTCTTGGCTTGCAGGTGATGCTCCCTGCCTGGGCCCTCACAGGGTCGTTTCTTTGTGCCTGTTTGGGTCCAGATTTTCTCCTCCTCCTTTTCCTCTTCCTCCTCTTCTTCCTCCTCCTCCTCCTCTTTTTCTTCTTCTTCTACTTTTCCTTCTCTTTCTTCTCCTTCTCCTTCTTCCTCTTCCTCTCCCCCTCCTCCTTCTTCTCCTTCTTTTTCTTCTATTTAAAGTTTATTTATTTAGTTGAGAGAGACAGAGGCAGCGCGAGTGGGGGAGGGGCAGAGAGAGGGTGAGATAGAGAACCCCAAGCAGGGTCCGTCCTGTCAGCACAGAGCCCAATGCAGGGCTTGAACTCACAAACTATGTGATCAGGACCTGAGCCGAAATCAAGGGTCAGACGCTTAACCAACTGAGCCATGCAGGCGCCCCCAATTTCCTCTTCTTAAGAGGATACTGGTCATATTGGGTGAGGGCCCACCCTAAGGACATTGTTGTAACGTATTTCCCTCTTTTTTTTTTTTTTTATTTATTTCTAGGAGAGAGAGAGAGACAGCGTGAGCAGGGGAGGGGCAGAGAGAGAGGGAGGCACAGACTGAAACAGGCTCCAGGCTCTGAGCTGGCAGTCAGCACAGAGCCCGACGCGGGGCTCGAACCCACGAACCGCGAGATCATGACCTAAGCGAAAGTCGGGCGCTTAACCGACTAAGCCACCGAGGCGCCCCTCTCTTTTTTTTTTTTTAATAGTTTATTGTCAAGTTGGTTTCCATATAACACCCAGTGCTCATCCCAACAAGTGCATATTTCCCTCTTTAAAAACCCCATCTCCAAATATAGCTGAGCTACTGGGGTCAGGACTCTACTATATGCATTTTTCTGGGGGTGGGGAGGCACTCATAGTTCAGTTCTCAACAGCCAGGCCGGGAACGAGAACGCAAGAAATCGCAGAGACCCTGAAAGTTTAATAAACACCCTTCTTCTTGTCCCACCAGTGTGGGCCAGGGTCTGACATCCCGCATGCTGGCTGTGGGACAGCAGGCTTCCCTGAGCAGCCCGAGGGGGACAGAAGGCCTCCATGGGGACTCGTGCTTCTTCCTACATGTCCCCTGTGTGTGGCCTGTTGGAGCAGGCACTGGTCAGGGCTGAATCTGCACAGGCTCATGGGAGAGCTTGATGCCAGGCCTGCCCTCTGGTTCTGTGTCCCTGGCAAGGGGAGGGGACATGCCCTTAAAACAAGAGATCAAATGATACTCCCCCATGTGATCTGAGTCTTCAGGGAGAGGACAGGGTAGCTGGCAGAAGTTCTCAGGAGGGGGCCTGACTTGGCCTTGGCCATGAGAGGGATGTGGGCACATAGGAGAGGAGGGGGATGTGCCAGGGACTGTGTGAGCAGAGCTCTGGACAGAGTGCACGTGCACAATGCGCTTCCACATGGGCACCTTTTCCGTTAGCCTTTTACTTGTAATCTGAGTTTGCACAGGCCTCGTGTTCCCCACATCTCTCCAGCTCCAGCTGGTGCAGGATCTCAGGGACCCTGCAGACCCCTCCTGTGTGTTTCTGGAGCTCTCAGGGATGTTTCACATGGCCTGCGGCTGTGCCTGGTCCTGGCAGGCTTGGCCATGGCCCCCCCCAGTCCCTTGCTGGGCGCGGCTGGGGCTCCCAGGGGTCTCTGTGGCTTTGCCATCATTTCCTAGCCCTGCCACCCCCGGACCCCACCTCGCCCTCCTGCCTCCAAGTCCCAGAGCAGTGGATGCCTGTGGGGACATGCAGAATGGCTGAGGGGTGCAGAAGGTCCCCTCATTTCTGTATGACCCTCAGCCAGAGGGGCCCCTCCAAGGTGTGGCCTGTCCTCCAAGGTCATAGCAGAATTTTATAACACACGACTTTGGGGTTTGTTGAGAACTCTGGCTGGGGTGGGGGGGGGCTAAGCTGTGAAAGTGGGACCGGCTGGGGTGGTTCTGCGCGATGGCGCTGTTATGCCCCGCTGCACCTGAGTACAGGCTCCTTGTCCTGGGGTCGTCCCTCTCTGTGTCTGTGCAGACAGGCTCCTAGTGCATCTGCCCGTGTTTGTGATACGCCCAGACTCACCCGATGGGTTTTATTTCAGGTCACTTGGTTTGCAGGGCACTAGGGACATAACCGGGTTTGGAGGATGAGAAGGTGGGGGACTCTATCCTGGTTTGGTCCCTTGGTTGCTGGGTGCTGTTGGGCAAGACACTTGGCCTCTGGTCTCAAGTTTTCTCACCTGTGGAAGCGAGCGTGCTGGGCTGAGTATATAAGGTCTGTTCAATCTGTGATGAGTGGCATGTGCCAGTCTGTGCACTAATGGACCAAAGGATCATGGGGTTGGAGAGAACATTCTTCAAGGGACAGAGGTCTCTCAAGGGTGGCTCCATGGTGTCCTTTGCTGGGCCCTCTGATTCCTCCCAGCTGTCAGCCTCCCCTCACTTTCCTTCTCATTAAGCCTTCTGGAAGTCTTGGGGACATCTGGGTGGCTCACTTGGCTAAACCTCCGACTCTTGATTATTGGCTCAGGTCATGATCTCATAGTTGTGAGACTGAGCCCTGTGTCAGGCTCTGCGCTGAGCATGGAGCCCACTTGGGATTCTCTCTCTTACCCTCTCTCTCTGCCCCTCTCCTCTCTCTCTCTCTCTGGAAGTCTTTGTCTATACTACCTCTCCGTATCTCAGTTCCCATCCACAACTCAACCCACTACAATCTGGCTTCTTTGACTTCATTCCCCAGAAACTGGCTCCACTGAGTTCTTTAGTGGCCTTCCTGCTAAATCCAAGGTAAACTTTTCTGTCCTTCTGGGTTCTCTGGGGCCACTTGCTGCCACTGGCCACCCTGTTACTGAAATGCTGTCCCATGCTCAGGATGAGCTATGGCAGGATACAAAATGAGTATGCCATGAAGACAAAGAGGGTCAAGAGGAATGGGTTTCCTCGTTGTGAGGACCCCAGAGAGCGGGAGGGGGTCCTGGCAGAGGTTTGCCTCTGGGCAGTGGTCAGGGATGGGAGGGGCATGAAGAATGGTGGGGTCCACTGGGACCACAGACTTTGGAAAGCATCCCTGAGGCCATTTCATCCCCGTAGCCTAGTCGGAGGCACCAGGCGGTTTGCTGAGTGGCCGGGGACATCTGTCTGGTTGTGCAGAGAAAGCTGGGGACAAGTAGCTAGAGGTGAGGATAGCTAGGCGTGCTTGGTCTCAGCTGGTGGTGGAAACAGCTAGTGGTTACGAGCCAGGACAGCCCAGGGTATATGATGTGCCGTCGGCATCTCCGCTTTAGAAACGAGGCACACTCACGGTGAATGGGTCTCTGGAGCCAGGCTTGCTGGGTTCCACAGGGCACGTCCCTCCTCACCCCTGGTTTGCAGTCCACCCTGCCAGGGACCTTGTTCAGCAGTGGTACCGCTTGGCGATTGCTGAAAGGATGCCCACCCTCCCATCGGGTGCCCACGATGTGGCACCCCACTGCCGTGTGGACGCTTCTAGAAGGAGACCTGGAATCCTGGCTGGTTGTCTGGCTGGCTGGACTGACAGTGCCTGGCATGGGGGAGGGGCCGGGGAAATGCTCCTGGAGGAGCAGAAGGGAAGAAAGAATGGCCGGAGTGAGCTGTGCGGTGCTAGCTGGAAACTGGAGCTGCTGGGCACTGATCAGAGGATGAAGGGCAGTCAGGCTGCTGGGGCGCCCCCACCCCGCCGGCCCCCCTACACTTTGCACCGCGTCCTTTGAAGCCCAGCCAGTAACCCCCCGACTGCGTGCAGCCATCTCGTCCGGAAGGTTTATTGCTTGCAGAGCCGCGCGCAGATCTGAGCGTTGGCGCAGACGAGTCTGCCACTGGACACCCGCGGCCAGCTGTCCGTGGACGCCGGCAGATGTTTCTGCTTTCCGTGCCAGTGGGAGCTCGTGTGTGCTTTTCCTCGGTGCACGTCTGTGGCAATGAGCTCGGTAATGAGAGCCGAGAAGAAACGGCTGTCAAAATCCACAGCTTCAGTCAGAGCTCTCGGGAGCGAGCGGGGGCAGATCTTTGGGGATTTAGTTCAAGAAAGCTAGCTTGAATGCTTTAAAAGCAGCCTATGGCCAAGAGGGCTTGGGACTGCCCTTTGGTGAGCCCACAAAGTGATTCATTTTTGAATTGGGGAATTTCAGAGCTGTCAGGGGCTTAGAGGTCATCTCTGTCATGTTGCGGGTGGGGAAAGCAGATGTGGCTGAAAAGAGAAGCTGATTTAAATAGGATTGGTTTAGTCTATGTCTGAGGATAGAGAAAGGCACCCCCTCAGAGCCTCATACCAGGGGCAGGGGTTGGTGAGCAGAGTGCAAGCTAGATCTCAGCCCCTACTTGCCCAGTGGGATGGGCAACTTTGTGCAGTAAACAACCTGTGCAATGGCACATGGTGACACTGCACATCAGGGAGTGAAGGAGGGAAGATCAGAGGCCACTGCTTTGCTGCCTACTCCCCCATAGGTGGGTGACATGGAAAAGTAACCTCGACACACACTGTTTATGTGTTTGAGGGCCTGGGTTCAGCTGTGCCAGGAGCAGCCCTGGGTCTGTGGCTTTAAAAGCTGACTTTACCTGGGCTCCTGCCCTGGTCTTGCCACTTCTGACCTGTGTGAACTTGGCAAGGTGCTTAGTTTCTCTGTGCTTCTACCTTCTCATCTGTATAATGGAATTAAGGACGGTCACAGTTTGCATGAGCAAATCGGTGAGTTGACCTGCGTAGCATGCACAGAGAAGCCCCTGGCACATGGGGAGCTCTGCCCGAGTGCTGTAGTCTTTACTCTGCTCCTGGGGATGATAATGGCATCTCTGAAGTCCCTGGAGATCTCCATAACTGGGTGGGAGACATAGTGACCTCCCATCTTCCCTTGGGTGGAGCCGAGGCTCTCCGGGGCACCTGGGCTCACTGCAGACCCCACTTGAGGAGGGAAGCTGAGCTGGGCTTCTAAGCTTCAGACCCTGCCCTGTGATTTCCCCAGCACCCAAATATTTATATGAGTGTTTGTGCCTCTTGACAGACTGCAAGCATCTTTCACGGGGACATTTTTTACACGTGGCAGGCGCTCCCAAGAGACACCTTTAACAAACATCAAAGCTTTCCAACACTGTGGCGAAGATGACGGGGGTGGCAGAAGCCACTTTCTTGACCATAGTATATGTTAGGGGACAGGGCTTGTGCCTCGCAAAGCTACAGCAATGGCTTTGTCTTCTGGGTGCTCTCGCTATGGCCCGGGCACCTCTCCCTGCTCTGTTCCTGGTCCTGCCTCTGTCCTCTGACCAGCAAGGCCTCCCCGCTCTCCGTAGGTCCCAGTCCGTAGCTTGTGTTTTCACACTCTGGACAGGATCTTCTATGGAGCAAATATGTTTAATTTTGGTGAAGTTCAATTTCTCCGTTTTTTTTTTTTCTATGATGGATCATGCTTTTATGTTATGTCCAGGAACTCCTCACCAAACCCCAGGTCCCAAAGGTTTTCTCTTATGTTTTCTTCTTTGGATTTTAGAATTTCTTTTTTTCTTTTTTCTTTTTACATTTAGCCTTGTGATTTTTTTTTTTGAGTTATTTTTTTGTATCAGATGTGAAGCTTGGTGGAGTTTTAGGTTTTTGCCTATGTATATCCACTTGTTTGAATACCATTTGTTGAAACGTTTATCCTTCCTCCATTCCTTTGTCAAAAATCCGCTGGCTGTGGTGTGTGGGACTGTTTCTGGATTGTCAGTTCTGTTCCAGTGAGCTGTGCATGTATCTCACCACCAGTGCTGGGCAGTCTTGGTCACGATGGCTGTAGAGTGAGTCTGAAAATCAGCTAGATGGATTCCTTCCACTTTCTTTTCATCTTCACAGTTGTTTGGTCTCTTCCAATTTCTTTGCCTTTCCACACATACTTTAGGCTAAGTTTGTTTAATGTTTATTTTTTTTATTTTTTATTTTTTTTGTTTATTTTTATTTTTAAGAAAGAGAGAGAGACGGAGAGAGAGACAGAGACAGAGTGTAAGTGGGGAAGGGGCAGAGAGAGAGGGAGACACAGAATCTGAAGCAGGCTCCAGTCTCTGAGCTGTCAGCACAGAGCCTGACACAAGGCTCCAACTCACAAACCATGAGATCATGACCTGAGCCGAAGTCAGATGCTTAACCGACTGAACCACCCAAGCACTCCAGAATAAGTTTGTTTATATCTGCAAAAATCTTGCCAGGTTTTGATAGGATTTGTATTGAACCACTAGATCAATTTGCGGGAGAACTGACATCTTGTTGAGTCTTCAATCCATGAATACAACATGCCTTTCTATTTATTTATATCTTCTTTGATTTCTTCTGTCAATATTTATGTCCTCTATATCTTGTTTTAGATTTATACCTAAGTATATCATTTTGGGGGAGCATGTGTAAATGGTATTGTATGTTTAATTTTGGTTTCCCTGTGTTGTTAGTGTATATAATCGTATCTTGATTTTGTAGCTTGTGTTCTGTCAAAGTCAGTTATTAATTCTGGGAGCTTAAAAAATTTTGTTTTATAGATGATCATGTCATCTGTAGATAGGAACAGTTGTATTTCTTCTTCCTTGAACTGCATCCTTTTATTTGTTTTTCTTGCCTTATTGCACTCGCTAGGACTTCTAGTATTACATTGAATAAGGGTGGTGAGAGAAACCATTCTTAACATTGTTCTTGATTCTAGGGAGAGAACATTCAATCTTTTACCATTAAGAGTACTGTAAGCTGTAGGCTTTCTGTAGGTATTCTTCAAGTCGAGGAAGTTCTCTTTTATTTCCAGTTTACTGAAGGTCTTCATCATGAATGGGTGTCAGATTTTGTCAAATGGTTTTTTGCATCTATTGATATCATCCTATAGTTTTTCTTCTTTAGCCTACTAATACAGCAGATTTATTGATTTTTAAATATCTAACTGGCCTTGTATCTCTGGAATAAACCCAACTTGGTCATGGTGTATCATGATTTTTATATGTTGCTGAATTAACTTTTAATTGGAACATAACTGATATATTACCGTTGTCTTAATTTAGGTGCACAACATGATGATTCAATATATGTACATATTGCAAAATGTATATTGCTGAATTCCATTTGATAATATTTTGTTAAGGATTTTGCATCTATAATCCTGAAGAATATTGATCTGTACTTTTATATTTTTGTGTGTTTTGTAGCTGTACTTCATAGAAATAGGCAAAAGTGTGTGTACTCCTTATTTGGAGGGAGAAGTACTCAAGGGGCTTTAAAGAAATTCTGGCATCCAAGGTGTCTTTCAGACCAACTAAATCCAAATTGCTGAGGGGGGGACCCAGACACTAATATTGTTTTATAAACTCTCAGGTGTTTCTAGCGTGCAGCTAGACTTTGAGAATGCAAGCTAGTTCACATGGAGATGTCCATCATTGGCCAGGGTCTCAGTAGATGATTCCCAATGATGTCGTTTAGGGCTGGGACCACCTCAGAGCAGTGGGCAGAGTCAAGGGAGCCCATGAAGGATGGGAGGCACTCGGGGCTGGCACTTTCTGGAAGCTCTTACTCCCTCTAGGTCTGAAAGGGCAGGGATAGAATGGGGCCCCTGGATTCTGGCGGGGGGTGATGCCAGAGACATTTCTGAGAAGCAGGGCAGGAGCAGGAGAGATGCACCCCAGCTTCCCTCTGCTCCTGCTATTAGATTTCCCAGCCTCTTCCCCCAAAGTGGGCTGATACAAGGGCATCGAAGAGATACTATTCAAGTGGCGGCACCCCCCCCCCCAGGAAAGGAGCAGAGAATGGATTTGGGGAGCACCACACTCCTTCCAAATATGTGGATTTCAACCCACCCAAACAGTCTTTCAACCCAGAACAGTGCTGGACCTGGGCCCTCTCAGCATGGGGACCACGTGGGCAAATCCTGCTGTGTAGACATCCTGGGGGCAGCCCCCCCTCCAGTTACCCCTCCCATCTCCTCTCCAGGCCCTGCTGATACGTGCTCCAGCTTGAGAGCCAGCCAAGAAGTTTGCAAAATAGCGAATATGGTGAAAGCATTTTGAGGATGGACACAGATAAGGTAGCCAGCCTGGTAAGGACGGCGTGCTGGCTCTGGAATCAGAAGAAATAACGATACAGGGAGACGTCCCTTCCAGCCCCTTCCGCCTACTTCCGGCTCCCTGTCTCTGGGCGTCTTCCAGCAGCATGGTGACACTGTGGCCCAGCTCACCAGTGGGCGCAGTGCTTTCCTGCAGAGCCCTGTAGAAATACAGATCCTCGGGCCCCGACTCTGAATCTGCGGTCCTGGGGCCGGGACAGCTGTGTTTCTGTTGATTCCTGGTATTTCTGTCAGTTGGAACAGTCCTGGGCCAGCTGCTCTGTGGGATCACCACGCACGCCTGGGGATCTTCACTGGGCCATTTGCGTCATTTTGTTTTCTGCTCCGATGACCCTATGCATGGGCAGCAAATGATAGCTCCGGTCAGGCAACGGAGGGGATGAAGGAGACTAGACGGGCCGGCTTGGCTAAGGTCACAACTGCTAGAGGAGAGAGACAGGCGTTTTAAAAGCAGGTCCCCCAGATCTACGTTTCCGTGCATCATTTTGGCCATTGGCTCCCCACACCCCCACCTTGCACCCCCTCTCCTTGCTGCCAGCCTGGCTGAAAGATGTTTGTCCTGTTCTGTCAAACTCTGCCCCTGAGCTCTCTGGGAACAGGCAATTGATGGGAAGACAGCCTTCCTTGGAGGGTCGTAACTACCCGGCAAGAAGCGAAGCAGCCCCTCAGGGATATGCTCTGTTCTCGGGAACCTTTTTTTCTTACGGATTCTGCCATTAACACTTAAAGCGAGTTTTACTCTGGGGGGAAATTCGTCATAGAACAGACCTTCCTTGGAGTAGATCTTCTTCCCAAGCGCTGTCACATGGCTGAGAGCCTGAGAGCCCCTCCTCCAGGCATCTGTCTTCCCCGGGGCTGGCTCTGCACATCTGTCAGAGCCCCAAACCCTCTTCTCAGGGCGTTGCTGGCCTGCAGATTGAAGGGATGTGGTATGGACCATGCAGGAGTATGCGGCAGGGTGGCGAGAGGGGTCGGGGGGCTTGTCCTTGACTTGGGATGGACAGACAGGGTCTGAGGCTCTTTCCCTCCCATCAGTCCTGGCCCAACCACATCTCCTCTTGATAGAAGTCTTAGTTTCCTGGGACCCAGCAAAGGTGGGGTAGGGGAGGCTGGAGAGGAGAAGCAGTGGGAAGGAGAGGCGAGAGGAGTTTCAACATTTTCAGCTAGGAGCTCTCTTTCCCTTCGCCCTCTTCTAGGCCTGTCCTCCACCCCGCAAGCTCCTTGTCTGCTCCCCGTTCCTATAATTCGGCTCTGCCGCCACCTCTCCCAAACCAACTGGGTGTCTTACAGTTCAGTTCAGATCTGACACTACCCTGCAGACCCCATAAATTAAGGATTCAACCCACAAGATGGCGCCCCCCCGACTTCAGACTTCTAGGGTCCCCTCCAGCCGCCCATACTTCTGCCTGGCTGACTACAGATTCATGGGTGCTCCCAACCCTCTCTTCCACCATCAGGTTTGAGAATTTGCTAGAACATTTCTCAGAATCCAGGAAAGCACTATACTTAACGATTACAGTTCTATTAGGAGACAGCTCAGAACAGGGGAGCAGAAAAGATTTATAGGGCAAAGTGTGGGAGGGGAGTAGGGCCTCTGTGCCCTCTCTGGGCAAGCCACCTTCCCAGAATGTGGATATGTTCACCTCCTTGGATGCTCCTTCAGCCTTACTGGTTCAGAGTTCTTATCTGGGGTTTCCTTACACAGGCGCAATCCAGGAAATCACTGGCCATCTGACTGAACTCCATCTCCAGTTACTTCACCTCCCCGGATGTCAGAGGTGGGGCTGAAAGTTCCAGACCTTTAATGTAATTGGTTTTTCTGCAGCCCACTCTCCTCCTGAAGCTATCTAGGTCCCCTCCGCTGTGAGTTGAATGGGACTTGTTATAAATAATAAAAGACACTCTTACTAAAGAAATTCCGAGTTTTTGGAGTGTTGTGCTAGGAACCAAGATTGATTCAGCCTCGATTGTCGCCACTGGGAGCCACGCTGTCACGGCAGCCACTGTTGGGGACCCACTCTGGCCAGTGCCTCCGTGTGGGGCTTTCCAGACACTGTGCATTTTATTAGTGAAATAGTCTCCTGAGAAGGGAGATGTTGTAATCAGTGAGACGGAGGTACAGTTGAGTGACTTTCTAAGGTCATACAGCCAGTGGAAAGGGGGGCCAGGTCATGTCATTTTGAGTCAGGAGCCTTACTTATTCATGTTTGTATATCCTACTTCCTATCTTTTCCTTTCAAGGGTCACTGGAGTTTTTATTTTTTATTAAAAAAAATTTTTTTAATGTTTTATTTATTTCTAGGAGAGAGAGAGACAGCATGAGCAGGGGAGGGCAAGAGAGAGAGGGAGTCACAGACTGAAACAGGCTCCAGGCTCTGAGCTGGCAGTCAGCACAGAGCCCGACGCGGTGCTCGAACCCATGAACTGCGAGATCATGACCTAAGCAAAAGTCAGACGCTTAACCGACTAAGCCACCCAGGCGCCCCAAGGGTGACTGGAGTTTTTAAAAGGGATACTGCACGTAAGTTTTCCTGGATTCACATCTGTAACCCCACAGCTGTAGCTGACTGAGCTGTGGGTAGAGAGGGCAGGAGACATGCCCTAGAATGTCTCTCCAAGCAGGAGAGAGAGTGTTCTTGGCTCTTTGAGTTGTTTTGGTGGATGAGACAGCCATAGTCTGGGGCTGGCCTAGGATTCTGAGTAAGTCATGGCTTTGATGCACCTGCTTCTGGGGACCCAGACCTGCTTCTTTAAGGATTTGGGTGGCAGCCATGAGGACTTTGATGAAGTGAAGAGCTGAGCAGGGTTGGGCTCAGGGCTCTTGCCATCCTCAGGGAGAGCGTGGGTCTCACGATGTGGTTTGGGAGTTTGGGTCCCCTTTCTTTCATTTCATCTTCCAATCCAAATAACACATGCCTATTCCTTGAAGCCTCAGATTCCTTTTATCTGGGATAAAATGTTTTCTTCCTTGGAGAGTCAGCTGAAAGAGGGCAGGAAACCCATTTATACTTCAAGACAATTGTCTGGAAGAAGATGTTCCATCCATTCCCTCATTTATGTTCTCACTTACTTACTAACTCATCCACCTACCCACCCATCCATCATCTACCCATTTATCCACCAATCTGTCCATCCATCCATCCATCCATCCACCCATCCATCCACCCATCCACCCATCCACCCACCCATCCACCCATCTTTCCACCCATCCACGCATGCATGCATGCATCCATACATCCATCATCCATGCATCTATCCATCTGCCCATCCAGCCATCCACCCACCCACCCATCCATCATCTACCCATTTATCCACTGATCTGTCCATCTGTCTGTCCATCCATCCATCCATCCATCCGCCTGTCTTTATCCATCTGCCCATGCATGCATGCATGCATCCACCCATCCATCCATATCTGCCCATCCATCCATCCATCCATCCACCCACCCACCCATCCACCCATTTTTCCACCCATCCACGCATGCATGCATGCATCCATACATCCATCATCTATGCATCTATCCATCTGCCCATCCAGCCATCCACCCATCCATCTATCCATCTGCCCATCCATCCATCCAGCATTTTTTGAGTTCCTTGCACACAGCTAGACCTCTGTCTGTAGTGACATGAAGGAAGAGCAGAAGGGTCCCTGCCCTCTCAGAGATCACAGGAGGCAACTGTGAGAAAGGCTTGTTCTGGCCTCCAGTGGCCCCAGGCTCCAAAGAAGTTGGGCAAGGAGGAGTAGGAGCTGGAGCTCCCTGAGGTCAGTGCTGTGGTCCATGGCAGGAGATCTTCAGTGGCATTGGCTTTGGGCTCTCTGCAAAGACACACTACTACACACGAGGGGGATTGTATCAGCTGTCTATCTGGAGCTGGTGGCCTGACACCAAGATGACATTTTGAGCAATGTAGGGAATGTGGCTTAGCAGAGGAGAACAGCAGGTGGGGCCTGAGGCAGGTGGGGGCAGAGAGGGGAGACACAGGCTTCTCCTTTCTTGAAGCTGAGGTCCAGAGGAAAGTTTGACGAATCTGTGGACCTTCGTTAACCCCATGTTCATCACTGTTAGAGTGTGGCTGGGCACTAAACAGGTCAGAACCCCAGGATTTAGGGCTGAGAAAGATCTAGAGATGCCAGCTGACCTTGGAGGAGAGAAGGAGAGGGGATTGCTTGGTCTGTCATTGACACTGAATTCTCACAACAATCTATGAGGTGAATACTATTTTTGTTTTATAGAAGGAGAAACTAAGGCCCAAAACCTGTAAATAGTTTGCCCGAGGTTATATAATGAAGTTATATATAGTGAAGCTGGGATTTGAACCCAGAAGGTCTGGCTTTCGTGCCTGGGATCCTTATATAGTCTCAAGATGCTATACTCAAGGCCATGAATAATTTCTTTGTTTTTCACACCTGTCAAATGGGATTACTGGTGTCTGTCTTACAGGCTTGCTGTGAGGATTAAGAATGAAAGAGTAGGAAGACGGGTAGTCAGCCTGGGAGGCAGTGCTAGGTGGCTCGCTGGGCCTCTGGTCTGACTGATCCAAATCAGTGTCTTGGGAAAATTACACATTTCCTGTGGTGTGGGCCCTTGACACTCCTGCTCAGCATTTCTTTAAGCCCTGGCAGTATCCCTACGTGTACTGTTACTCTACCCATTTTACAGATGAGGAAGCAGAGTCTCCAAAGTGACACAGTCAGCAAGGGACAGAGCTGGGGCTCAAACCCAGATATGTCCAAAGCCAAAGGTCTCTATGGGTCCCTTTGGGCTATTGGGGGCCATGGACACAGAAGGTTCAAGGCACAGCACTTTCCCCATGGGGCTTACGCTCTGCTGGTGGTTACATCAGTGGCGTGACTGGAACCAGATGGGAGAACACCTGCTCTACAGACAAGTGCATTGGGCGCCTGCTGCAGGGAGGGGGGAGGTGAGGGCTGGAGGTGAGGCGTGGGTGGTGGGGTTGCCAGTGTCTCCTGCGAAATTCCTTTGCCTCTTCTAGCTTCTAGAGTCTCCTTGATTGTGACCTCTTCTTCCATCTTCAGCGCCTCCTTTCTCTCCTTTCTCATCCCTGCTTTGTCCCCATGCCTTCTCTCTCTCTGAGGCTGTTCTTCCTGCCACCCTTTTATAAAGACCCTGTGATTACATTAGATCCAGGGTTATTTGCCCCCTTGTGAAATCCTTAATTTGATTGTATCTGCAGAATCCCTTTTGCCACGTAAGGTCACGTACTCATAAACCCTGGAGATGAATACAGATGTGTTCGTGGGGCCGTATTCTCCTTCCACAGGTGGGAATGGGCAGTACTGAGAGTTGGAATAGTCTGGAGGGAGTTTCAGAGAGCTGCTTTGGGACAGATAATTAGGATGTTAGCAGGGGAGGCAAGGACATTTAGTCCTGTGTGTCAGCTCCAGTTGCTGGGGTTCCTGGAGCTCTGTGATTGATTAGTGATGTCTGCCATGGGCTCGGGGCCAGGGAAGGGTGGTATATGGTGGCCAGGAATCTGCCACCCTGAATGTAGTTTAAGTCGTTCCATTTCCCCATGAAGTTAAAGAGCCCTGGAAAGGGAGAGTGCTCGTCCGAGGTCACACAGCCAGAGGCAAACCCAGGCCTAGACGTCTGGCCCCCTGATCCATGGCTCAAACATAGCCAGTCTGAAACGCTGGGTTGCAGTGTCCTCTTTAAGACACTCAATGCAGTGAGTTGAGGGTACAGGACTGTCAGGAAGAGGTAGGAGGGGCTCTGGATAAAGGGCCAGTGGCTGGCACGGAGGCTGGCCAGGAGTAGAGTAGGGTGAACCTGCCTAAGACTGGGAAGTGAGTGACAGAAGCCAGCTGAAGGTCTGGAATCCGGGGGCCGTCTGCAGCTGTGGGTGAAAGCTTGGGGAAGGTCAGAGCAAACAGGGTCTGGGCCAGGGATGGAAGCTCAAGGACCAAGTGCCAGGAGCCAGGGTCAGGTGGGATTTGGGAAGAACCTTTGGGCATAGAGAGGGGTAAGGGCTATTTCTTTCACCCAGGACTGGCAAACGTGTTTCATCTCACTTGCTTTCTGTGATCGATTTCTAGTGGCTGCCAAATGTGATCTCAAGGCCCTGTCTTAGCTCTGACGGGAAATCCCCACGATTGATTAGCAATGCCTGTATGGGCACAGAAATGGGTGAGATGGTATATATGCCAGGCGTCTGCCATTCCAACACAGCAGTTTGTTTATCCAGATGAAGCCAGGTCACAAAGAGCCTTGAAGGCAGATTAGAAAAGAAAGAGGGGCATAAAGGGCGAAATCCTACCCGAACTGTTGAAAGAAGGTAAGGCAGTTAGTTCTATAGCAACAAGGAGAGGTGCAGCCTCAGCCTTTTGTAACAAGTCAGGGCAGTGTTCACTCTGATGGGGAGGCATCCATTGCCCACAAAGCGATGGGCCCAGAGACATCAGGTGTCACATAAGAAATGCTTGCTGAACGAATGAACGAATGAATGAATTTATTCCGTATAAACTCAGGGCCATATTTCATGGGCACAAACTTGTAATTTTGAATGTGCACTTCTGGGGAGAATAGAATAGAATGTGGCAGATCAACAACATAGTTGAGAGCAACAAGAAAGTTAGGAGAAGCACAAAACTATCTGTTTAAAGGGAAGAGAACTATGAAAGCAGCCAGAACAGAGAGGCAGGGACTCTGGAGGGTAGAGACGGCAGGTGAGCTCAAGATTTGCATCCACTTTTCCCTTGCGGGCGTTTGCCAGTTCATGTTAGAAGTTCATGTAAGAAGCTGCTAATGCAGGCTCCGCTGCTGGGCGCTGAGAAACCGAGAGCCTGGCCACCTTCTGTGCACAAAGTCCACTTCCTCCCAGGTCAGAGGGGAAAAGAGTGAGCCCGGGATTTTGCCCCTTGACCAGCACACACTGGGCTTTCAGCTAGTTTGAATCCATGTCTCACGGGCCTGTTTGCAAGAAAGAGACCCCCCCACCCCCCCATTTCTTTTAGTTCCACTTGGCTCCAAACTTTGTGGCTGTTTCTGGAACAAGGCTGCATGATTTCATTTCCCTCCCTCCCTCCCTTCCTCTCTCTCTTCTCTTTCTGTCTTTTCCTTCCTTCCTCCCTCCCTCCCTTTATCTCCCTCCCTCCCTTCTTTTCTTCCTTCCCTCCTCCCTCCCTCCCTCCCTCCCGTCCTCTCTCTCTCTTCCTTCCTTCCTTCCTTCCTTCCTTCCTTCCTTCCTTCCTTCCTTCCTCCCTCCCTCCCTGTCTTTCTCTTCCTTCCTTCCTCCCTCTCTCTCTCTCTCTTCCTCCTTCCTTTCCTCCCTCCTTCTCTCTCTCTGTCTTTCTCTTTTCCTTCCTTCCTCCCTCCCTCTCTCTCTGTCCCTCCCTCCCTCCCTCCCTTCCTTCCTTCTTTCTTTCTTGTTAAGTTAAAATGAATTAAAAATTCATGTTATTTCCTGGAGTATCTGGAGAATTTCACAACATCCCCGGGAGATAATTGGTGCCTCCCCAGGGAACCACCAGGCGCAGGCTGGGGATGCTGGTGTAAATCACTTGAGTGCCAACAGCAGCTTTAATTAAGTTTTTTCCAGAATCAGATGCTTATTTCACTGAAAAATACTGGGCTTTGTTGACAAGTGACACACATAACATTTCATTCTCCAGGGATTTTTGTTTTGTTATCAGAAAGAGATTTCTTGGAGACCTGGNCTTGGAAGAGGCAGGAAGCAGGAAGCCTCCCACATATGCGGGGACCCTCCCTGTTATCTCTTGCTCCTCACTCTGCTCTGGGAGGGAGGTGCCAGGGTCCCCACTTTGCAGAGGACACTGAGGTTCCGGAATGCCCAGGAATTAGGAGGATCCCGTGCAGCCTGTAAGCTGCAAAGCTGGCAGCAGCCCTGCTTCTGCTTGCTCCAGAGGACATGTTCCTCCATGATCTCATGGTCACCCTGCGGTCCTCAAAGGGTTTCCCACCCACCTGGGGACATAAGACCCCAGCACAGCAGAAACACCCAGGCACGGCTCCAGGTTATTACCGGCCTTCATTCCTCAAATTGGGGGACCCTCCCCCACCAAGCACCAGGTGCCCTGGGCCCCACAAGGGAGGGGCAGGGAGACCTGTAAAAACCAGGAAAGGGAGGCACCCAGGTGGCTCAGCCGGTTAAGCATCCAACCCTTGGTTTCGGGTCAAGTTATGATCCCACAGTTTTGTGAGTTTGAGCCCCACGTGGGGTCCTGCACTGACAGTGCAGAGTCTGCTTGGGATTCTCTATCTGCCTCTCTCTCTGCCTCTCCCCAAATTGCACTGTCTCTGTGTCTCTCAAAATAAATGAATCAACTTAAAAATAAATAAATAAAACCAGGGAAGAAACGAGGGCAGAGTCCTGGGTCAGAAGATGCCACTTTGCTGCCCTTTTTCTCTTTTGTGGCTGGAAAGGCACTGGGAAGAAAGCCTAGAGAGCTGGGTTCTAGTCCCACCTCAGCCATGACCTCACATGACCTTGGCTGACCCCTTACTCCATCCTCAGAGCCTCTGAAACAGGATTTCCCATGGAGTGTCCTCTTCCCGGGAGGAGCTGGGAGTCTGCGATTCTAGGGGTTCACTTAACTCATCAGTACTAAGGATCCCACCAGGAACCACCTGACGTAGCTCCAAATCTCCATTTGTGGCACCTGCTTGTGTGATGTGACACTGACCTGTCATTCTGTGCCTTCACTCCACACTCCATTGGCGACTTGAACAGGAGACCCTAGAGCCTTAGCCCAGAGCCTTACACTCTGGCTGTGCACCAGGATTGCTGGGAGAGCTCTTTCAAAGCACAGACGCACAGGCCTGCCTGAGCCCAGGGATAGAGCTCATGACTCACTGTGTTCCCTGTTCTCTCTCACATAGTAGTATTTGGACTGTTGTCTCTAAGTGGTGGAGAGAGGCAGCCCAGCCCCTGCCCCAAAACTGGGGGCACTGCCCAGAGAAAGTACTCAGGACCCCAGAGAGAGGATGGAATTTCTGATTTGGGCTCCATCACTGATTTCTTGGGGCCCTTAGAACAAACCACTGGCTGGAAGATCCAGTACCATATTTCATCAGGGAGACTTGCCCTTCTCCCTTCTTCCACGGTGGGATTGTAAGCACATCATTGCCTGCACACCATCCCTGGCCACCCCAATGACAGTGGCCAATCTGTGACCCAAGCCTAGCCACTGAGAAGATTCCATCCCCTCTGAAAAGTGATTGGCCAAGGGAGTAACCATGAAACCAAGAAGAGCCAATCAGAGTCCCTCCTTCAGAGTGAGAAGAAACAGCTGATACTTTCACTTTTGTCTTCCTTCCTTCCTTCCTTCCTTCCTTCCTTCCTTCCTTCCTTCCTTTCGCAATCATCTTTCTTGGCTGAATGGAAAAAGTCAGTCTATGTAGTCAGAGAGAAGAAGGCAATGCATAGAGGCATACAGACCTGAAAGATAGATAGATGGGTAAATAGATAGATAGATGGATAGATGGATGAGTGGATAGATGGATAGATAGATGGGTAGACAAATAGATTGATGGATGGATACAGTTGGGTGGATAGATGGATAGATGGATGGGTAGATAGATGGGTAGATGGATAATGGATGGGTAGATAGGTAAGACAGATAGATGGATAGATATGTAGATTGATGGATGGATATAGATGGGTGAATAGATAGATAGATGGAAGGATAGATAGGTTGACTGATGGATGGATAGTTAGAAGGATGGACAAACAGATAGATGGGTAGATGGACAGATGGAGTTCTGGCTCCATTATTTGAGCCCCTGGAACCTCTGTCCCTGAAGCCAGAGGGAGCTATCCTGCTCTAGCTGCCTGCTCTGTGAAGGGAAGTTGCCTGGGACTTCCGTCACCTGCAGCAGGAAGAGCCCCTCTACCACATCCTGTCTGCTCACCTCCCTGACCTAGGCCTTGGCCTCCTGACCCTCAGGGGTTTCTAGGTGTTTTCTGCTGGCCCTTCCAGCAAGATGATCGACGACTCCAAGCTGCGTGGGCTGCCCCGACACAAAGCACAAAGCTTGCAGACCAGCAGCGCGAGCCACCAAATGTTTGTAACAAAAGTGTTGATAACACAGCTTTCCAATAAATCCAGAGCCTTCTGTTTCTAAGGGAGGGATGGGAGGGCCGCATGTGGTGGGGGGGGCAATGGAGGCAAATTACTTTTGTTCTCCACAGAGTCTGTGCTGGGTTTGCTCGCCTCCCCGGTGCTCTGCTGAGTTGGAGAACCTTCCAGCAGGGCCGGCTTCTGGGCGGGTGACAGTCATATTCAAATCACTTTTGCTCCCCAGCCCGGCACTTGGGCCCAGGTGCCTGCTGGATTTAGAGCACAGGCCCCCCTTCCTCCAAGAAATCTATGCTTAGCACAGCCAGGGCCTGGACTCTTGTCATTAGGAGGTATAAAATCCTAATTTATATTGCTGGGAGGGTAATTTATACACTAATGTAAATTTCTTTTACTGCTGATTTTTGAGCAACTGATGTGCAATTATTTCCGGCTCCCCTTCCAATGCAATTCTAATATGACTGCCTGCTAATACCTTAATATTCTTTACGATTGCCAGAGATGATATTTTTCCCGGATCAAATGCATCCAGTGGGGTTTGACATAATTGGGTTAAAGATTTCTCTTTCTGAAGCTGTAAGACTGTTAGGCTTATCTGGGCTGGTGGGAGGCTGGTGGGGCTGGGGGGTGGGGAGAGGGATGATGGCAGAGGCCTTTTGTGTTCCTTATTCTCCCAGCCTGGGCCTTTCTCCTTTCCTGGACCCCGGGTCTCCTGTCTGCCTCCTATGTGCTCAGCCCAGAGGATGCCACTTTGTTGCCATTACATGGAAATGGGGTGCGAAGACACATAGTTACCTTAAGGGCCTGTCTTGGAGAGGAGGGGTAACTGGGTCTCCAGGAGAATGATTTTTGCTTTAGGGACACACCAGCCACGGATGGCGGGCCTCACCTGTATGAACCAGGGTGTGTGAACGGTGCTGTGCTGGGTGTTTCTGTCAGCTGGTGAACACGATGTGCGTCTTGAGGGGTCTGGCTGTGCTGTGGGCATTGCCATGTCTACAGCAAGAATGACGTTGTCTTCAGAATGTGTCTTTCTTCCTGGCCCTGCTGTGGGCAGCTGAGAGGCCACAGGACTTTCGATGCCTTTCGATGTCTGCCCCAGGCCGTGCTCTGACCTCTACACCATGCCGTCCCTTCTGAGTAATTAACAGCAACCCTCAGACTATGATTGGCACCCCTCTTTACTATGATCCAGGAGCAGCATTTGATTTTCATTTTATCTCCCATTTTCCTTACCTGTGTAGCTGGGACCTCCCAGAAAATCCTTTTGGCCTCTTCTTTTTTATTTACCTATTTTTCAAAGAGCTTATTTATTTATTTTGAGAAAGAGAAAGCATGAGCTAGGGCGGGGAAGAGAGAGAGGGAGAGTGAGAATCCCAAGTAGACTCTGCGCTGTCAGTGTGGAGCCCAACATGGGGCTCAGACTCACGAACGGTGAGATCATTACCTACCTGAGCCAAAGTTGGACGCTTAACTGACTGAGCCACCCAGGCACCCCTTGATTTGAGGATCTTAAGGACCTGATTTTCACCCCCCGGGTTACCACTAACTCACTACGGGCATATCCTTAATTGTCTGGGGCCTCAATTTCTTCATTTGTGAATCAAGGCCAACGACCCCCAACTGAAGGCTCCCAGAGGATGGTATAGGAGGTGATACTGATGGTGATGATCATCATAATAACAGAGCACAACGATAGACGCGAGCTTTCTACGTGCCAGAGTCCACTCCACGGGTCTCACGCACACTCCTTTCTTTCTCCTGGCACAGCTCTGTAACATACTCCTCCCAGGAAGCTGTCCATGTTACGGATGACACAGCTGAGACCCAGAGAGCTAAGCCACTTCCCCCAAATCACGTGTGTCGTCAAAGGAAACAAAGACTGCCCACAAAAGAACAGGCAAAGGCTACTCCTTCGGAACCTGTTATAGCAAAGGTTGTGTTTGGCAGAGACCCACAGTTGGACTGATTTATAGTGGGAAAAGGATGGGGGGCTGTTGGCATGGGGAAGCTGCCGGCAGGCTAACTGGAAAGGGTACGTCCTATGTGATTGGCTTCCCTTGATTGGTCTTAAGTTGTACATGGGCACAAGTATTTGGGAAGCCACCAGTTATTGATTAAGCCCTGACTCTTTTTTAAAATGTTTATTTTGAGAGAGAGAGAGAGAGAGAGAGAATGAACAAGGGGAGAAGGGGAGTCAGTGCAGAGAGAGAGAGGGAGAGTGAGAATCCCAAGCAGGCTCCACACTGTCAGTGCAGAGCCTGATGTGGGTCTCGAACTCACGAACCTTGAGATCATGACCTGAGCTGAAGTCAAGAATCAAACACTTAACCAACTGAGCCACCCAGGCACCCCCGAGCCCCAACTCTGCTGAGCTGATAGCCACAGAAGTCATAGTTTAGCTTCCTGGACTGGTTATCGCAGATGGTGGGTGAGAGGTCTATTTTTATATCCCATCTGGCCCTTATCTGGCCATTGAGTTTCCCCCCATATAGTGCTCTGTTGGGCTCCTGGCTGCAGGACGGTCCTGAAGAGGAGAGAGGAGCTGGCAGAGGATTTCCTGCACAGGGTGAAATGCCTGTTTCCTGGCCAGAGTCAGAGGCCTCAGGGCTAGTGGGCACTGTCCTGACCCAGGCAGCATGTGAGCCCAGGGAGCAGGGCAATCCTGGCCTGAACTGGAGCCCCAATGCAGAAGGCAGCTCCATGGAACAGCTGTTGTGAGGGCTACTGAAAGAAAAGAGGCCACGTCCAAGTTTGCATTCCAAAGTTACCGAAAGACCAACCACGTGAGAGCTCTTACAACTGAGCAACAAAGGGTGAAGGGCTTGGATAGGTGTTTCTCCAAAGAGGACATACAAATGGCCACCAAGGGGTATGGAGAGATGCTGACCGTCCTCATCATTAGGAAGATGCAACTCAAAACTACTCTGAGACCCTACCTCAAACCCTCAGGATGCGATTACTAAAAAGCCTTGGAAAGTAATAAGCATTAGTGAGTGAGTGGAGGAATCAGGGCCCTCATGCACTATGGCTGGGAATGTAAAATGGTGCATCCACTGTAGAAAGCAGTATGGAAGTTCCTCAAAAAATTGAATCAGAATTACCATACAATCCAGAAATCCCACTTTTGGGGACCTTTCCCAAAGAATTGAAATGAGGATCTCAAAGAAATATTGGGACAGCCATGTTGATAGCTGTGTTAATCACAAGAGCCGTAAGGTGTCCATTGACGGGTGAATGGATGAACGAAATATGATAGATACATACAAGGGAATATTATCCAGTCTAAAAAAGGAAGGAAAGCCTACCACTTGCTACCACATGGATGGACCCTGAGGACATTAAGCCAAGTGGAATAGGCCAGTCACAAAAGGACAAAGACTGTATGATTCTACTTGTATGGAGGATCCCAGGGAGTCAAACTCTCAGAAGCCTAATGGACAGAGGTGGTTGCCAGGTGCCAGGGGAGGAGAGAATGTGATATTGGTGCTTAGTGGGTGCAACATTTCATTCTTGCAAGATGAGAAGAATTCTGGTGATTGGTTGAGCAACAATGAACGTACCAGTACTACTGAACCATACGCTTAAAAATGCCAAAGAAGGTACATTTTGTGTTATGTAGATTTGACCACAATTAAAAAAAAAAAAAAAAAAGCAACTGCCAAATCACATGTGCCCCTGGGAGGTGGAGCCGGCTGGGAATTGCCTGCCAGGCTTGGGCTGAGTAACTGTTCTTGCTGTGGCCTCTGTCTCTGAGGCGACACCTCCTGGTTCCCTGGGATGGCTCCTCTGATCCCCTCAACGGCCAGGGAATTGGAGCATTAGCGGCGGGTGAGAGCAGTCCATGCCAGGACCCAACCCACTCAACAACCATTCCTACCTGCGCCGTCCGTGCTGACAGTTCTTAGTTTTGCTCCTTTTTCAGGCAGGCAGCAATGTACTCAGGGAAGGCAGAACTCTCCCTGACATGAGATAATCCACTTCCTCTCTGTGAGTGATTGGTCTGGGGGTGGACATGAGACCTGTTCTGGCCATGAAGATACAAGACAAGTTCCTGGGGCCTTCTGGAAAAGGTGTTTTGCTCTGAAAAGAGGATGCTATGGAAAAGAGGCTCCTTTCCTGCCCTTTCGCATCTTTCTGCTTTGAATGTGGTTGTGTGGTGCTCCAGCAGCCCTATTGTGACCATGAGTGACAAGTTCAAGGACAGAAAGCTGACATCCTGTGGATGGCAAAGCAAGGGGACCAAAGCTGTGTCTTTGATGGCATGGTTGAGCCACACTGTACCCAATCTAGCACTGTAAACCCCCTGGGCCTCTTTCATTTGTGAGAACTGATGTGTTTAATCCTGATGGTCAAGTTTGCTGCTATGCTCCGAGCCCAGTGGAATAGAGTGGGACATACTGGGTGCTCTAATTGGCCTCGCCCTTCCCATCACCCCCAGCTTGGAGGGAAGTGGATTTGCCACCAAGAAAACATCTCCAGTTCTACTCCTTTGTCTTCCTCTCTTCCAATCCTAGCTCCCCTTTTAACAACATTCCTACCCTTTCATTTTCTTGAGAGGCTCCCCTTCTTTCTCCTTTGTTGCTTGGGGACCTCATCTCAGACCTATCCCTGCTTCTTACTTCTGCTCACATCCTTTGCTCTGGCTCTTTGGGGACACCTGCCTTCCCCCAAGTGCTCAGTGGCGCCTGGGTCTGCCCGGAGTTCTCTCCCCCACATCCTGCCGCCTCACTTGTTCTAACACCTCCTCAGGGGCTCGACCCTGGGGAATGTTCTCTGATTCCCTCCCTTCCCACAGCCCCCACCCCTGGGGGTGTCTGAACCGTGACCTCCTCTGGGCAGAGACCAGCAGTCAACGTGTCCTTACTGAATGATGTGTTTGCTATCCTTCCTCAAGAACCTGACCGTCAAGGCACTTTATGTGGACCCCACGTCATCCAGTTCTTACATCCACACCCCAGGTGGCTCTGGGGACATTCTGGCCAGAGATAAGGGAAGCCACATCACTTTGTCAGGCTCTCCTTAGTGTCTTTGTTCTTTTTGTGTCCCAGTGAGCAGAAGATGCTGGTCTAAGACATAGACATGATACCCGAGGGCTTTACATAGAATCCATTTTATTTTCTACTCAAGATAATATTATGAAGTGAGATGAATTCTCCCTGGTTTCTCAGCCCTTAATTGGAGGAATTCCCCTCCCCCCAACCTCTGCCCACAAAAGTCTGAATAGTGGAGAGGGATGAAGACAAAGAGACTGTTGTAATCCGTGGGCAAGCTGGGGGCCTAACCCGGCCTTCCCAGCGGGAGGTGGGTGGGTGGGGGGGCTTTAGATCTGAAATGATTGGCAGTGGCTGCAGCCAATCACAGCTTTCCCTTGCTCATTTGGGACCCGGGGAAAAAAAAATTAACAGGGGTGCCCGGATGGCTCAGTCGGTTAAGCATCTGACTCTTCATTTCAGCTCAGGTCATGATCTCACGGTTTGTGGGATTGAGCCCCACATCGGGCTCTTTGCTGACAGCTCAGAGTCTGCATGGGATCCTTTCTCTCCCTCTCTCTCTCTCTGCCCTTTCTGCTCCTGCTCTCTCTCTCTCACTTGCTCTTGCTCTCTTTCTCGCAAAATAAATAAATAAACCTTAAAAAAAAATAACAGAGTAGCAAGCATGCCCAATTTTTCAAGCTAATGAGCAAGATAAAGGAGTTATGCAGAGCACTTTATACTTTCATTTCCTCCCTTCAGCACAATAAGGATACATGATGTTCTGGAGCAACACATCCAGGCTCTGGGTACCAGGATGGGGAACACTGGAGATGTCTTTAGTTCCTGTGTTCCCCAGGAGACAGTGGAAGTGTCACACGCCCCAAATCCCCTAAGCCCAAGATGCAGGATTTTCCAACTGGCTCCTGGGACCAATAATAGTCTCTCCTGGTCCCATTTTACAGATAAGGAAATCGAGGCCCAGGCAGGGTCATTGGTTTGCCCAAGGTCACACGTGTAATCAGCTGTGGAGCTGAGTTTTGAACTCAAGCCATGTCCTGAATCGCGATCCTGCCTCCCAACAAAATGACCGATGAGCTATTCGATTTCAGGCTCTCCTGGCTGTGTTGCAGGCTGGACCATCACGGCTCACAGGCTGAGAACGACGCCCAGATAAACCTCACACCTCTCCGCCTCAGGGTGGCAGTCCGTTCATGGAGCCAGAAGCTCACCAGGGTCTCTTTGGAACTGGACCTCGGTAGCCCCAGGGCTGGGCAGGAGAGGTTGGGGTGTGTCTGGTATGTGAGGAAGGCGTTGTTTTAGGCATCTGTGGGTGTGGCCGGTGTCCATCGGAACCCTCACCTTCGACATCCTGGTGCTGTAAATACACCTCTCCTCCGATCCCTTCTGTTCCAGGCCTTTGTCATGATGAGCAAGGTTCAGGGTGTCCTGAAGGGTGGTGGCCCTGAGGGGGTGACTCAGAAACCCCTTGGACTTCTTCCTGGATCGCTTCCCTGCCCTCATCAGGGGAGCAGATATCCTCCAAGAGAGCACCTTTATGTTCTCAGCATTGGCCCGGGTCCGAATCAGACAGGGACACTGTGTGAGTCCGTGAGAAGGGCAAAGCAGCCCCTTCGATGGGCAGACAAAGATCTTTGCTTGGGAAGACCCCAGACACGTCCTCCTGGTGTGGAGGAAAGTTCAATGTCTATATCACAATGCGTCTTAGCTGTGTGACTTTGGGCAAATTTCTTAAGCACTCTGAGTCTCATTCACAAAATAGAAATTACTATTTTCTAATTAAGTTTGATATCTACCGAGAACCTGACACAGCTACTGATTCATGACGCGTGGACCACGAGCCTTCATTCCCTTTCTTTTCCATAGTGACATCTGGGTGATGGAGGCAGAGGGAATCTGGGGCAGGGCACACAAGTAGACTACATTTCCCAGGTTCCCTTGCAAGTAGGAGGGGCCATGTGACTGAGCTCCCGCCAGTGAAATGGGGCAGAATGAAGGCATGTCCACACATGGCCCATAAGGTCCTCTTTCCTAATCTTACAGTTCTGTTTACATTCTGTCAGAGAATTTTGTCCCTTGGCCATGGCCAGTGGCCAGGATACTGGCAAGTGTAGTAACCTTCCCAACGAATTGTGGTGGATGGTCAGCAGTCTTCATCATATAGTCATAAAAAAAAAGGAGGATGCACTTCCCTGGCTCTTTCCCCTACCCCGCTGGTTAAAAGGCGGATGTAATGGCAGGAGCTAGAGCAGCCACTTTGGACCCAGATTGGGAAGCCGCATGTTGAGGTTGGCAGAGCTGCTCCCCCACCCCTAGTTTTGGGATGACTTCTCTGGATTGTTCCATGAGATACAAATGTGATTCCAACTTGGCATTGTGTTCTGGGTCTTATTGTTACCACAGCTCAGACTCCCTTTCCACAGCTATGCTTCTGCTTCTGATGAACTAGTTAGCTGGCGGAGGATTCGGAAGAAAAGATTCCTCTCTTATGCATTATTTTGGTCTCCTTACAGGACGCTCTGCAGAAATAGAAGGAGACTTTACATCAGTATCTGAAGGGAGTCTCATCCTCATGCTGGGTCCTCTTCATGATTTCTCCTAGACAGTCCAGCAGCCCTTGTAGCATTCCTGGTTGCCTGTGCTGGTGTCGTGAATATAAGGCATTGCCTTGACACTGAGCGAATATCTCGAACTCTGATCGTGACAAGAACGCTTGAGGTAGCAGAGCAGCAGGGCTGGAAAACACTCCAGAACGAGCCCTCTATGCTCAGAATGGCTAAAGAAATAAAAAGAAGGCACCCCAAAAAAATCCATAAAGAAAGAATAGCACACAGGTTTTTTGTTTTCAATTTTTTTCATTATACGACCCACACCTGGTACTGATCCCGTAATATTCAAACGCAAAACAACTCCTGCAAAAACCCCATCACAAAGCCTCAGAAAATGCCAGACATGTGTGTCTAGTTAGGCTTTGTGATTCTCTGAAGAAAGAAAACGAGCTTAAATATTTTAATTGGACTCACATGTCTCCTGTGGCCCTGAACATGTGCTTTCAGGATGCTGCTTGATTTAATGGCCATATCAGGGATGTAGTTCATTTTCCAGAATAAATGGGGCCTTTTGGCCAAGAAATAGAGCCATTGGTTCTTGTAGGGTTGTTTTTTCCTCCCCTCCTGTGATTCCACTTAAGCCAAAGCGCTGAGGACTCAGAGAGGTGCGCGGGACTTTAGACTCGTGTCGGTGAACATGAATCGAAAGCCACCCTGGTGCTTTACAAGATGAGCATGGTGGCCCACCGAGGCTAGGGGACCCACCTGTGGGAGCAGCTGGTAAGGGCCAGCCGTGGCATTAGCACGTACGTTCTGGTTTTCCCAGCCCACTGAAGAAGGAGCTGACTCTTCCATTTATGAGCTGGTGTTTGGCTTTGACTCCACTCCTGCCTTAAAGATCTCTTAGCACAAAGGCGGACGGACCGTAACTAAGCGGATGAGAGGCGCCTATTACTTCCATCTGGTGGGGTGTGTCTTTGAAACATGGCCCTCAGAATGGGTGTGTGTGTGTGTGTGTGTGTGTGTGTGTGTGTGTGTTGATTGTGATGAAAACCTGCTGCACCTTTAGCCCTGTAGAACCGGACCCTGCCCCTGGCCTGCGCCGGTCCTGCCGTGGCGGCCGGGAGGTGAGGCCAATGGCAGGACCCGGGGCTGGGTTTCCTGTGTGTTGGCTGAATGGGGGGCAGCAGCCGTTTACTTTTGAGTTAGGATTTTTTTTTTTCTTGTGCTCCATGCCTGGGGGAGGGTGCATTTTAGGCTGGGGTTCCCCCAGTGGGGTACAGGGTTTGAGTCTTGGTTATCAAGTTTCAGGGATCAGAAAATTGGAGGCAGGAGCTCTCCAGGGTCCCCCTCATCTTCTTATGCCCCTACTCCCTGTGTCAGCCTGCGAATAAGGCCTGGGGAATAGCTTTCTTGAACAAGCCTGGGAAGAACACGCCAGATGAACCAAAGGTCATGAGCTGCCCCGAGCTGTCCGTCCGTCTGCGTTCCGCCATCTTGAGTTTCAGGGAAGAGCACTTGCCCTTTCTCTCCCAGAACTCTCCTCAGTCCTGGCTGGCCTCCTTGTAAACCTGTGCCTCCTCCTGGAAATGGTAGCTGCCGTGAGAGAGTGTGGATGATTCAGGGCCGCCCGTCCACCCCTTAGGAAGGCTGCTTGTCGTGTGAACCCAGTGCAGAGTGGCCTGCTCATTATGCCTTGGGGGCATCTGTCCCACAAAGAGGCTGCTTTTTTTGGGCCAGCCTTTGTAGGACACATCTGACCAAGAGCTCTTTCTCTCGGCTAACCTGTGCACTCCCCATTCACCTGGTTGAGAGAGAAATTCTTTGGAATGGTTACTGGTTCTCCTCTGGACGAGAGAGTTCTGATTCTGGATGAAATCGGACCTCTGCCCCTCCCCGCCCATGCTTGCTGTGTCTCATCCACAGCTCTGTCCTTGCTCAAATGATCCTGTGTTTCTAGAGGCCAAATGGGGAGGGGGGGGGCTGTAGCCGCAGGCTGCTCCCCTGAGAGCACGAGAGAGGGTCCGAGACGTCTTGACACTCAGCCAGCGTGAGCCAACTGCACTGTTCTCGGCTTCATTGTTTCTTAATTAGCTCTAATTACTCTGTCATCATAAATGTACTGACATCGAAAGCCTTCAAGTCCCTTTAAGGAGCTGGCAGTAATCGGCCTCATTAATCTTGCTGATTCCCATCTTTTGAAGATTGCTGGTTTGCTTTCGAAAAGAGGCTATGTTTGGTGCCAGCTTCCCACCTCTCACTGCATGGCTCAGTGTTTTGGAGAAAATGTGGCCCAGCACCTGGGGGGCCCGTCCACACCCCCCCTCCAAGGCCTGTCTTCTCTTTGTCTCTTTCTAGGTCTGGGGTGGGGGTAGTTGCCCCTTCCTGGGAGAGATTGGGAGGTCCTGCTGTGAGGTCGTGCAGCATGAAGACAGGGCACAGGGCATCACTCAGGTCTGCCTCGGCATGGTGCATTTCGTCTCCTTTGGGCCAAGGTCCTGGGGTCGCAATCACTTAAATACTGAATTTTGGGCATCCATTTCCTCACTCTGCTCCCCCTAACCCCTGCCATGTTTTCCAACGGGGATTCCAGGCTGTCGAGTATCTCCCTTCCACATGGGCTCCAAGGACGTGACCAAACCTTGTAAGTCCTGTCTCCTTTTTTAGATAGTCTATGGTAGTGGGACTGGCGGGTTACACATGGAGTTCAGATGCCAAGGTAGCAAGTTCTGAAGCAAGGTGACTTGGATAACGTTCATTTTTAAAATTTCTATTTATTTTTTTAAAGCTTATTTATTTATTTTAAGAGAGAGTGAATGTAGAGGGGCAGGAAGTGGGGGAGAGAATCCCAAGCAGGCTCTGCGCTGTCAGTGCAGAGCCTGTCGTATGGCTCGAACTCACGAACCTGAGAAAATGACCTGAGTGGAAATCAAGGGTCGGATCCTTAATCAACTGAGTCAC
Organism: Crocuta crocuta; assembly: GCF_008692635.1. Taxonomy (NCBI): domain Eukaryota; kingdom Metazoa; phylum Chordata; class Mammalia; order Carnivora; family Hyaenidae; genus Crocuta; species Crocuta crocuta. The sequence goes on from NW_027532208.1 coordinate 3,393,263, forward strand.
CCAGGCCCCCCTTCCCCCCGAGTGTTTATTGAGGGTAGTGTTTATACCGCGGACCCTTGAACACGGGTTTGAACTGCACGTGTCTGCTCACACACAGACTTGTCTGACACAGTGCAGCTCTGTAAATGTATTTTCTCCTCCTTACGACTTTCTTAATAACATTTTCTTTTCTCTAGCTTATTTTACTGTAAAAATGTGGTATATACTTATAATGTACAAAATGTGTGTTCACTGGACTGTGTGGTAGTGGGAAGGCTTCTAGTCAACTGTAGGCTATTAGTAGTTATGTTTTTAGGGTGTTACAAGTTATATGTGGATTTACAATTGTGCAAGGGGTTGGTGACCCTATGTTCAAGGGTCATCTGTATATAAACAAGGGGGGTTAAGGTCATGGCCAGGCATGTGGTACTGAGAGCCTAGCCCATGAGACAAGTTAAGGTTGGAAATGGGGTGTGAGCAAGGATTCTGGGAGCAGGATGGAGTGTGTTTGTGTGCATGTGTGTGTATGTGCGTGTGTGTGTAATAGTGTGTGTATATGACATGTATATGGGTATGTGTGTATATATGCATGTGCATATGTGAGTATGTGTGTTACATGTGTGTGTATGTGTGTATATATGCATGTGAATGGAAGTGTGATGTGTGTGTAAGTGTTGTGTGTGTATAGTATGTATGTGTGTGTGTATATATACATATGTGAATGTGAGTGTGATGTGTGTGTGTAAGTGTTGTATGTGTGTGGGTGTTACATGCATGTGTATGTGTGTATATATGCATATGTGAATGTGAGTGTGATGTGTGTGTGGGTTACATGTGTGTGTATGTGTATATATATGCATATGTGAATGTGAGTGTGGTGTGTGTGTGTAAGTGTTGTGTGTGTGTGTTATGGTGTGTGTGTGTGTGTGTATATGTCCATAGGTGAATGTGTGTTTGTACATGTGTGTGGTAAGTGTTGCGTGTGTGTGTGTGTGTGTGTGTGTGTGCGCGCGCGCGCACAGAGCTGAGTACAGAGCCAGGGCCGGGAAGAGTGGGCGAACATCGGGCCTCCTTTCCTGTATGCCTGATGGACGCCCAGCATGTAAGGAAGCAATGGTGTCCTGAGAGCCGGGGCCTTTAGAACAAGTTCCGCAGGGGCTGGGCTGACATTTGACACTGGTTGTCACTGTGTGTAGAGCCCTCCTTCTGACCTCAGACCCGGCTGAGTTCCCTGCTGCTCCTGGTGGGGGTTGGGTCCACCTTCACCCCTCTTCCATCGGATGGTCTTAGTTCCTCATCTCAGACCTTTTCTTAGTGACATTGATAGACCTTTATGCAGAATGAGTTCTTGACGTTCTATCTTGGCCAGTCCTGGTGGGCTCCAGACAAACCCCGGCTACTGGCTGCACCTCAGGGAGGTCTCTTCCCTCCTTGTCCACGCACACATCCCTTGTCTTCTTCTCACGGTCTCAGGCCTTGTTCTCCCACAAGGCATGAGAAGCTTGTTTCAGTGTTCCCCACCTCCGACCAGGTGAATGGGCAATAGTACTACCAATGGCCTCCACTTACTATGTGTTGGGCATCCTTCTCTACAGATATTTCCTCCTTGTATCCCTCAAATCAATGGGGGTGGGGGTAGTTCCATTCCACAGATGAGCAAATAAAGCCTGGACTACAGGTTAAACATTTTACCTGTAGGCCAACAAGATTAAGTGACAGAGGCAAGAATTGTTTTTCTTTTCTTTTTTGTAAAGTTTATTTATTTATTTTGAGAGAGAAAGTAGAGGGGACGGGTAGAGAAACAGAGGAAGAGACAGGATCCCAAGGAGGCTCTGTGCTGTCAGTGTGGAGCCTGACACGGGGCTGAATCCCACAAACCATAAGATCATGACCTGAGCTCCCATCTATCAAGAGTCAGATAGATGCTTGACTGGCTAAGCCACCCAGGCTCGCCTGAGGCAAGAATTGAATCCAGGTTTGTGTGACTAAATCTTTACCTTTCCATGATGTCATACCATCTGCCAAACCGATGGCTTGCTTGGCACCAGTAGTAACCAGGAGGCAGGCCACAAAGAAGCACACCTGTCAGCCTCCGTACTGGGAGGGTTTCCAAGAAGAAGGCATGGCCCCTGCCTTTGAGAATGGCCAATCACATCACCTATTACTACACACAGTTTCTGCTTTCATCCGAAAACAGTGCCGAACCTGGATGAAGCTCATTCGACCTCTAGCCTGTGCCCTTTTGGTTGTAGGGTGCCCCCTGCATGGAATGCTTTCCCCCTTCAGTTATTTTAAAGAATTAACTATTTTGTTCAGAGGTCATTATAGATGCACATGCAAGTGAAGGTAATTCCTTGGTCATCTGGTATACCCGTTTCCACATTTACCCCAATGGTAACGTCTTGCAGACTATGATACAGTTTCACCACCAGGAAACTGACATTGACCTTGTTCAGTTATTCCCAGCTTTACATGTACTTACATGAGTGTGTTTACTTCTGTGCAATTCTGTCACGTGGAAGTTCGAGTATCTATCACCCTAGTCAAGATGCAGACAGTACCATTCCACCCCCAGAAGGGTTCCTTGTCCAGCCACACACACCTCCTATCCACTGCCGTTTTATTTGCATTTTGACCTTTCAGCCAGCTCTGCACCGGCTGCGACGCCTCCTTGAAATTTGCTGCCTCTGGCTCAGACATCTGCTTCCTGGCTGGGCTGCTATGTGGCCTTTAGCATTTGCTACCTTGGAAGGAATTCTGACTCCTATGTCACCGTGCCTCAGTTTGCTAATCAGTATGATGGGAAGATTATGCTGACCTCCTGGGGCCTGGGGAGATCATTGAGTGCGGTAATGCGTATGAAGTGCACAGCCCACTCTTGGCACCTGGCACCCCCTCTTTCTGTCTCACCCAGCCAGACTGTGAGTCCTTCAAAGCAGGGGGCTCCATCCAGAGATGGTTGCTCTTTGATCCCTTCTTTGGGCCCTACATCTCCTGCCTCTGCTCCTGGATTGAATTAGCTTATTTATTTATTTATAAAGTTTATGTATTAATTTTGAGAGAGAGAGTGTGAGTAGGGGAGATGGAGAGCAAGAATCTCTCGAAGCAGGGCTTGAACCCACGGAACTGTGAGATGATGACCTGAGCCGAAATCAAGAGTCCGATGCTCAACCACCTAAGCCACCCGGGTGCCCCCAGGGACCGAGTTTAAAAGAGATACTCCTTGGGGCACCTGGGCAACTCAGTCAGCTGAGTGTCTGACTCCTGATTTTGGCTCAGGTCATGATCTTGCTGTTCATGAGATCGAGCTCCGCTCTGTGCTGACAGCGCAGAGCCTGCCTGCGATTCTCTCTCTCTCTCTCTCTCTCTCTCTCTCTCTCTTTCTTAAAATAAACAAACATTGAAAAGAAAGAGACAGTCCTTGCTGGGACTAGAAAACATGCCATTGGGAAAACAGATCCAATTCCATCTATTCTGGGCAGAAAAGCTCTGGGCTGGCAGTGGGGTTGGGGGCTCCCTTCTGCACCCCCCTCCCCGCCCCGGAACGGCCTCCCTCCACAGCCCTCTGCCCTCTCCCTGCCAGCGCTCGCCCCAGCAGCTGACAGAACTGATTACTGCCTGTGAGTGATAATATAATTCAGTTCCCCTCAAGGAGAGATGCTATCAGAGAGGCTTTTTTAAGAGGAAAAAATATATAATATACTGGTTGAAAAGGGCTATCTTTCTTCCTGGAAGAACAGTTATTAATCTCTTCCTAGTACATTTTCATATCATTTTGGACATTTATTTCCAGGCCGTGATATTATAAAACCAGGCGTCTGTGTCAGCTTTGATGCTGTGGAACACGCTGGAACATGAAAAGGCGTAATTACTGCTGCGGCCATTGGAATTGCTAACGAGATCCTGACATTTTCAAATCGGACCCATTTCTCAGTGATCCAGAAGTGAGCTGTGCAGCTGTGTGGGCTGCATGTGAATGAGGTGGCTCCCAGCTCCAGGGGACAGGAAGGAGACAGGGTGGGTGGGGACGCCTTCTATTCTTGGAGCTGAGCCCCAGCAGCAGGATCCCAATGAGGCTGAGGACCGGAGGGCGGCACTGACCCTCTGCCTCCAAGCTGCCTCCTGCCACTTGCAAGAGAGGACATTTATTCTGGGTTTTGGGGGCTTTATTTTCTTTTTCTTTTTTAAATCTTTATTTATTTATTTATTTATTTATTTAATTTAAAAAAAAAATTTTTTTTTAATGTTTTTATTTATTTCTTGGAGAGAGAGAGACAGCGTGAGCAGGGGAGGGTCAGAGAGAGAGGNTATTTTTGATAGAGCAACAGAGTGTGAGTGCGACAGGGGCAGAGAGAGAGGGAGACCGAATCCAAAGCAGGCTCTGGGCTCTGAGCTGTCAGCACAGAGGCTGATGCGGGGCTCGAACTCACAAACTGCGAGATCATTACCTGAGCCGAAATCAGATGCTTAACAGGCTGAGCCACCCAGGCGCCCCTGGGCCTTTATTTTCTGATTTAGGGTGGTCAGTTCAGTAAGTGTTCGTGGAAGACTCGCTATGTCCTGCGCGCTGGGGGGAGAGCAATGACCAATGCGGAGTTCCTTTTCCCAGAAGAGGTTTCCTCTTCCCCCATGCCCCTGCAACCCTGCTTTCTCTCCCTCGTCCTGTAAGTGCTGGAGCAGTGGTTGGAATGTGCTAGAAACGCAGATCCTTGAGCTTCCCCATGGGCCTATGGAGTCTGGAATTCTGAGGGTGGGGACCCAGGGACCTGTGTCAAGCAGCCCTCTGGTGACGCTCATGCACCCTGTTGTTGGAGAGCCCCTGCCTCACATCTTCCTCTGCCTGTCCTGGGCCTTGCAGATTACAGTGCAGACCCCTGGCCCACCTCTTGTGGGATGAAGCTGGGGTGGCTGTCCCTGAGCTGTCTGAGTCCAACACCCCTGCTCTCCAAGCCACGTCCCCAACCCTGAAAGCTGGGGGGTGGGCTGGAAGTCTCATGGGCCCCTTGAATCTCTAAATGGAGCAGGTGCATGTGAAGCCACGGGCTGTGAAACCTCAGGGAGCAATGGCTGTGGGCCGTGCTGCCCCTCGAATGGGGGGCTGGGAGCAGGGCAGGGGACGGTTGGAATGGGGGGTGGGGAAACCAGAGGCAGACCTGAAGGAGGGGTCGGGGGAAAGGCAGCAAGGTCAAATAGATGTTCTTTCTGCTCTCCTTGGGCCTGGACATCTCCCACGTCCTCTTGAAAAATGGCACTAATATTTGAGAAAACAAATCTGGCAGTCATGCTGGGCTCCTCTCTCTCCGGTGCCCCATCCCCATCCGTAATCAGTGGTTTCTGTCTCCGGTGCTCTCTGTCCCCACCGTGCCTGCCCTTATCACCTGGACCCTGGCCGCAGCATCTGAATGTGCCACCCCATCCCCCCATCCGGCACACAGTCCCTGCTCCATGTGTGGAGCCCTGAGGGACAAGCTGGAAGAGAGGTGGGCCCCGGTGGGACGGCCAAGGGTGTTAGGGGACAGAACATTGGAAAGCCAGGAGAGGCAGGAGCCTCTGGAAAGGGAGAGACTGTGCATCACAGGGGCGGGGGGCAGCAGTGGGGAGCAGGGCAGGAGGTGAGCATCCATGGACAGAAGGTGCGGAACAAAGCACCCCAAACAGCGGATGTTGTGCTCTTTCCTGGCGCGGGGGTGACGGGTTGGGCGTGGCGGTCCTCACTCAGGGTTCCTCACTCGGCAGCGGGCAGTAGCTGAGTGAGGCCACCCTGGAGGCTTTGCACGTCCAATCCTCGGGCTGGGCACCCTCCTTGGGCCTCTCTCTGCCTCCACGTGGTGTCTTCAGTGCGCAGAGGCATCAGGGTGGCTGGATTTACCAGGTGCTCTGACTTGTGCATGCCTTAGGGAGCCGGGCAGGAGCTCTACCTCCTGTTATGACCCAGCCTCAAAGCCTCAGGGGGTCACCCGTGGCCCTGGAGTGTGTTGATAATGGATGACAGTGGCTTGGCCGGGCTGGAGGGGACCCAGGAGCCTTAGGAAAGTGTGGCCCTGGTGGCCCAGGGAGCCCAAGGAAAAGATGTCGCAAAGAGAATTGGGAACCAGGATCTAGACAGAAACTTTGACGTTCTTGGTGCTTCCCTGTCCCTGTGTGTCCCCGTGGGTTACCCGCTGCTTCCGTACCAGCCCAGGTGACCCGTTTAGGGACCCAAGTCCCAGGCTACATGAGTGCCCCTCCATCCCTTTCCTTCTCTGACTCCCTTTCTCAGAACTGACCAGAGAGATCAGCCTGTGTCTGTATCTGTATCGTGTGAAGACCACGGACTTCTTTAGGGTGTCCCAGGGCCTGGCACACAGTAGGTCCTTAATTGATATTTGGTGAAAGGAACCACCTATTATTCACACTAGATGTTCTCTTAATTCTTCTCAATTAAGTATCCCCCCAACTTCCTTAAAGCTCCAGTTAAAATTTTTTAAAAATATTTATTCATTTTGAAGGAGATAGAGAGCACAAGCAGGGGAGGGGCAGAGAGAGAGGGAGACAGAGAATCCAAAACAGGCTCCAGACTCTGAGATGTCAGCTTAAGAGCCCAGCCCAACACGGGGCTCGAATTCATGGACCATGAGATCATGACCTGAGCTGAAGTTGGACGCTTAACTGACTGAGTGCCCCCTTAAAGCTCCAGTTTAAAGATGGAATACTAAATCTTGGATGCAAGCTACCCCCCGCCCCCCACTCCAGTGCACTGCTGACGGAAGCCCCTTCCCCTTCCCCCCACCGCCCCCATGTCAGTGCAGAGGCACCGCCATCCACATCAGACACACGGCTGCTTCGGCTCCACATTGCGCTTTTGGAGCTGTGCCCCCCAGTTGCAGGCGGGGGAGTGTGGGGAGGACGTGATGATCTGCAGGGATTGGGCCATGAGACTGAAACCGTGTTCTGCAGAAATCTGTACCCCACGCGCTTTGTAAAGCTGGTCCTTTCGCAGTAAAGAAATCAAAACCAGTTCTTCCTCTCTCTTAGCTGGTGCATGCTGGAGAAAACAGCCATCCCTCAGGGAGGGTTTGCCACGTACCCGATGTGGTTGTGGCTGCAGAGGCCACATGCTTTGGCGATACAGCCCATAATACTCACAGCTGCTGCGAATCTGCCCAGATAGGCTTCATGTTGGGTGTTTCCCCAGACGTGGCTTCCATTTGTCCAGCCCTTTGTGTCTGCATCAAGCGCTTGATCTCGTGCCGTCTGCCTGACGACACTGGGTGTTAAATCCCCACTGATAGGTGAAGATCGTGGGAGGCCCCTAAAGTCAGCCGGCCGGTGACTAGGAGAGTCGGTCCGGATGGGATCTCATGCGTCTGTCCCTGATGCCAGTCTGCCAGGCTAACCTAAGCTGTGCTCTGGGATGGTGATGGTGAAGGGGTTGGGGGTGGGGGGGAACTTCAGAGGGGCCTGGCTTCAGCCAACATGGTCAAGTTGGCCTTGTTTGGGGAATAAGTGAGGAAGGATAGGTCTGTGTGGAAAGCAAGCTCTGGCAAATTCCAAAGGAGACAAGGAGAACTCGAAAGGAGAACTCTTTTTGGTGTGGGCCCGTGCCCAGGCCGTCCCTAGGCATAGTGAGTGGCAGTGAGGGTCCTGGGCCCTGACACTGGTAGCTCAGGGACATGACCCCTGGGGATAGGTCAGCCCAGACCCCTGTAGCACCTTTGGCCTGGGGGACAAGGTAAGAAGAGCCACTGTGAAGGCCACCTAGGAGTTTCTGTTACTCCCCAGTGGTCAAAGAGAAGAAAGCGAGTGCCCTGGTATGTTCCTCCCCCTTTTCCTGTCTCTGTCAGTTCTCCTTTCCTTCCTTCTGCTTATCTCTGTTTACCACTGTCTCTCTTTCTCTCCATTTCTGTCTGTCCATCTGTCCACCACCCATCCATCCACCCACCCACCCATCCACCTTCCACCCTTTCCATCTGCTCACTCCTGGCTGTCACAGAAGGGATATAAGATTCCACACTGGCTTTGGCGGGGGTCACTGTCAAAGCCTCCGAGCCGACTTGCTGGGTCAGGGCCTCATCTCCTGGTCCTTGGGATGGCGGAGTTGGACCAGAGGCCCCGACGGCCCACACGAACTTGACTGTGCTAGGAGTCTATGAATCTCTGACGTGCAGCCAGGAAACCTCCCGGAGGCCCCGAGGAGATGCTAGGGCTTCTTTCCAACTTGCGAACCTGTTTAGCAGCCACAGATGGGCCTCCGGGGCAGAAGGGGAGCCGGGAGCCAAGAGGCTGCCTTGCAGGAGTGAGTGATCTGCACAAGGATGGTTTGTGAGGGCGGCACCGAGGGCGGCAGGGCTTGGGGTTCCTGGGGCTGCTGGCGAACTCCGACATCTGCTATTTTTCACTCCAGTGAGACTGATCCGTTCCAGACAGGCCCCTGCAGACTGCTTTCAGCTGTGCCGGGAAGTGTGCGGCTGGCCGTGTTTCATCTTGGGGCTCTCTTGGGGCAGCACAGCACATGGAGACTGCCTGAACGAAGGAGCCGGCGGATTCCACGACAGGGCCCCCAATCCCAAACAATCCCTTCTGAGCAGCCGGATTTTTATTTTTATGCCTGCCCTAGATCTGGAGCAGGGCTGTCTTGCTCTGGGGCCTGGGCCACATTCCTTCCCGAGTTGTGACTTCACAGCGTGGCTCCGCAGAGGAGAAAGGTCCCTGGCCAGAAGTCAGGACACTTCCATGGGAAACAAGGTTCAGTCGCTTCCTGGCCAGGTGACCTTGGGCAGGTCATTGCCCTCTCCAGGGCCTCAGTTGCCTCATCTGTATGCTATGAAGCCTGTGTCTTTTCAAGACCTGATGCTCACTGAGTACAAGATTCATAGTTTTCTCAGAGACGAGTGTGCTACTCTGCCTGTTTTCCTAGCCTGCTGCTTGCATCAGCATAAAGAAACACAGTAGCAGCAAATACTCTCAAACCCCGGGTCAGCGGCAATGTCCTCATTTGGCCTCGATGTGGTGAGAAGTAGTGAGGGATCCTGGCCCTGACTGCATGGTCCTGGGAGGCCCAGGGAGGCAGCTGGCAGGGCCAGGTCCGCGCGGACCCCTGCAGTGCCTCTGGCCTGCGTGAGAAGGCGAAGGTGGTTGGGCGTTTATTCCCTCTACCTTTACCAGATGGCTCCCCCTGGACAGTAGTGCTTAGTACAGAGTTGAACACCCATAGGTTGTTATTGAATATTGAGATTCGCATGGAGGAACCATCACAACTGAAAAAGCCTGTTTTAGGGGCGCCTGGGTGGCTTAGTCGGTCGAGCGTCTGACTTCAGCTCGGCTCATGGTCTCACAGTTCGTGGGTTCGAGCCCCGTGTTGGGCTCTGTGCTGACAGCTCAGAGCCTGGAGCCTGCTTCGGATTCTGTGTCTCTCTTTCTCTGCGCCTCTCCTGCTCACACTCTGTCTCTGTCTTAAAAATAAATAGAAATTAAAAAAAAAAACGAAAGGGATTTTTATGTTGCAGGGACAAAAGGCAAGCAAGAGGAGGGGAGAAGGGGGAGAGGGGAAAGGAGGAGGAGGGTGGAGGGGAGTATGGTGGATTTGGGCCCTGTTGACTCAGGAAGTGGGAGCTATGTAGCCTGGAATCCCCTTTCCAGCCTAGTCCCACAAAGGACATCCCACACGCTATGCGGAAGGTGGGTGTGGAAGAGTGGCCACATCCTTCACTCACTCAGCAGGTTGGAGCAGGCCCTGTGTGCTGGTCTCTGGCTCCCCTGCTTGACTCCGGCTTCTCCAGTGCCTGGGCCAGGCGTGTGACGAAGGGCAGCTTCTTCTGGAGATCAGCCCCACCACTGAAGGTGGAGATTCCGAGAATATAAAAGACCAGCGTGGCTCCCAGCCCATACTTACAGGTTGCAGGAGGCCTCTGTTCTTCCCTGCTTCACATTTGTCTTCTCTTCCTGACCATCTGCCCTGTGGACTTCAGGCTCCTGCACCAGACATGGAAGCAACACCCTCTCATGGCCTACGTGACCAGCTCCCACAGGTGCACATCTGGTAGTTCACATTCTCTGATCTCTGCTTCTCCTGATACAGGAAGTGGACAGGAAAGAGAGTGTGTGAGAAAGTGACAGGAATGAGAATAATTGTAGAAGAGAGCATGGAGCTATAGTGATGGGGAGCCCCAGAAAGGTGGGCACAGGAAAGGACTAGGGGAGGGCTAAAAATGAGGAGCAGGAGCCCAGCCAGCTCTGCGGGCAGAAGCAGGGACTTTGTGCAATAAGTTGGCGGTGGCTAGTTTTGCTGGGGATGAAAAATAGAGATTGCTTTTGACCTAAGACTGCTTTGCTTTGGCTGAGACTCGCTAGCTGGGCTGAGACTTCTTTCTTCTGAGGACGCTATTTCCTCCCCCTTATCTCATGCTTGTAGTTCTCAACCCCGGCTGCATACTGGAATCACCTGGGACCTTTTAGAAACGCTGGTGGCCAGGCACATGCCAGGACAATTAAATCAGGATCTCTGGAGCGTGGCCCAGGCGCTGGGTTTTGGAAAACACTTCCCACGTGGGTATATTGTGCATCAAGTTTGAGAATGGTGTGTCTGTAGCAGAAACACCCTAAGGTGACCCCCGGTGAACCCCCTTTAATAGTCCCCACCCTTAAGGGCAGGTGAAGCCTGTGACTTGCTTCTAACCAACCTTATTCTTGCATGTGGCAAGAATAATGGGATGTCATTCTCTTGATTAGGTTGTGTTGTATCTGGGGGTGGGGCCTTGTGGGTAAACAGCCTAGCTTCCTGTCCTTCTGAAGGATAATTCTCAGGGCACTTTGGATTTTTCTCAGAGTGTCCAGACAGAGTCTGTCTGGATAGTGGAGACTTTACGGCTGTGCAGGGAAGTCTGATGCTGGCTGTGTTTCACCTCTGAGCTCTCTAAGAGACAGCAGACACATGTTAATTATTCTCCTCCAAATACTGGTGAGCTTGCTAGCTCATCCTTTATCAGTGTGTCCTTCCTTCTGTATTCCCTCTGCACACTGCCTTTTTCTTGCTTCCTGGGATCACTCCCAAGTAAACTCCCTGCACCCTGCCATGGTCTCAGGCTCGGCTTTTGTGCTAACATGGTGTCTTTTGGAGTCCATTTTCATGCCATAGGGCCTCAACATGAATCATTCCGTTCCGGTGGGGGGGGCCAGGATGGGGGAGGAGTGTCCAGATGGTGCATTTAGTAAAGAGGGCAAGTTATTGGAGAATGAATCCATCTGAGAGTGTACAGAGGACACAGTGGGGGCAGTGTGGGAGACACATACCTGATGGGATCCTGTCCTGCTCTGAAGTTGTCGCCCCCCAATTCTCCTTCCATAGATCCTCAGCCTCTTTGTTCTGAAAGTGTTTGCTCACTATGGTCCCTCTTGGGCTCTGCAGTTACTGACCTGTCTGGGCTGGAGCCTCAGGTCCCGCAGGAGGATGTGCTGTGGGAGAGAAACCCTGGGCTTTGTGTCAGAAAGTAGCTCGTGATGCCAACTTTGCCATGAAGTGGCCATGTGCCTTTGGACAATACACTTCACCTCTGGAGTTTCAGCTTCGCTGTCCAAACAGCGGGGGTGATACATACCTCGCACAGTGATTTTGAAGGCTTACTGGCCAAATGGACATCATATGTTTTGAAAACGTAAGTTCAAAGACTGGAGGGCATAGCATGGTATCATATACTAACTTCACTGTGCCTTGTGTCCCAGACTATTTTTATCAGTTCTCCAAGGGAAGCAAGATCAGATGAGAAGATCGTTTTTAAAATAAAGCTAAACAAAAGATGAGGGAGATTACCAGCTGTTAACTCCCAGCTGAGGCTTGGTCTGTGGCATATGTTTTAACACTGTAAAAGTTGTATAGACCCTGGGTGGAAAATTAGGGAAATAAAGAAAAGAAAAACGTCCACATTCACAATCCCAGACCCTAACACACTCTTAAAATTTTTATGTCTTTCCTCCCCCACCCCCGCCCTGTGCACATGTTTAAATGGTCTCAATTCTAATTTGCATGCTATATTTATGTATCTTGGGTTTTTTTCCCCACTTAATATCATCATCACAGTCTTCTGTGTTTTCTCCCTGTCTTTTTTAGGTCTGCAAGATAGTGAGGTAGGCACTGGGAATCCCAGAGAACAAGGGAGCGAGGCCCCTGGTCCTCATGGAACTTCCTGGCAAGGGGAGAATTGCACACATTTGTAGTATAGAGTCCTCATGAGGATTTCCATTTGCTAGGTTTCCCCATTACCCTCGATACAGTCATAAACCTGCATTCCACATCATGCTTGGGGCCGTATTCTATGCTGGCTTATTTCCCGTCGTATTTGCTAGTCCTTGAGTCAGCTTTGTTGGCCTTTAACTCCCTGGTCTCCACAGATCTCTCAAGCTGAGGCATGTAGTAGTCATTTTCTGCATGCCTGCTTTTCCTTTATGCCATCCTAGGCCCTTAAAAAAATGCATTCCGCGTGACTTTGCCACCTGTGTCTTTGGGTTTCCTTTGTTTGCTGGCAAGCCACCTCTGTTTTATAACTCTGTTGCATAACAACAGTGTTTTAGAATAATTAGTATATATAGCTGTGAGGAAAAAAAGAAGTACGGTGTATCATTGTACCATGACATACTTAATCCCCTATGGTTGGGCACCTCTGTTGTGCCCCTTTCTCTCCACGACACGTAATGTGGGGATGAACATCTTCCATGTGTCCAGGCTCTTCGTCTTTCCGTTCACCGCCACTCACCTTCGCCACGGAGAACATCCTGCCCTGTGACCTCTTTGTGGCTAAATCCCAAGGACCCTGATCTGTCTTGTCTTATCTGACCTACCAGCTGCACTGGGTACCTTCCCCTTCTCGAAATGCTTTTCCTTATTGTTGTGGCCCCTTCTCTCCTGGTTCAACTCGAGCTTCTCTTCATCCCTCTTCTTTTCCACGAATGCCTCCCAGGCGACTCCTTGGCAGCGGTGCCCCCACATTCCCATCCTGTCCCTCTGTCTCCATGCTGTGCATGCTTGTCTTGGGCATGCCTCTCCTTTCCTGTACCTTGACTTGCCATCTACGCGTAGACTTCAGCTTCGAGGTCTTGCCTTCTGCGGGTCTTCTCAATGTGCTGAGTGATCTTCCTAAAATGAAACACGAGTCTGTCAGTCCAGCTTCAACGGAGGTTCGAGATGAAGGCACCTCCCCTTGTCTTTGGGCTCTTATCCTGGACACAGCCGCGTGGCCCCTCCCTTCCAAGGCATTGCCTGCTGCAACTCAGTTCTGCTGTTGTCCACCAGCCACCCCTTGCAGGGTTGCCTCCAAAAAAGTGACTGCTCCTGTTCAGAGACTCTGTGACCCGTCCCCATTCCAGCCCCTTCCCCTAGTGGCTGAGCTCATGGTGCAGCTTCTGAGCATGGCCGGAGAAGAGCTGTCCTCTCTTGTGCCTTTTGCAGAAGGGACTGGAGGGGTGGTTTTGCACACAGCCCGCTGAAACCCAGCCAGTCCTCGGATGCATATTCCAAGTCTGGGTCCAGGCACACTGTTCATGCTCCTTGGATACCAGTCTATCGGCGTGCCCCAGGGTCTTTGCACAGGGCTTGGGGGCCTGGCATGGAGGTGGCCAGGGGCTTGGCTTGCTGGCCATGACATTTCAGGAAACACAGGCCCAGAGAACCAGCTGCCCAGAGAGTAACTCTGGGCCTGGCAGGAAAGTTCTGGGGAGCAGAACGACTTTGCAAAAGCATTCTCGGGTGTTATGAAAGCAGCATGTTCCTTTGGAAGCAGCCACGGATCCCTGGCATTTGCTCAGAGGCTGGATCACCTTGGGGGTTTTATCCCATTTGGTGGACAGCGTGTGACGACAGCATTGTGGCAACTGATCTGGCTCTGGACGGTCGTAAATCACAGGGCAGGGCCATCCCAGGAGGGGTGGGGGCGGGGGGATAGAGTTTCCAGTTTCCACCAAGAGAGAATCAGGCAGTAAATGTTTTCCAGAAACTTCAGGTTCCAAAAAGTGTGTTTCCCTCTGCAGTTGGCTGGGGAGGGCTAGAGATGGGGAGAACTCAACAAAACCATTGTTTGCTATTTCAGGAGGGCCTCTGTCATAAGTACCGAGGAAACTTTAGCATGCTCAAATCTTTTAATCCTTGGACCATTCTGGTAATTTGTCTCAAAGAAGTAATTAGAAAAGAACAGCCAGGACTTGCCCACAAACATGCTTGACATAAGGTTTTTATAATAGCAGAAACAAAAGCAAAATATAAAACCCAACACACACACACACACACACACACACACACACGCATGAAAAGAGCTTAATGTCCAATTATAGGGATTCATTTAATTTAGATCCATCCCTGTTGGACTCTGGACAACCATTTAAAAAACATATTTCCCAGGAAATACGAGAGACCTGGAAAAATGCTCGTACTACAATATTAATCAGATAGAGCAAATATGTATGGATGGAGAAAACACTGAAAGGGGCTATCCCCCAAATATTAACAATCTCTTGGGAATGGGATTATGGGTGATTTTTGTATAATTCTTGGTGCTTTTATGTATGTTAAAATATTTTCAACACCATATGCTGATGTTTTAATACTTAAAAAAGACGTTTAGAAGGATAATAAAAACCTTCACAGGGTCTGTCTTTTCTTGGCGTGGGGTTTAGGAGAACAGACTTTCCCCGTTAGTCAGATGTGTGCTCTGATTATATGGGGAATGAAGAGACAAGGCCACAGAAATGATGAGACCCAAGCAAATACCCCTGTGAGAAGCTGGAGATGTTGACTGTCTTTGAACATTTGGAATGGAATCAGGGTTTGGGATGTCCCCAAGGACCAAAGGGCCTTCTGTTTGCCCACTTTCAGGTCTGTGCCTGTTGTATTTGGTGGTTGATTGGATGTCACCTCCCTGGCCGCATATCTGGAGTCATCCTTGATGGTTTTTTCTGTCCCACTCAATTGATCTCCAACTAGAACTTGTGAACTTTCTGAATAAATATCTTCTTCTTTTTAAATTTTTTTTTAATGTTTCTTTATTTTTGAGAGAGACAGAGTGTGAGTTGGGGAGGGACAGAGAGAGAGAGAGAGAGAGAGAGAGAGAGAGAGATGAAGACACAGAATCTGAAGAAGGCTCCAGGCTCTGTGAGAGCCTGACGCAGGGCTCAAACTCACGAACTATGAGATTATGACCTGAGCTCAAGTTGGATGCTTCACCGACCTAGCCACCCAGACGCCCCCGAATAAATATCTCCTGCAGCTCCACTGCCCTCTTTCAGGACCCACTCATCTCCTGACCAGGCTATGGAAAAGATCTCAGCTTGCTCCCCTTTCAATTTGATTCTATCACTATAGCCAGATGGTTCTTTGGGAAATGCAAATCTGCTCCTGCTATGCCCTTGCCTAAATCCCCTCTATAGCACTTTATTGTGTTCAGGGTAACATCCAGACTCAGTTTGCAAAGCCCTTCTTAATCCGACCTCAACTTAATTTCACAACCTTGTCTCTCTGTGTTTTGCTTCATGCCCTTTGCTCCCCACATTATCAGCCTTCTAATGGATCTATAAAGGTACCAGGTCCTTTCTTTGGTGGACCTTCATTCACTCTATGCCATCACCTTCCTCCTCTCCTCCATCTGTGAAATCCACCATTTCACCCTGTGGAGTCAGTTCACTGTCATCCCCTACCCTGGGGAACATGGTTCTCCCTTCTCTGAGTTTTCTTGCGATTGCATAAAACTTCTCATTTAACACATTCTCTTGTGTAGGAGGGCACAGATCTTGATTTCCTCCATTAGAGCACAAACTCCTTGAATCAATGGCTGGTTCATTTTTGTCTTCCTCAGTCTCCAGTGTGGAGTGTGGTGGGTGCTTAGAAGTGTTGGTTGGATGGATGAATAAAGTTAAGGAGGGCAAGGTTGTGTCTCAGCATAAAGAAGAATCATCTAACCAATGCTAGGATGATATTGAACTTCCAGCACCAACTCAGATCAGCTGTTAATGACTCCCTTCCATGGTTTGATTTGGAGGAGCTTAAGGGTGCTTCTCAGATAAGGGATAAGATGTTACAGTGACTTCATGATATTTTGGTTATTTATTGAAGATTAACTGATCACCTCCAAATTTAGAAGCTTCAAACAGTGATAATTACTTAGTTTGCTCATGGATTTGAAACGTGAGAGGGACTTGCTAGAGACAGGTACGTCTGCTTCATGTGGCATCAGCTGGGTGGAAGGACTGAGTGGACCAGCTGGAGGATTCACTTCCAAGATGGCGCACTCACATGGCTGGCAAGCTAATGCTGGCTGCCAGTTGGAGCTCTGCTGCCACTGTTGGCGGGGGCCTCAGTTCCTCTTCACACGAGCATCTTGTGTGGGAGGACATCTCTGTGGGCATCTCTGTGGGACTTCTTGTGCTTTCTCACAAGGTGATGGCTGGGTTCTTGGGTGTTTCAAGAGACCTGGGTAGAAGCCACTTCTGCTATATTTACTGATCAAGTAAGTTTCTAAGGACAGATCCAAAGGGAGAGGAATTTAGACTCCATCTCTCACTGGGAAAAGTGGCAAAAAAATGTGTCTTGGCATAAAAAATGGAAATGGCATGATACTGGCCCATTTTTCAATTTTATTCTAATCAACAGAAGTAATTCCACAGTAGGTTAACCTGGGTATTCTTGGAATTGCAGAAATATTAAAGATCTAGAGTCAAATTGCTGGATCTAGAAGCTGGATGAGCTTCCTGGGAAGGTAGTCTGCTTCCTACCAGGAAAGAATTCAAACATGGACTAGCAACTACTTTGTAGAGATGTTGTAGAGAGCAAGTTTCCACTGAGGAGTGGGATTGGATTGAGGTGAAGAAAAGATATCTATTATATTTGTCAGTTCACTGGCGTCAGCTATCGTCATACCATTAGCCTGGTATTCCCAGCTCCAGTCATCAGGCTCCAGGATGAAGCTGACTGGATGATGATGGTGGTGGTGGTGGTGGTGATGATGGTGATGGTGATGATGATGGCGGTGATGATGGTGGTGTTGGTGATGATGGTGATGATGATGATGATGGTAGTGGTGGTGGTAGTGGTCATGGTGATGATGGTGGTGATGATGGTGATGGTAGTGGTGACGATGATGATGGTGGTGATAATGGTGATGATGGTGATGGTGATGATGGTGGTAATGATGGCGGTGATGATGGTGATGATGATGATGGTGGTGATGATGGTGATGGTGGTGATGGTGATGATGATGATGGTGATGATGGTAGTGGTGGTGGTAGTAGAAGTTGTTGTTGGTGGTGATGGTGGTGGTGATGATGATGGTGATGGTAGTGGTTGTGGTGATGATGATGGTGGTGGTGATGGTGATGATGATGATAATGGTGGTGGTGATGACGGTGATGGTGATGATGGTGGTAATTATGGCGGTGATGGTGGTGATGGTGATGATGGTAGTGGTGGTGGTAGTGGTCATGGTGATGATGGTGGTGATGGTATTGATGATGGTGATAATGGCCAACACATGTATGTTTACTATTTGCAGGCACAGTCCTATGTGTTTCTCTATATTAAATCTTCTAATCCTTATAGTAACCCAATAGAGATTATTACTATTCCTGTTTTACAGATGAAGAAAGTGAGGCATAGAGAGATTATGTAACTAGCCCCAAACTTCTCAGCCAGATGGTGGACTCGATGGCTATCTGGTGGGTGTGCTGGGAAGGTTTCCTGACAGTATAGGATGTTGACCTTCTAGTCTCTGATTTTCAGTCTTTCCCTCATGACAGTGTCCCTGTCTCCCTCTGTGAGTGGCCTTGCTCAGCATGCATGTGGCCTTCTGAAAGGGCTAGCAGCTAGCCCGAAGGTGGTGGAAGACTACTAGGAATCTTAGGAAAGAAAATGCAAGTGCCCGATGAACAGCAGGTGATTCTTTAAAATCCTTCCTGGGTGGGTCTGAGTGCTGGGTCTGGGCTGGGACTCTGAGCGCCCTAGCACACCTCTGCTGCATACCGCGGTACCCTTTCCTGGGGCTAGAGCAGGGTTTCAAAGCATCCAAGCCTACTGTATTCTTCTCTGTGCCTTCTGAACCCCTCAGGTCCCTTTTCACATGTTGTTCTTGCCCGACAGGTAATTGTCATGTCTTCTTTAACAGTTCCTTCTGCTCTTTCAAGGCTGAGTTCAAGAATTTGCTCCCCTGTGGATACCTCTTTTATTGTCCCAGCCAGAATGAGGCCTCTCTCCTTGCTCACTCCATGGTGAACCCACATCTCTAAGTTAACGATTAGGTCATCTAACTATTCCTAGGACTCTCTGGCTCTCTCCTACAAAACTCTCCTACAAACACAGGGACCGTTGCTTACTTGCCCCAAATCCCCACCTCCTGGTACAGTACAGGAATTTCATTAATGTTTTTAATGTTTATTTATTTATTTTGAGAGGGAGAGAGTGCAAGTGGGGAAGGGCAGAGAGAGAGGGAGAGAGAGAATCCCAAGCAGGCTCTGCACTGTCGGTGCAGAGCCCTACATGGGGCTTGAACCCACGAACTGTGAGATCATGACCTGAGGTGAAGTCAGACGCTTAGCTGACTGAGCCACCCAAGCGCCCCAGCAATAGCTTACTTTTTACAGAGTTCCAACATCTAGAACTCTTTGGTTCTCAAACCTGAGCATTCATCAGAGTCCCTTGGAAACAGACTCAGCTTGACTCAGCAGGTGTGGAGTGGGGTTCGAGAATGTTTGTTTCCCACAAGTTCCCGGGTCCATGCTGCCATGGCTGGGCTGGGCCCTCTCTGAGAATCGCTGCTCGAGACTTCACGTCCCCAGATGCCCAGTCACACTCATGCTGCCTCTGAGACCAGCCATGTTTCTTTGTTTCTAGAATCCATAGTAGTTATACACATGGCTGCTGTTTGCTTCCAACAAGGCACAACTCAATTTCTGTTTTTTGTTTTTTTGTTTTTTTTTTTTTAATTTCTGGTTTTAATAATGACCGTAGGAAACAGAGACGTACCTGGTCGTGGAAAATGTTACCTCTATCACACAAATGCCTAACGCTACAGCATTTGAATTGCACTCTGATCTTTCCATTTATTAAAAACAGCATTAAATTACTTGATGCGTTCGTGGCAGCCTGGAGAGGAGGAAGGCATTCTGATATTCAGGAAACCAATGAGCGTGCAAACAGTGAGCTTTCCAATGTGCTTAGAATAAATGGAGGAATTTCTTTGGGGGAATATACTTGATTCAAAACGTAGATGGCATGTGAAATGTGAATAAATATAAGATCGCTGTTAAAAAATTCCTTTTCATGAGCTGCCACATGGATAAATTGGAGATTTAAATGTGGGGGACCCCAGGCTCGAGGCAGCTGGAGAGGGAGGAAGATGGGAAGATGGAAATGATTGCTAAATATCCTTGACCAACGGCATCTCCCTGTTTAGGTGTTAATCGTGGGTCACAGTCAGGCAATAGATTTTCTTTTACATCTCTCCCCGGGAAAGATGCCGGGCACCAGAGAAGAGATGGTGACATGTACGCAGATGAATTCACTTTAAAGGGACGTACGGTCCAGGCAGGATTTAGATCATCCCAGGTGCTGGACCTACCAGCCACTTGGCCCTGAATTAAATCCTTGGCCCCGGGGGAAACACAGCCCCACACTAAACCAGTTTCCCAGGTGTCTAGTGAGAGTCTTAGGGTACTGTCATTCACAGATCTACCGAGCACAAACACTACAAGCATACAGAAGCTATGATTGTGAATTCCATTAAGAAAGAGGGCCACCAGTTCTGCTCCCCCACTATAGTGCATAATGGGCTCTTGCTTTTCAGTTCCTCAAACAGATAGGTTCAGTGTCCCTAGATGGATAATGCTTCCTGTAGATGTGCAGCACAAAAATATTGGTGGTCTTGGAGTCAGTCAGTCAATCAAGGGAGTGGGGGCCAACATAGTAGTCTTTGCCTCCCGAGTCTCTGTTTTCAGGCAAAACTCTGGAAAAAACCGGAAACCTGTTGCACTAGGTCAAGGGAAAGGGTTATGATGAAGATACAACAGACAATGCCATGGACATCTGGCTATAGAAGTAAAATATAGCCAAGGACAGGCCTGCCATGTTCAGTCACACAAGCTGTTCACTGCACAAGTTCAGAGGCACCATTGCACGGACTATGATGTGCAAGAGTTGTGTGACATGGCGGCCCTGCGCTGGAGCAGATCTGGACTGCCTCTGCCTGGGACTGAGGCATCGTTCTCCATATATCAGGTTTGAGGTGATTCCTTTAATTTTTGCTCATCTTTTTGTGTCTGCCTCATTCCTCTCTCTCCATCTTGTTTACTCCTCTTGCGTGTGGCCCTACATGGCGGCCCATCAGGCTCGCTCTCCACTTCCTCTCTGTTCTACCACATGCCACTGACTGTCTTAAGTCTCTAACTCTTATTCCCAGTTTTTGGGAGGGAGAATTTGAGTTCCTGGTTTGAGCTCTGCAGTCGTTTGGTCTAAAACTCAGCCACTCTGTTTCTCTTTTCACACCATATCCAGTCTCAGTGATGTCTTCACTTGGCTGTACCATCACAACAAACCCTGGCTGTGGTCACTTCTCTGGGCCCCACTGCTACGACCCTGGTCTGATTCGTGTTCTTCTTGTGCTTGGGTTATAACTATTCCACCTGTTTCTGCCATTGTCCCCCTTCCTTCTAATCTCAAGAAGCAGCCAGAGGGTGCTTGCTCAGAGGTCCACAAGCAAGTCAGACCACATCCTCAGACCCTGCAAGGGCTCCCCTTTGGTCAGAGGAGAAGCTAAAGCATGCACTGGCTTTCAGGTTCCTACAGAATCTGGGACTACCTCTCTCTGCTTTTCCTCCCTCTGACTCCCATGATCCTCACTCACCCTCCTCCCACCATAATGGCTCCTCTGTGTTCTGCAAACATGGCAGGCAAACTCTTATCTCAAGGTCTTAGCATTTGCTGTTCTCTCTGCCTGGAATTCTTTTCCCGCAGGAGCCGATGGTGTATTCCACCATCATCAGGTCATTCCTTAAGCATCACCTTCGGGCCTTCCCTGACCCCCAGTGTGCAGTGACTTTACCCCTTCCTTCCTTATCACCTTCCTTTGCTGTAATCATTTTCTGTAGCATCATCCATGCTATTATGCATTATTTTTTTTAATGTTTATTTATTTTTGAGAGCCGGAGGAGGGTCAGAGAGAGAGGGAGGCACAGAATCTGAAACAGGCTCTAGGCTCTGAGCTGTCAGCACAGAGCCCGACGCGGGGCTCGAACCCAGGAACCGTGAGATCATGACCTGAGCCGAAGCTGGATGCTCAACTGACTGAGCCCCCCAGGCGCCCCATGCTCTTATGCATTTTACTTACGTATTTTTCATATTGCTGGTCTCCTCTTACCAGAGAGCAAGTTCCACGGAGGCAGGAAGTTTTGTCTTTTTTGTATTCTTACCACCTATGACCGGTGCCTGGCAGCATAAACATGCATTAGGTGAATTAATGAATGAACATAGGTAGACGAATACATGAATCTAGAAAGTTGTAACTCCCGTTCTAGCACGATAATGAAATCCGTGTGTGGAGGAGGGCACTTGTTGGGATGAGCACTGGGTGTTGTACATAAGCCAGTTTGACCATAAATTCTATTAAAAGATTTTGTTTGTTGAGATAATTCCAGACTCAAGAAAATATGCATTGTGTTTACGGGTAAACATGTGTGATCTCTGTGTTCTTTCCCCTACCTCCCCGCCCTGGCAGGAGGCTTGAATACAGACCATTGAGTTTTAATCCAGACAGACACCTGGCCGTGCTAACCACACATGGGGTTCCAAGTGGTGAACCCCGGCCGGGGAACCCGTGTCTGAGAAGAGACAGGCTCCAGCCCGCGCCCTTCTCATTTCACAGTATGTTTCCTGCGGACCACAAGGGTGGCCCCAGGGTTTAATTCCTCGCTTGGCCAATTTGTTTTCTCTTTCTTTTGGACGAGGGTCCAAGTTTCCAGGTAGCTTGCTCTTGATTTCCAGAATCCCCCTTCTAGGGCTCTGGCTACATTGGGGTAGTGAGGTCCCACGCGAAGTGGGGGTGTTTTCCTGAAGGGGCCCCAGGAATCATTTAAAAGCAGCCTGGAGCCAAAGAGGGAACCTTGTAGTGAGTGGAATCCGCCAGAGGATGGCACTGTGGTCGTTTCTAAGAGGCGGCTGAGCGATTTGAAAAAGCAGTTTCCAAATGGCACTAACAGCCTTCCTTCAAGCCCTGCAGGGAACATTAGGAAATGTTAATCCCCCGCATGGTGGAGAGGCGGGTGTGGGCATACTCACTGTGGAGGCCAGGCCTGGGGAAGCCGGGGGTGGGGGGGGCAG
>NW_027532208.1:3415565-3438506 GCF_008692635.1 Crocuta crocuta
CTAGGGCTCTACTGACCCAGGGCTTTCAAAGGCTGGTCAGCAGCCCCAGGGGGTAGGAGTTGGTTTCCCCAAACCGGCAGGGGGTAGTGCTGGTCTTGCCTGTGTTTCCCACTTCCTCCTTCTGTGCCTGGTTGGGTCAGTTATTCAAAGTATGCATTTCAGCCCCCCGTCGAGGGCAGACTGTTTTGTCCGTCTTGCTGGTTCCCATAACGCCCCGGGTGTGGAAGACACTCCATAGACCATTGTCAGGTAGATGAGTGACGTATTGATGAGTGGGTCTTGGATTTGGGGAAAGAATAGTGTAAGGCTCTTCAAGAGAAAAAAGAGAGGGGCGCCTGGGTGGCTCAGTCGGTTGAGCGTATGGCTTCGGCTCAGGTCATGATCTCCTGGTTCGTGGGTTCGAGCCCCGCGACGGGCTCTGTGCTGACTGCCAGCTCAGAGCCTGGCACCTGCTTCAGATTCTGTGTCTCCCTCTCTCTCTGACCCTCCCCTGCTTACACTGTCTCTCTCTCTCTCTCAGAAATAAATTTTTTAGAGAAAGAGAGAAAAAAAGAGAGTATTTTCAAGTGTCTTCTCATCTCTCTGGGATTTTTGCCATTGTTACTGTTGCCACCAAAATCCTGCCTCTTGATGGTTTGCAGAGGGCTTTCACTCGTCTTATTTTTGTCCGTCTGCCTGTCCATCCATGGGCCACCCCTTGCTGCCTCCCACTTCCCCAGAGCTCCTCGTTTATGCCTCTTTTGGTCCCTGTCACATCCTCCCCGGAACGGGAAGCGTTTGGGGACTTGCCCCGTCTCCCAGCTGGATGGGGATGTTTGATGGCATCCGTGGTGTTTAGGACAAAGAAGGAGCTGGGTCGATGCCTGTGGAATGTAGGGGCTCAAGGGCAGTGTCTACTCCAAGGGACTCCAGCCATCGTGACCTCCAATCCTTGCATTTCCTCTTCAAGGAAGAGATGATTGGGGGCAGGCTATATCTTCCAAAGATGGCTGCCCCGGTACGAATCCTGCACCCATGTTCTTGGGTTGTGATCTTGACAGTTCTCCGTCGAGAGGTGGTTTCCCTCCCCTTGAAGCTGGACAGAAATTGTCATTACCCAGTCAATGAATGCCAAGAAAGGGATGCAGGGGACTCCTGAGGCTGGGTCATCCGAGGCAGGAAAAGCAGCTCCGAGGCAGGGAGCGAGCTCCCTGGAGCTTCTCGGCAGGTGCCTTGGGGACCCTGAGCTGACGCAGAAGACATCCAATGACCCTGGGGCCCCCGTGCCCAAGAGGTGGCAAGGAGAGAGCTGTGGGAGGAGCCGCTCTGTTCCAGTGGCTCTGCTGCCAACTGAGGCCTAGGATATCACGGGGCACCGATAAGGCGTCCTGTTATGCTCTGTCCTGATATCTGACCCACAGAGTTACAAACTTGAGAAATGGTGGTTTCTCACTGTGTCCTGGGGTGATTCGCTACACAGCCCTGCTAAGGGAATGCTTTTTTACCCCTTCCCTTTCTCCGGCGAGTGAGCCCAGGCCTCCCCAGCAGCCAAGCCGGCACGTGGACCCTGCCCTTGACTCTCGGCCGTCTGCACCTTCCAAAGTACCTTTCTTGCCGTCAGCTTTCATGTCAGGCTGGAGCTGAAGACACAGGTTCNCCCGCTGCCAACTGAGGCCTAGGATATCACGGGGCACTGATAAGGCGTCCTGTTATGCTCTGTCCTGATATCTGACCCACAGAGTTACAAACTTGAGAAATGGTGGTTTCTCACTGTGTCCTGGGGTGATTCGCTACACAGCCCTGCTAAGGGAATGCTTTTTTACCCCTTCCCTTTCTCCGGCGAGTGAGCCCAGGCCTCCCCAGCAGCCAAGCCGGCACGTGGACCCTGCCCTTGACTCTCGGCCGTCTGCACCTTCCAAAGTACCTTTCTTGCCGTCAGCTTTCATGTCAGGCTGGAGCTGAAGACACAGGTTCAGTTCAGTCATTTGAGGCTGAGGGAAGCCTTTGGTCTTGTTCGTACATCAGCAACGCAGGAATGTGGGTTCTGGGATCTGTCCGGGGTCTAGGGAATGAGTGGGGTGCTTGCAGTCTGGGGTTTCTGGTCCGGGGCAAGTCACAGTGACTGGGCTGAGATTGCATGGCCTCAGGAGCGTCGGCCTGCTCTGGGGCCCTCCGAAAGCTGCCCACTCAACCCTGCAAACCTGCCATCAGCTGGCTTGTGAAGATTCATAACTCCAGCACGTGATGGGTTATTGGCACCATGGGCCATATTTGGGGGTGCAGCAGAGAGGCCACGGGAACACGAAAAAGCCACCAACCACACGTTGCTATGAAGACATTACCGCTGTCCATTCCTCTTGGCCTTTTACACCCCTTTCTGGAACCTCTCTTAGGCTGATTAATCATCTTGAGGCATGGCTGCCTTGAGATGGTCTTGTCAGGGGATGTTCCTGTCGCAGCTGGATCTGGGGGTGACCAGCCCTTCCCGGTGGGAGGGCCACAGCCTCTGAGCCAGGCTGCATGACTAGCTGGTGGGCTCCCCTTCTCAGAGATGAGCAGCGACATCTTGGTCCGGGCCTGGGGGTTGTTGACAAGCAGACTTTCCATGGCAACGCAGAAGCGTGATGCTGGATGTGAACTTCAGTACTGGTGGGAATCAGGTACCGCAGGCAGACTTGGCAAAGCCTACAGCCATCGAGAGCTTTGTGGCTTTAAGTCCTGAGGGTTTCTGCTCCTCAGAGGGTGGGTTCCTAGAGAAGTCCCCTTTTCAAGTCCAGTTTGGACCCCCCAGCTGGGAGTGGTAGTGGTCAGGAGGGCACCAGGATACAGAGAGAAATAATGTAACAGCTGTCAGCAGTGGTGGTGTGTTGTAGGTAGCCATGACCTTGTCTGTATCCTAATAGCAATGTGGTTGTCATTAATGGAGGCTGCGGTGTGGGCGACTCACACTGATTGTAACGTTGAGCCATTTGGAAGCCTTTGTGTTGTCGGGAGGTGGGGTCATCCCAGTGTCGGGTCTGTGGAGGCTGTGACGTGTCCTGTCCCAGTGCCGGTGGGCTCTGTGCTGCTCTACTCTGTGGTGGCAGGTTCAGGTGGTCGCCCTGTTCTGCATAGTTCAGCCTGGTGCTTCTCAGACTTTGAGACACATTGTGATTACTTGGGGGCCTTGTGAGGTTGTAGATTCTGACCCAGCAGGTCTGGTGTAGGACAGAGAGTCTACATCCCTAATGGCCTCCCAGCAGCAATGGTGCTGATGGTCCTGCAGACCCCACTCTGAGGAGCAAGGCTTGTCCAGACCAGCCGCACCCAACAGAACCATCTGCAGCGACGGTGATACTCTGTTTCTGCACCGTTCAGTATGGTAGCCACGAGCCACATGTGGCCCTTGAGCACTTGACATGTAAGGGGTGTGGATGAGGAACTGCCGTTCAAGTTTTATTTGATTTTCACGAATTAGTGGCTATCATATTGGACAGGATGGGTCTTGCACAGTCTGTACTTGTTCAGTACAGGCTGTACCGCAGTGTGTGTGCGAATTCCCCGAGGCCTCGTTAAAACTGGGATTGCTGGGCTCCACCCCCAGAAGGTCTGGGTTGGGCCCTGAGGATTTGCATCTCTGACAGGCTCCCCAGTGATGCTGGTGCCGTGGGTTTATGGCATTCTCAGAACCACGCCGTCGGGTAGTCTCTAGTCCCCAAACATTTCTGCAGGCCCGCTGCGGCAGGACAAAAAGCTCAATGCCGTGTCAATGTTCGATTCGATCCAAACTTACCCCAGGGGAGTCCATCAAAGGATATCTTGTGGGAGGTTGAGGCGGGAGCACGGTTTTGAAACAAATAGAGGGATCCCGGATGAAGGCTGCCCTCCACAAACTCAAAGGTGCCTAGCTGGGAGGGACCTAGAGATGGTCTGATTTGTACTCCCAGTTTACAGATGGGGAAACTGAGGCTCCGCCAAGCACAGTTGACTGCAAACCCAGCACTAGGACCCAGGTGTCCAGAATCCTAACCCAGTGCGGATGCCTCTACTCTGAACGGCCTCTGTGCTCCAGCTGGGGTAGGACAGCGGCTGAGGCATGGACCTGGCAGATGTCACTTGCAGAGAACAAGAACTGTCTTCAGGAATGAGGCAGCGCCCTTCACGCTGAAGTCTTCAGCTAGAAAGAGGAGGCAGCTCTGGGTCCTCTCCCTGGGTCCGGAATTCACTACCCGGAGGCTGTGGCGTTGTGAGCTTTCTCCTCCTTTCCTATTCCTCTGGGAGATTTGGTTGCTTGGCAATGTAGCAGCTCTAGTTACAAAAGAAAAAAAAAAAGAAGAGAACAGGGGAACATTGAAATCACTGGTGGCAATGCAATTCTGAGGACCTTAACACACATATTTCAATAATCTATGGCGTTCTGTTCCCAGTGCTGAGTGCGTGAGGACAGATATACCACGGTGATATAAAATTGCTGCCATTTATCAAACTCCTGCTGTGAGCCAGACACAGGATCAAGTCCTTTATATTCCCGATCTCATTAAAACTTCACAAAAAGCCTACGAGGTAGATGTTATTGTTACCATTTTTTTAGATAGGAAAACGAAGGTCTAGGGCGATTAAATAAGCAGCCCAGGTCACACAGCTGGTAAATGGAAGGAGGGAGACTTGAATACAGTCGGCCTGATGCTAAATTCTGGATCTTTTTTGCTGTGCCAGTAGGGTGTTAACGGGGAGGGGCCATGAGCTCCCCTTCCAGTCCTGCTTTTGGGGCGCTGGCTCTTCTGTGTGGGGCCGTCTTCCATATGTCCACCCTCCCTGCCCCAGTCCTGCTTAACATCTAAGAATGAAGACAAGACACTTGAGGAATGAACGTCAGCCCTGGCCCTGAGCCAGTGAGCCAGGTGCTTAAGTCAGAATCGTTTTAGTTGTAAGTTACAGAAACTGAAATTAAAAGAAAAAAAGACACAGTGGCTCGCATCCCAGGGAAGTTCAAGGGAGATGAATACAGTCTACAGGTATGGTCGGATCCAGGGTTTTAATCCATGAATCACTGGAGTCTCTTTCTTTTTCATTTCCTGGCTATTTTTCCCCAGGTGGGTTTCGTTCTCAGGCAGCCTCTCCCCATGTGCTGGCCTGCAACAGTTGTGGATTTACATCGTCCTTAATGCTGGGGAATCCTCGGGAAAAGAAAGCAACCTCCACCGCCCACAACTGCGCCGGAGCCCCAAGCATGATTCCCATTGGTTCAGCTCAGGTCATGTGGCCCTCCACCCACCAATCACTGCAGCCAGGGGCATGGAGGCGTCTAATTATTGCAGACCTGAGGCTCATAACTACTCTGGAAGGCGGGGTTGGGATTGGTCCTATCTGAGTGTTTCTTTATAAGTGGGATATATTCTGTTACCAGAAGAAAGCATTAAAAGCCTCTCTCCCACTTCTACCATCTGCTAACCTGGTCTACGCAGTGAGTTGAGGGCACCTTCTCTGCCCATAGAATGACCTGGAATTAGGCTTTTCTAGGTGTGGTGCCAATTCTGGGTGTTTTTTGGAACATCAGCTCCCTGTTTAACCTCCTAACTGCATTATACACCCTCTGCGGTCTCGCGGTACCCCATAGGGCTGGGCTGCTGGCTGGGGTGGGGGTGGGGACAGAGGTGTGTCCTAACCTCCTGGCCTCATGGCTTCTCCTTGACCTCTCCGTGGTGGCACTTCTTTCATCTGACAGCCCTCGAGCGCCACATCCCCCGTGAGAACACCTCCAGCCAGACATTGTCAGGGAGAAGTTCGCTGAAGGACATTGAGTGCCTGGGTTACCTCTGGTAGGTGAACGTACCTCTGTGTTGCTCAGAAGTAGAAGGTGGGTGTTGTGATCCGGTGGATCCGGATTTTGGCCACCGTTTCTTTGTTCATTCACGTCTTTATTTTCCCAGGCGCCGACTGCCTGCAGGCCTTGTCAGCCGTCCAATGGCGTGTCCCCTCTGGAGGACAAGCCAGGCTCTGTGATGATCTCTTGGGTCCTGTAGCCCCTGGGCTGCTCCAGGCCTGGGACCCGCCCCTGGGATGGAGTTCCTGCGCCCTAGCTCCTCTCTCTCTCCTGTGATGAGCGTGACGTCGCTTCCGTGTGCCTCACTGCCGCCCTGCCCTGATTTAGTGCAGGGGTGCTTAGCACCCCTGGGAGAGGCAGAGCAAAGGGGTTAAGATTGGCTAGCAAGCACAGCCACGGCTGGGCAGCCTCCTCGGGAAGAGAGGGAAGAGCTAGGGAGAAAGGTCAGGGGGCTCAGACTGCCTGCGGGGAAAGGGGTTGCTCGCAAATCTTAAAGCTACGCATATTGCATGCATTTAAGCGTCCTTGCTAAAAGGAACAGCCAAACTGATGCCTTGTCTCCTCACCCAGACATGGTCACGTTGCTTCCTCAGGATTGAAGCCCCACGCGTGCTGTGTATTGGTATTTAGTTCTCGTAAATCACTGTGTGCAGAAGGCAAGAGCTGTCCTGGGCAGTCGGGGGTGGAATTGAACCCAGATCTCCCTGACCAGCCCTGAGCCGAAGACACCATCCGTGTTCGTAAACACAATGGTGGAAGAAACCCTTCAGGGTTCTGGGATGAGGAGGGGACTTGAAACTCAGTGGAGGGCATGGCGTGTGACAGAGGCGGGGGAGATGGGCCCCTCACCAGGCAGCCACAGTGAGGGGTCAGTTCTATGCGGAGGCGAGTGACAAGGTACTGAGGTCTGGGCTCACACGGTTTCCAGTGGACACAATGGGCCATTGAGAGACTGGGAAGCTTCCTGAAAAGGAGGCGCTGAGTCAGAAGTGGTATCTGAAAAGGTACCCTGCAATTGGGTGCAAGATCGTATTTCAAAGAAGCCGGTGGGGGGTGTTATATGGGAGGAAATATGAGGGGGAGATTCTATGCACTGCCTTGATTCTCAGATGAATCCGGACCTTACAGCTGATGGGGAAGGGCTTTGACCTCAGCCTCTTCCTTTCCTGTCCCTTTTTTCCCTCCTGGGGAGTCCTTGAGGCCCTGGTAGGCAGCAAATGTTTCCTTTTCCTCCCGGCAAAGGAGCTTGGTAGCTGGGTCACCCCATCGAGGTTTTTATTTCTCCCCGAGAACAAGAAAAAGTCCTTACGGGCCTGGCTACCCCATCTGCACAAGTATTTACGAGCTGTGAGAGTTAAGATCATAAGGCTCACATATTGTGCCTAAGTATTATTACTTTTTAAAAGCCAGTAACTTAAAAAATGTTTTCTCCAAACGAGAAACTTCAAAGATCCTGGAGAACAACACAACGACAAATTATTGAGAGGAGGCAGCGCACACATCTTGAATATCGGCACAAAGGAATGTGCTGAAGCCGGGCGGGTCTCTTCACAGTGAAAAGATTCCTTTGTTTTTCTTCACTGCTTTACCATCAAATGCGGGGACCAAAGCTGTTAGCCATTTAGCCTCGGCCATCTGCAGGGCAGGCTCCCCAACCAGACTCTTTTTCATCTGGAGAAGGGCATTCAGGAACTATTGAGAGCGTCTCTGCCCTTAAATAAAACGCAAAGCCTCCTTCCGGCTGTTGCGGGGAGTCAGGTGGCCTCCTGATCTTCCACGAGGCCCGAAGACGGGAGGCCCGAATACATACCACATGGGAGTTATTGAGGGCAGTTACATAGAGAGACAGAGAGTGGGCCTCCCCAGAGCCCTAGGCCTGCGTTTGCTAGTGGGTTGAGCGAGTTATTTAAACTTCCTCCTCAGTTTGATCACCTATTAATTGGGATGATGCTATCTGCCCAGATGGTTTCGTAGTTGGAAAGGTCAAATGACGGCCTGTTTAATTTGTGTGTGTGTCGGGTGGGGAAGGCATGCACCCACGTTCCTGCTTTAGAGAGAGGATTTCTGTCCTTCTGCATTTTCATTCCTTCCCTCGGGAGGGGAGAGGCTTGTCTCATGGGTCAGAGCTTGGGGGCCACGGATTGGGGTTTACCAGAGAGTCCACGAATGCTCAGCAAATACTCTGCTCCAGCCCCACCTGCCTGACAGAGCCAGATGGTCTCAGTGGACCTTAGCATGCAGCCAGCTGTGGGTGGCCTTGGATGTGGAGCCCATGGGCCACAGGATATCCATGGATAAGCTCTATTGCGATGGTCCCGAGGTGGAAGGTAGGGAGGCTCCCCTCACTGTGTCTTGTGTTTTGGGGGTGGCTGGGCACTTTCCTGGCAGGAATCCAATGGCTCTTTTGGAACCCAACTGGCTCGTGATCTCTGGGTGACAAGGAAGGGCAAGTCTCAGGCTTGTCCCCTCCGGGGACAGAACACATCATTCGGGGATTGTTACCACACCAATATTGAGGACTGACTCCTGGCAAAATTGGGCACATTATAAAGTATATTATTGGGGCCTTGGCCTCCTCTTTCTGCACTCACATCTCGTCTTTTCTGCCACTGCTTTCTGGAAAGCCCCGGACGCCAGTCATCTATAGNTCAGCATTCAAAAGTCTCTCATGGTTTGCCTCTCTCCCTTTCCCCCACCATTTCCGCCCTTCTTCTCCCTGAGGGGGAGATTCTATGCACTGCCTTGATTCTCAGATGAATCCGGACCTTACAGCTGATGGGGAAGGGCTTTGACCTCAGCCTCTTCCTTTCCTGTCCCTTTTTTCCCTCCTGGGGAGTCCTTGAGGCCCTGGTAGGCAGCAAATGTTTCCTTTTCCTCCCGGCAAAGGAGCTTGGTAGCTGGGTCACCCCATCGAGGTTTTTATTTCTCCCCGAGAACAAGAAAAAGTCCTTACGGGCCTGGCTACCCCATCTGCACAAGTATTTACGAGCTGTGAGAGTTAAGATCATAAGGCTCACATATTGTGCCTAAGTATTATTACTTTTTAAAAGCCAGTAACTTAAAAAATGTTTTCTCCAAACGAGAAACTTCAAAGATCCTGGAGAACAACACAACGACAAATTATTGAGAGGAGGCAGCGCACACATCTTGAATATCGGCACAAAGGAATGTGCTGAAGCCGGGCGGGTCTCTTCACAGTGAAAAGATTCCTTTGTTTTTCTTCACTGCTTTACCATCAAATGCGGGGACCAAAGCTGTTAGCCATTTAGCCTCGGCCATCTGCAGGGCAGGCTCCCCAACCAGACTCTTTTTCATCTGGAGAAGGGCATTCAGGAACTATTGAGAGCGTCTCTGCCCTTAAATAAAACGCAAAGCCTCCTTCCGGCTGTTGCGGGGAGTCAGGTGGCCTCCTGATCTTCCACGAGGCCCGAAGACGGGAGGCCCGAATACATACCACATGGGAGTTATTGAGGGCAGTTACATAGAGAGACAGAGAGTGGGCCTCCCCAGAGCCCTAGGCCTGCGTTTGCTAGTGGGTTGAGCGAGTTATTTAAACTTCCTCCTCAGTTTGATCACCTATTAATTGGGATGATGCTATCTGCCCAGATGGTTTCGTAGTTGGAAAGGTCAAATGACGGCCTGTTTAATTTGTGTGTGTGTCGGGTGGGGAAGGCATGCACCCACGTTCCTGCTTTAGAGAGAGGATTTCTGTCCTTCTGCATTTTCATTCCTTCCCTCGGGAGGGGAGAGGCTTGTCTCATGGGTCAGAGCTTGGGGGCCACGGATTGGGGTTTACCAGAGAGTCCACGAATGCTCAGCAAATACTCTGCTCCAGCCCCACCTGCCTGACAGAGCCAGATGGTCTCAGTGGACCTTAGCATGCAGCCAGCTGTGGGTGGCCTTGGATGTGGAGCCCATGGGCCACAGGATATCCATGGATAAGCTCTATTGCGATGGTCCCGAGGTGGAAGGTAGGGAGGCTCCCCTCACTGTGTCTTGTGTTTTGGGGGTGGCTGGGCACTTTCCTGGCAGGAATCCAATGGCTCTTTTGGAACCCAACTGGCTCGTGATCTCTGGGTGACAAGGAAGGGCAAGTCTCAGGCTTGTCCCCTCCGGGGACAGAACACATCATTCGGGGATTGTTACCACACCAATATTGAGGACTGACTCCTGGCAAAATTGGGCACATTATAAAGTATATTATTGGGGCCTTGGCCTCCTCTTTCTGCACTCACATCTCGTCTTTTCTGCCACTGCTTTCTGGAAAGCCCCGGACGCCAGTCATCTATAGTTTAAAGAGAATTGAAGTTCATGTATCTTCTGTCTCCAATGGATTTGCATTTAAGGCTCGGTGCTCATTATAGAAGGCAAGCCTCAATTATCTGTTAGAAAGATTCATCGAGAGAGTTCCGGGGAAGGAGCCTCTGATATTTTGCCTCTTAGATTTCCATCTCTGTTTCCAGAGATGGAAAATGGAAAACCAGCCTAGTCCAGTGTTTCTGAGGACACAGGGCTTGATCCTGACACCCCTCTTGGGGCACCCTTAGCGTCCCTTTGAAGACCTGTCTCTGCTCTTAGTTTTAAGGAAGGAAGAACAGCTGGCAATTCCAGTCTCTGTCTAAGTGAATCTTTTGAGACCCATCGATGTGAGCCATTGGCCTCTGAACATGAAAATCATGACAGCATGTGGTATCAGCCCCGGAATGGCTGAAAAGTAAAAGAAATGGTATAATTAGTTTATGCATAATTTGTCCTCCTTAGAATAAGGCGGAGCACCGACCATGTTGAAAACAACCAGTTCAGCTGGAATAATGTGCATATCCTGCGGCCTCATTGCATCGAGCCCTGGGCCTAGTGCTACCTGCATTTAAGTTTGTATTTGTCGGACATCTCATCTTTGAAGTGGGCGCTCTTTTCATATTCATTTTTCTGAGGAAGAAACAAAGGGTTAGAGAGATAAGAGCTTGTCTGAGTCCACCCAGCTGGTAAGAAGCCAGAGATGGGGCAGAGAGATTCAAGTCCGTCAGCGCTGATACTTAGGACTCTGCCCTTGACTGGCCATCAGTGGATTTCTCCTCCAGCTTTGCGGATGTGCCAACTGTTTTGCTCAAGTTTGCCTGTGAGTAAGAGAAAATCAATCAACTAGAGTGGTTTAGCCAAGCCCAGCATGTATTTCCCCCCAGA
This sequence comes from Crocuta crocuta, assembly GCF_008692635.1. NCBI lineage: Eukaryota > Metazoa > Chordata > Mammalia > Carnivora > Hyaenidae > Crocuta > Crocuta crocuta. The sequence goes on from NW_027532208.1 coordinate 3,426,532, forward strand.
ATCAGAAGCTCACAGAGCAATCCGAGGCGGATTTGGGTCCTTCCTTCATTCTGCCTCATCATCCTAAGCACATGTCTTCTGTCCTCATGGTCACAATGTGGCTGCCTCACATCACTGCTCTGCACCTGCATTCCAGGCTGAGAAGAGGAGGAAGGGATTTCTTCTTGGTGGGCTTCATCCTTTGAACCTGGAAGAACTGCTGGCCCTAGAAAATTTCCGTTTATATCTCCTTGTCCAAAGCTATGTCACTGTGTCATTTGTAGCTGAAACGGAAACTCAAGGCAGAAAATAATCTAGCTTTCTAGCCTCTAAAATAGAGGGAGGGAAGAAACGCAGGACTGGGAGTAATTAGGGGGGAAGCCAGCCTACAGTTTCTGCTCAGCTTACATCAGGAATACATTGCTCCCAAGTTACTGGTGGGCGTGGCAGGAGCAGAGCCCAGGTTTTCTGTAGAGGGAGGATTTCTTTACATTAACACGCAGTGCTGAGTCAGCCCCTGCTTTCCCCGCTCCCTCCTGGGGGAGGCATGCAAGTCTCTTCTTGTCGACTCAGCCCTGCAGATACCTGAATCAGCCCCCGGGCGCCAGAGGGCAGGGTCCGGCTTGGGTCTTGTGGGAGCTGAGGGTTTTCCGTACCTTTTCTCAAGTTTAGTCTTTCCTGCCCTCCGCTCCCTGTCAGTCTGGCTAGAAACCTCTGATTTGAATTCTGGCCTCTTGGCCATAAGCCCCAGCTTGTTGGACTGTGGGAGTCAGGTATCATCGTCAGGGCTTGTCACCTACTATAGTCCCCCCACAAAGGGGGGTGGACCCATCACTCCCCACATTTGGCTCAGACACGGGGACTGACAGGGTCACAGGTGCACTATTTCTGGGGAGAGCATCGACTCTGGCAATGACACGAGAGGACTGGCTTGGGGATTTTAGGGCGGTGTCCGGGCCGCCTGGGTGACCACAGTCCCCTACAGGACACCATAGCCTGGCTGGCTTAAACTACAGAAACTTCTCAGCTCTGGAGTCTGGGAAGTCCAAGATCAAGGTGCGAGCAGGTTCGGAGTCTAGTGAGACCCTGCTTCCTGGCTTGTGGATGATCATTGCCGTGTTGTCTCCTCACGTGGTGGACGACGTGAGGGAGCTCCGTGGGGTCTCTTTTACAAGGTCATGGTTTCCATTCATGGGGGCCCCGCCGTCATGACCTAATCACCTCCCAAAGACCTCACCTCCAAAAGTCGTCACACGAGAGGTTAGGGCTTTAATGTAGGAATTTTGGGAGGGACTCGATTTGGTCCACCGTGGGTGGTCAGGGGGGTGGGACCAGTGTGAGAATTCCTATGCATGTGTAGTTTGATGTGCAGAGTAGGGAGGACCTGGCCTTTCTTATCATAGTGCTCAGATGCGGGGCAGAAGGATGAGGAGGGATGTAGGACTTGGAAGCTGTCAGCAGTCTAACATCAAAAATGGAAACAGGTTCTTTTTTTAAATGTTTATTTATTGGAGAGGGAGAGAGAGAGAGAGAGAGAGCGAGCGCAAGCGGTGGAGAGGCAGAGAGAGGGAGACACAGAATCTCCGAAGTAGATTCCAGACTCTGAGTCATCAGCACAGAGCCCAATGCAGGGCGCAAACTCATGAACCATGAAATCATGACCTGAGCTGAAGTCTGAGCCCCCCAGATGCCTTGAACCAGATTCTTTATTATACCAGCCCTCTCCCTTGGGCTTCCCTCACAGATCTGGGCTATGCCAGGGATGAGGAAGATGGTCCCTCCTGACTGTGAGCATCACCTCTGCTTGGCCTCATTCGGCAGGGTCCTGCCCCCCCGGATGGGTTCCCTTGGACCTCCATGCACTCCTGAAGCACTGTGCAGTTCACTGGAGCCCTGGACCTTGTCTACTGGGCACTGGTTAACCCTCCCTGGGCGCTGGTTAACCCTCCCAGGGTGGACTGGTCTATAGCTTCTTCTCTTTTTCTGCCAGCTGTGTTGCTGAGACCCAGCATCATTGCAGACCACGTGGTCACAGCTTTTGGGGTGAGTACCTATGTGACTTAACTGCCGCCATGCCATGCTGTCTGCCAAATTTGAGACTTTTAGCCCTGGCCTCTCCACTAGACCTATAAGCAGTTGCATTTAATGAGGAATTGAAACCCTGCACTACCATCGTCCTTCTCCTCAAAGATTTCTTGGGCGTCTCTTGATGGTCCTAATCTATAGCATAGCATGTGAACTAGCTGAGAAATAAATTATATAGGCAAGGTAATGAGTTTGGGAGCTCATTGGGAGTTGGCACAATCAGGGAGGCTTCCAGGGGGAGGAAGTCCCTTGAGCCAAGCTGTGGGAGCATGAGTTATTGCTAAGCACAGTGTGGGAATGGCCCTCCGATTCCCCTCTTACCACATGTGTGCTCCTGTTAGTGACTATCGAGGAGAATTTGACAGTGTGAACAGGTAACGTTCAGAATTCTCTAGAATGAGTCTCATGGGGACCTTCTGAGAATCACTAAGAAGGGTGAGGTTTAGGGTACCCAGAGGTCTCTGCAAACCAGGAGTGAGTCCCAGTGGAGAAGAACACCAGGTCTCCAGTCCCCAGTTTGTGAGCTCTTACCTAATGTTCTCCAGATGTCTTCCTTAGAGGAAGGAGGAGAAGACTTGCTATTTTTATTATTTCTTAAAGTTTATTTATTTAGAGGGAGTGTGCATGAGTTGGGGAGGGGCAGAGAGAGAGAGAGAGAGGGAGAGAGAAAATCCCAAGCAGGCTCCACATTGCCAGCCCAGAGCCCAATGTGGGGCTCCATCTCATGAACCGTGAAATCATGACCTGAGCTGAAATCAAGGGTCAGACACTCAACCAACTGAGCCACCCAGGGACTCCAATATGACAAGTTTCTATGTTACACTTTCCTCTCCACAAATGTAGCTGCCCCCTCTCACCACGCAATGCATCACAATGTCATTGACTGCGTTCCCTAAGCTGTACTTTTCATCCTCATGGCTTACTCCTCTAGAATGGAAGCCTGCGTCTGCCTCTCTCCTTCCCTCATTTTGTCCGTCCCCTCACCCTGCCCCCCTCTGTGTGTTTTGGGCGAGTGTTTTATCACCTAAATTCAATGTTAGTTATTCCTCCCATTTTTCGACATGAACTAGTTTTAGGCAAGTCATCTCACCTCCTTGGGGCCCATAGTTTGCATGTGGGTCTGGAAGACACCTGTCTGCACCAAGGTTAGAAGCACTCATTGCACAGCCTTGGAAACTGACATGGCGCTTCTCCACATATGAACTTGTGTGCTGTCCTCATCACGGTGTGTGCTTACTTTTCTAAGTGTGCTATACTTGCACTTTATAGAAAATACAGGAAAACAAGATTCCGAGAAATCCACCACTTTTTTTATTATACATGTGAGCGTATATATTAGTAGAGGAGTCAGAGCCGGGATTCGGACCTTTTGGATACTTTTGCAGACCTTGTTGCCTCTCCAAGCCCAGAACAATCAGACAGTGCAGGCCAAGCCCACTGGAAAACCAAAAGCCCAAACCCTCGGTGCTGTCCATTGGGACAATGTGCTGGGAATTCCATCGCAGGGTCCCAAGCGCCCTGGGAAGAGGTGGCGTTGTTACTATTTGCTAACACGGTGCAGGCAGTGGTGTGCAGTCCACCGTGGGAGGGGGCATGCAACGGGCTCCAGTAAAAGCACCCCATATTCTCAAGGGACTTTAGAGCAGGTGCACTTGGAGGATGCAACATCTGCATCTGCTGGATGCCAAGTTCAAGTTCTTCTGCCAGTCAGAGGGGTCTTGGCACTCTCCTTGGCTGTCGATCAGTTTTTGGATAAACACACGCGTGCACGCATGCACACACGGCCCTTTCTCTTATTGTTGTTGGCCTATCAGCCTTTAAGCCCTTCTTGGTTACATTCCATGGTGAGCTGGATCTCTTGATAAAGGAGCTCTGTCCAGTGATGACAAGAATTGATTTCCAATTTCCTGCAGAATGACTCTATCATTGCTAGTGACTCAGGCAATTTAGCTCATATTCCAGGCCTGCCTGGGGGTTATAGATCACCCTGACAGCTTCCCAGTCACGCAGGAGGTGGATTTTGACAAGATGAGGAAGGAGGCATTTGCAGAGAGGCTTGCACTGGGGGAGGTCAGAAGGGCACGGCTGCTCCTGGGTCTCGGGCCCTGGGGACGTCCTGTAGGGAGCAGACACGTCTCAGGCATGGTGGGGGAGCTGGCCGTCGGTCGGGCTTCTCGTGTGCTGCTAGGTTCAGCCCTTTCCCCCCTCCCCAAACTGTTCATCCCTGCTCAGCATGAGAGCATCTGAAGGCCCAGCCAAAAGACAGAGGGGATCAGTTTCCAATAGTGCCGCCCTTTCCAAATACTTAGACAGCGTCTGTCTATCAAGAGTTAACACCTAGGTGGGTCTTTGCCTTTCTCCAAGGAGCAGGTGCTATTCTTTGTATTTACTCATGAATTCATCTTCTTCTGCCAACCCTGCACTGATGGTATGCTGGGTGCTGGATGAAGGTGCTTTCTCCAGAATGCACGTTGAAGGAAGGGCTGGCCCGTGCTCCACCCCAGTCATCCACGCAAAGTGGAACCATAGGAGGTGGCACGTTACTATTTCTTGTTGGAAGATGTGGAAAGTAAGTCACAGAGGAGCGGTCAAACGAGCAGGGTGGCAGGGCAGAGATTTGAACTTGGGCCCTGGGTAAACAGTCCGTGCTCTTAAACACTTCACTACATCCCTCACGAATGATGGACAAAAGAGGTGATTTTTCTGTCTGGTGCGTTGAATGGAACCGCTAGAGACTATCAATTGCCCTGCTTTTTTTTTTTTTTTAAAGTAGGTTCCACGCCCAGCGTGGAGCCCAACATGGTGTTGAACTTATAACCTTGAGATCAAGACCTAAGCTGAGATCAAGAGTTGGACACTTGACCCACTGAGCCACCCAGGCGCCCCCAATTGCCCTGCTTTTATAAGGACTTTATCAAAATCTTTGACAGCACAGGTAATCACTGGAGTTCTGGGAACTGAGCACACACACGCGTGTGTGCAAAAGAGTATATGCATGGACACACATGCCTGCACACACACCCATGTTCGTACACATACACACCCATGTTCACACACACACGACATAGCTCAAGAAACCACAGCAGCAAGGCTAAGACACAGCTCTACGGAACAGACACGCTGATTTCTCCCTAGTCATTTGGCCCAAAAAATAGTTATTTAGAAATCACTGTGGAACTATGTTCCAAGCCGACACCCAGCTTGACTGATGCAGCAGGGAATGACCCACTGTGTTCTGGGAGCTGCCTGTGAGCCAGCGCTGAGCTGGGCTCCTTCACACATGTTATAATGGGCTCATGTCCACAACACTTTCCTGTGAGGACCATGGTCCCCATTTTACCATCAGAGACACTGAGGCTCAGGCAGACCTCTTCGGATCATAGAGCTAGCAAGGGACAGGGACAGGATTCAAACACACACCTCGTGGGTTCCAGTCCACTTCCTCCCAGAATAATACTGGTGCTTCCCAATGTATGTTCTACTGGCCATTATTTTATTCTACTTTATTTTAATTTTTTAAAGTTTATGTATTTATTTTGATAAAGAGATTGAGAGAGGGCAGAGACAGAGGGAGAGAGAGAATCCCAAGCAAGTTCCGCACCATCAGCACAGAGCCTGACATGGGGCTCGAACTCATAAACCATGAGATCATGACCTGAGCTGAAATCAGAGTCAGATGCTTAACCGACTGAGCCACCCGGCCGCCCCCTGTCGGTCATTATTTTAATCTGACAAATTGATTCTTGCATTAATTGGCCAGGTTTCCTGTGTGCCAAGAACAGACCCAATCGTCTGATTCCCCTTCTGAGAACCTGGCCTGTGGTCGGTCGAGGTCCCAACTGTGACTCTGGTCGTGGCCGCCATTTCTCCTCCTAGTCAAGAGCCCCGGGTGGGCTCTGCCTGCATCATCCAAGGGCTTCTCTGTGGGGTCTGTTTGCGCTGACCCACTCCTTCCCGCAGGCCCTTTCAGTTGCTGCATCGAAGGCCGCCGATCACGTTGCTTCTCATTAATGCTCCGAGGCTGAACAAGACAATATAATCGCTCCCTGCACACCTGTCAGGTAGATGCTGCGTCAGGCAGAATGTTTGAGGTTGTTTTTAGTTCTGATCAAAGCGATTGAAACAGATGCCCCTCGTGAGTCTTATTATTAAATGGCAGGGAAAACTGCTCATCAGACATCGGACTGGTCCCACGAAGTCTTTGTATGCAGACGATGTTGCTTTTTCCCCCTTAAATAAACAAGTGTTTAGTTTTCTGATCAATACTGGAGATGGGGCGAGCTGGAGGAGAAGCCATTTAATCCCAGACATAATGGCAGTGGCCTATTGTGATGCTCTCCTGATACAGAGTTCAGAAGTAATTGCTCCCTTTGACAAAGAGAAACATTACCTGCTTCTCATTCATTCACTTGTTTATTTATGTATTCAATAAATATTGACCGGGCACCTATCATGTCTAGGATTAGGCTTTAAGAATGTTCTAGTGATGAATCTGGCATGGCTCTTGCTTCCCGGAAGCTCACAGGCTGGGGCGGGGAGAGAAATAAATACGCAAACAATTACAGCCGAAGTACGATAGATAGATTACGCATTCAAGTAATGTTTATGGACATGTGTGGGGAGGAGGGCTTCTAAAGTGGCTCCAGGATCTCTACCTTCTGGCATCCGTGCCCTTGGGTGTCAGAAAGAACCAATCATGGGAGCCATTCGGTGTGGGCCGGACCTCATGACTCACTTCTAATAAATAGACTCTGGCAAAATGATGGCATGTCACTTCCAAGACTGAGATATTCTTAGGGGTTGAATTGTGTCCCCCGCTGCCCTCTCCCCCAGAAAAAAGGACGGTATGATGAAGTCTTAACCCCAGGTTCCACAGAGTGTACTGTCCTTATTTGGAAATAGGGTCTTTGCATACAAGGTCAAGGTAAGAGAAAGTCGTTAGGGCGGGCTCTAATCCAGTGTGACAGGTGTCTTTATACAAATCGGGACTACGGACACAGAGGCAGACATACTGCCTCCTGGAGTTTATACTCTAGTCTACAGTGTAGATACACTGTAGTCTGGATTACATTGTGCCCGGGAAAATGGGCAGGTAAACAAGAAGATGTGCTACAACTTCACCAGAGCTATTTCCTGTGCAGAAAGAGGAAGTGACATCATTTTATGTAGTTCTTTTAGAATAAGAGGTTGGAGTAGGCCTCTCTGAGAGGATATTTGACCAGAGACTGGAATGCACTGACCAAGTAGATGGAGGGCATGGTGAAGAATGTGCCACCACAGTCCAGGTGGGTGAGGTGGGGGTGGCCCTGGGCAGATGGCTTTGGGATGCATCATGGAGGCAGGACCAAATGATTGGTTGATGGCTTCGGTCTATCCCCCCCCAGCTGGAGGGCCGTGGGAGGACCGAGTAAGACTTTCAGGTTTGAGGCTCCATCAACTGGGATGATGGTGATGACCTTTGCTGAGGCGAGAAGGCTTAGCAGGCTGGGGAGGGGACCCAGGAGTCTGGTTTGGAGGCAGTGAGTTGGACATGCCCATTGGCCACGTGGAGAGACTGAGTGAGCTGTGGGCTAGCAAGTCTGACCTTCAGGGCCCAGGCCCCGGTTGGAGATTGTACTTGGGAATTTTCAGGATGAAGGTGATATTCAAAGACATGGGGCACCCCTGTCACTATAGAGGGGAGTGAGGTAGGACAGTTGACTGAGCCTGGAGCAGATGTGGAAGGAAGAGGGAGACCTTCCAGTGAGGTGAGAGGGACCTGGGGCTCTGGGGGAGTCGTTTTAAAAGTTTTGAGAAGTGGGGAGTGATCCTGTGTGCTGCTGGTCAATCAAGTGCAGGCACTCGAAAGGCTGGAAATATCATAGTGAACCAGGCACAGAAATAGACAATGGTGTGTGTGTGGGTCTATGCACATGGGTCATTTAGGGCAGGATGCTCGTGTGTGTCAAGGTGTATGAGTAGAAGTACGGGAACAGGAAGAATACTCTGGCAGAGAGGAAGGGAGGTGCACAGGCCCAGGGGTATGACACAGTGTAGGTTTAGGAAGCTGGCGGCTGCCAGGTCTTTCAGCAGACGCTAGAGGCTGTCACGGGCTGGGGTGGGGAGGTGGTGATGAGGCTGAGATTGTTGGCCTTGACCCCTCTGTCCATGGGAGGGTGGTCATAAACCGCATGATCATGGCAGGGTTTCAGATTTATAAAATGATTATTGAGATGCTAGTTAAAATTCAGATTCCTGGGCCCCACCTGCAGAGATTCGAGTTCAGATCTAGCGGCTGTCCTGAGGATCCGCCTTTACACAACCATCCCAGCCCATTCAAGAAGTGCGGGCTCTCAGAGTGCACGTTAGGAAGCAGCGGTGTGGAGGGAGGGTGGGTAGAAGGATGAGAAGCTGTAAGCATGGAGCTGGGGTGTAGGATGAGCTTTGGCAGGGAGGCGGCTCACCTCTTGCGAGGAGACTGGAAGTACAGACCGGGGCTGGCTTAGACAAGTCCATAGAGACATGTCATGGGGATGAAGGAATGCCACAGAGGGGTAGAAGGGAGGGGTGCATCCTTATGGAGTGTGCTGTGCTGTCCCTATGAATGGTGATGAATGGGGTCAGGTAAGAGGGAGGCATGTAGGGTGGGGGGATTGGAGGTTCATCCCAGATTGGTTTGCTGTGTCCATTATTAATTATTATTATTATTATTATTATTTAATGTTCATTTATTTTTGAAGGAGAGAGAGACAGAGTGTGAGCAGGGGAGGGGCAGAGAGAGAGACACACAGAATCAAAATGGGCTCCAGGCTCTGAGCTGTCAGGACAGAGGATGACGTCAGGCTGGAACTCAGGAACCGTGAGATCATGACCTGAGCGAAAGTCACATGCTTAACTGACTGAACCACCCAGGCGCCCCTGAATCCTCTATTTTTAAAGTCAGTTCTTGCTTGGCTAAATGCTCTCTTTCTCCATCTCCTTAGCAATGGGTGGCCAATGAGATCGAAGCAGACATCTTTGGGTGAGGATTTGGAAAACCTTTTGCCTCTCCCTCCACCCCATATTGTCTTTCTTCCTGTCTGAAACATGGATGTGATGGCTGGCACTCCTGCAGCGATTTCTGACTATGGGGGTGACCATGAGGATAAAAGTCACTAAGGATCCTGGGATAGAAACATTGGAGAAGGTTGGACATTAATGATGTTATGATGGATTTTTCTTGAAGGCCATTGACAGCCTTCCTTCAGACTTATTTAATCAGAGACAAAGATCTTGATCTTGTCAAACCGCTGTTATTTCTTTGACTGGCATATCAGCCAGAAACAGTTTTTTTTTAAATTTTTTATAGTTTATTTATTTTTGAGACAGAGACAGAGCACAAGCAGGGGAGGGGCAGAGAGAGAGAGGGAGACGTAGAATCTGAAACAGGCTCCAGGCTCTGAGCTATCAGCACAGAGCCTGATGCGGGGCTTGAACTCACGAACTGCGAGATCATGACCTGAGCCGAAGTCGGAGGCTTAACCGGCTGAGCCACCCAGGTGCCCCAGCCAGAAACAGTTTTAAGTGGCTCCAGACACCTTACCCCACACCTGTTCCTTGTGAGCACTTATTGTGGTTTTTGTTTGGGCAGTGGTCACGACATAGTTGACATGGCCCACTCGGAACCAGCCAAAGCCTTGGTGTGGGTTTCCTCAGCTCAGAGCCTGCGGTTCACCGTCAGGTGCATAGCCTCAAATGCTGACCCTCAAGGTTTCCTTCCATTTCCCATCACGGTGCATACCACTCACCCTTATCCTAACCCCTGACATGTTCCTTTATTCCAACGGTATCATCAGCCCCGTTTTGCACAGGAGAAACCTAAAACCCAGTGGGAGGTAAAGCCAATGTCCAGTGGCTGATTGTGCAGACATCCTGCACTCAGGACCAGCCATTCTCTTGAGGCCGTGATGACCTGCAGAGTGCCGTATAGGGAAGGACACTGAGTTTGGGGTTGGCCGGATCTGTGTGTTAATCTTGGCGCTGCAGCGAACTGGTGACTTCATTTTTTTGAGCCTCAGTTTCTGCCAGTACCGGAGCTGACACAGAGCGGGCACTCAAGCCAGGTGGTCTGTACCTCTTGGCTCTCACATCCAGATTTACGGGAAACACAAAAGGGATATATTATGGGATATATTAGTGGTGGGAGAGGCAACCTTCACATGGCCGTGACCTGTCATACCCAACCCGTAAGAGAAGCTAAAGATGGCTCCGAGCCCCCCCTCTCTCTATCAAGTGCGGCCAGAAACCCTCAGAGGCAGCTGCCTGAAGGTGCTTTCTCCTAAGGCTGGTTGTTAATCTCTATTCCTTGGAAACTTGGATTTAGTGTCCTGCCTTCCCGCAGGGACGGCGTCATTTGCAGGAATGGCTGGTTTGACAGGAGACAGGCTAAGAAGGGCATCTCTACATCCCGTGCGTACAGCCTGGGTCCCTCTCACGCAGGCTTCTAGGAGGCTCTACTCCGTCCCTGACTCCCGCGGATGGCACCCTGGCGAGAGGGAAATCTTTGAAGTAGAGGCACTTGGACTAATGGCATAATTATTCCACAGAGCCATTTGCAAAGTAATGATGGACTATTGTTAGGAATATCTTAGTTACTTTTTTCTTTTTTTTAAAGTAATGAGGCTTTGCTTCCCATTAGTGATTATGGGGGGGAAAAGGCAATGATATATGTGCACATTTAAAGAGGAGAGAAATATCCCCCCAGACCCCTCCCCTCAAAGCAAACCTGCCCCTTTCCCATTCTCCTAATGCAAAACCAGAATCTCTCTGGGAACCCACCGGAGACCCTGAATGCACATGGCCGCATTCTCTGCCCTGCTTGGATGTTTCTGGTTCAAAAATGCCTTTTTGAGAAGTACTGGCTGAGAAAATTTGCATGTTTCCAAAGGATGGAAGGACCTTGAGGCCACACTGTTAACATAATGGAAGCCTGGGGGGAGGAGATCTTTACGTGGGAATGTTCTGGAGTAGCTCTGATGAGCACCTCGTGCCAGAGCTGGGCTCCCTTCTTGGCCCCGTGCACTCTGCCCCTTGACACGGGCCCCTCAGCCTGCTTTCACCCAATGCCTCTGCTCTGGCAAGGCCGAGGCAAGCTAATTGAGATGCATATGACAATATTAACTTTTTACGTATCGTATTAGGTCTCTATTAGGATAAATGAGGTACGGTGGGAAATTGTCACAGAGCATTAGTGATTATATCCGGATGAGATGCTCAAAGCCCACCCCAGGGATGGGTGGAAGGGGAAGGCCGAATCCAAGAGCACTCTCTCTAGATGGAAGTTCAGTCTGAAGGTAAATGCAGGTGACAGAATAGAAGGCCACGTGGAAGAGCACTCTTGGATGGAAGGGACTGGCTCTGTCCAGGTCTTTCCTAGTGTCAGTCAGTCCCCTGGATCGCGGAGGAAACTTGCAAGGATCCTCTGGGTGGCCTGGCACAGAGCTGCTAATAATTGTGAATAAGCAGAGCTACTGTTTGTTGAGTTTGTGGAACGAACAAGCCCTTTGCATCTCACTCAAGCCTCACTTTAGTGATGGAGGGCCAGAGGGCCAGGCGGGGAAGGAATGCGCCCCAGATCCCCAGCCTCTCTTCCTCTGAAGGGCAACCACAAGCCTAGGCTTGCCTGACAGAAGTCTGATGCCCTGAGGTCTTGCTGAGCTGATGGAGGTGGGGGGAAGGTGGGGGGCGGCCTGCAAATCCCCAGCCAGGGTGTCTTAGTTTGTTCTGGCTGCTGTAACAAAATATCCCAGACTGTGTGGCTTATCGACAACAGAAATTTATTTCAGGAGCCAAAAGTCAGAGATCACGGGGCCAGCATGGTCGGGAGAGGGCTCTTTTCTGAGTCACAGACTTCTTCTTATGTCCTTGCATAGGGAAGGGGGCTAGGGAAGCTC
>NW_027532208.1:3438583-3453951 GCF_008692635.1 Crocuta crocuta
GATCTAACTTATTACTTTATTTACTTTATTATTGAGTATAGTTGACACACAATGTTGTATTAGTTTCAGGTGTAGCACACCCATCGTGATTCAATACTGACATACAGCACTCAGTGCTCACCCTGGTAAGTGTGGTCACCTTCTGTCACTATACAACTGTTACCCTTAAAAATAAAACTGCCCATTATTTCACCAGCAAAAATGGATTTATTCAGGAACAGTAGAGAATTGCCATCTGGGACAATCAGCCTCCCGCCAAACTGTAGGCAAGTCCAAGAAACAAAAGAAAGGAACATTATTTTATGGAGAAGGAAGAGGAAGTTGGGAGGTTTTTTCTTTTTTAATTTTTTAATTTTCATTTATTTTTGAGAGAGCACGAGTGAGGGAGGGGCAGAGAGAGGGGAGACACAGAGTCCGAAGCAGGCTCCAGGCTCTGAGCTGTCAGCACAGAGCCTGACGTGTGGCTCGAACCCTCAAACCGCGAGATCATGACCTGAGTCAAAGTCAGATGCTTAACCGACTGTGCCACCCAGGTGCCCCTCCATGACTTACTTATTTTATAACTGGAAGTTTGCATCTCTCATTCCCCTTTATCTATTTTGCCCGTTCCCCTAACCCACCTCCCCCCTGGCAACCGCCAATTTTGCTCTGTGCTTAAGATTCTTTTTGTTTTGTTTCTTAGGTTCTGCCTGTAAGTGACGCCATACGATATTTGTCTTTCTGTGTCTGACGGATTGCACGTAGCCGAAGCATAACAATCTAGATCCATCCACATGGTTGCAATCAGCAAGATCTTTCTTTTTTATGGCTGAGGGATAGTCCCTACTCTCCCTATGATCACAGCTTCACCCATTCACCTACAGACGGATACCTGGGTCTCTTCCATAGCTTGGCTCTTGTAAATAATATGTGCGGTCACTTTTGTAAGGGCACTAATCTCATTTGTGAGGCTCTACCCTCACCTCCCAAGGGCCCCGTCTCCTAACACTTTCATGTTGGGCATCTCAACACAAGCAGTTGGCAAGGGCTCATTCATCCTATGGCACATGGCTTTGTGGACACGGTCCTAAGGGTCTGTCCGGGGCTTTGCGGCCAGGTGGCCTGCCAGCCCCAGACACAGACTCTTGTCAGAGCAAGACAGTTATTTCCTGTGAACGCGGAAGGTGTGTGTGGACAAGGCTGGTCGGCACTTCATAACCTGCACCTGGCCGAGGCTCACCCTGGGTCACAAGGAATTCTGCCCTAAAGAGGCAGCTACTCCAGTGTCTGATTTCTGGTTAGAGGAGGTGAAAGGGTCATGGATTAGACCATGGATAAGAGTTTGTCTCTCGCCTTACAGTGCTTGGCGTTTGAGTCTGCCTAGCAGCGACCCCTTGACAAGCTCCCCTCTAGGCCCCAATTTCTCATCTGTCAAGTGGACATAGGAAACCCTTTATCAGTGGGTTTTAGGGGAATTAGTGAGATAATCCACAGTTGGCACAGGACCTGTATATACGTATTATGCTCAGAACCGGTAACGGCTATTTTAAGTATAATAATAATTATTATTGAAAGCTGGGTCTCTGGAATAAGACCCACCAATAAGACCCACCTCTGTTCAGCTCTTGGCTTTTCTATCAGCTGTGTGATCTTGGGTTAGTCATTACTTCCATAAGGCTCAGTTTCCTTGCCTGTGAGATGGGATAATAGGTATATCTATGTTAGAGAGTTAAGAAAATAAAGTGGGAGCGCCCAGGTGGCTCAGTTGGTTAAGTGTCTGACTCTTGATTTTGTCTCAGGTCATGATCTCTCGGTTTGTGAGATCGAGCCCCATGTCGGGCTCTGTGCTGACAGTACGGAGACGGCTTGGGATTTCTCTAGCTCCATACCTCTTTGTCCCTATCCTGCTCACACACTCTTTCTCTCTCTCTCAAAATAAATAAACATAAGAAAAAGAGAAAGTGTGTTAATCCATTTAATGCACTCCGCATAGTGGCTGGCACGCAGTCTATCTGTTGTTTATGCCTCTGTGTTCCGCTGTGAGTTTATTCATATATACAAGAGCTGCCTGACTTGGTGCTAAAACAAGAAGGTGTCCAGACCTGTTTCAGGCAGCTGGACATGAGGAGTCTGAAGCCGGCAGGTGGAATGCCCTCAATCGGCTGGGCCACTGTTGGTGCGGCCTCCTTGGGGCAGGTGCGAGGGCATCTCTCTGATGGAAGTGACAGCTCACTTCAGAGCATGGCTATGGGGGGTGGGTTTCCAAGGTCCGCCCCTCCCCAGCAAGAGTCCTGTGTGTCTCCTCTTTGCATCCCTTGTTCAGCTCAGGCCCTAGGAGGCAGTAAGACCTCAGTGACCAGCTCTGGGTTGAGCTTGACACGAGAGACAAAGGTGAACATCTGGGGTGGTGCTAGAAGGTGTATAACTAAGTCCAGAGCAGTATCGTGCACATAAATCTGCACAGGAGGAGTTCAGATGGTAGGCTGAACGGTCAGACCGCGGCGATCTGAAGTTGGCCTTGAAGAGGGGATCTGCTCTGAAAAGGTCGTTGGGAAATAGGGACGGTTTTGCGGGAACCCCGTAAGCAGTGGTGGGGTCCCCGGTGAGGGAGCAGAGGGGCCAGTTTCTTTGGAGCGTAATTCTTTGGAGTGTTAGAGGTTAGGAGGGGACAGGCGGCCTCAAGAGAGGGGCAGGAGTCTGAACTCGGTGCAGGGGATTAGCGGAGGCGGACCGGCCTCCTGGGGGCATTTTACAAGGTTGAGCTGTTGCAAGATGGATTGAGAGCTGGGCCGGGGAGCAGGGACCGGAAAGGGCTGCATTTGCTAGCGCACCGGAGCTCTGAGACTGCTGTCTGGCGCTCAGCAGAGTCACCCCGGGCCTCTCTTGTCTGATTTGAGGGCCCTGGGAGATTATGCAGCCGGCCTGTGTTGCCAAGCGGTGCAGTCACTTAACCATGACCCGCAGATTAAGTCACCTATTGTGTGGAGTAATGAGTCATTCTCCCAGGCTTTTGTGTAAGCAAATAGAGTATTTATCCAGGTCTCAGGGAACCTGGGGACACCTTGGAAGCAAGAGATGCCTTTGAAGGGGAGTCAAATGAAATCCTTAAGCCTCTGTGTCTACAGATCCCTTCGTAAGTCATAGGCTGTCTATTTCGAGGGCAGAGTATTTCCAAGCAAAGACACTTTGAGTGAGACGTCTTGAATAGTAAGTCTGCTTGGAGCACACAAAGCTTTTTCTCAGTCTCTTTAGTTAGCATACAGGGCACAGGCGAAGTGACTGGCGGGCAGGGGGCCTGGGTCTGAGGACCCACTGGGTCCCAGTCCCACTGTGTGACCATCGGGAAGCCAGAAACCACAGATAATGAACCCCATTTAGACATTAACCTTAAAGCACCCCAGGGGACAGCTTGCTGATGAGGAAGTCCAGGTTCAAGGAATTCCCTTGCTGGTGGCCAGTGGCAGAGTCGGGGGGAAGGCCTTGTTCCCAGCTGCTGAGGGGGCTGTCAGCCCCCATCATGGAATGCCCAGCTGCCCAGAGCCTCCTCGGTCAAAGTGGTGCCCTCCAGTGACCCCTGCCCAGTGGCTGATGAATATGGGAATATAAGGGCCCAGCCAGATCTGTTCAATTCAGGGCGATTCTGGAAAGCTATTCCAGCTTCAGGCCAGCTGAGGCTGTCAGGGGATCTGACTGCAGCTGGAATTCTCCCCAGCCACTCCCCATTCCTTCCTTCCCCTTCACAGGAGTAGGAGGGAGGCTCCCCCCCTTAAAAACACCCTCCTTCCTAAATTCCATCTCGGAGTCCGCTTCCTGGGAGACCCAGCCTGTGATACGCAGCGAGAAAAGGCCGAAGCTGAGGGTCTGTCCCTCTCCCGGCCTCGGTTTCTTCATCTGCAAAACGAAAATGGCACACCAGAACAGAGGCTCTCACAGAGTGCTCCGTGACACTCCGAGGTGCCCAAGACCTTGCAGAATGTCTGTGACGACAGAGCTGTTTTTACCGTATTATGACCAATGTTTATTTGCCATGTTCACTGAGTTGGCCATTTGCATGGAAGGCCAAGCCGATGGTGCCTTAGATGTGGCATCGAACCATGCTAATGACGTTGGTTAAGAGTCTTAACTTCAAGCTCAGGTCATGACCTTGTGGTTTGTGACTTTAAGGCCCACGTCGGGCTCTGTGCTGACAGCTCAGGGCCTGGAGCTGCTTCGGATTCTGTGTCTCCTGCTCTCTCTGCCTCTCCCCTGCTCACGCTCTGTCCCTCTGTCTCTCTCTCAAAAATAAATATTAAAAAGTTTTTAACATTTTTTAGAGAGAGAAAGAACGCAAGTCGGAGAGAGGGGCAAAGGGAGAGAGAGAATCCTAAGCAGGCTCAATCCACACTTGATCCTAGGACTCTAGGATCATGGCCTGAGACGAAATCAAGAGTTAGATGCTCAACTGACTGAGCCTCCCAGGCGCCCCGGTATCCTCAGCATTCAAAGATCCTTTCCCTTAATCACATTTGCAAATAACACATTTATATTGCAGATCGGAAGTAACATATTTACAGGTTTATGGGTAAGGGTGTGGACATCTTTGAGGGCTCCTTATCCTGCCTATCATCTTTTACCATCTGACCCCCAAAGATTCACTTCTGTCCCATGGCAAAATACACTCCCCTCATCCCAAGGTGCTCCAAAGTCTTACCCCTTTACAGCATCAATCCAAAATCTTAACATCTCAGCTAAATCTTACCTGCTCCCAAGTCACAAATCTTCCCATCTCAACCATCTGAGTCACATACGAGTGAGGCTCTGGGTATGATCCATCCTAGGGCACAATTCCTCTCTCCGTGTGAACTAGGACACAGGTCATCTGCTTCTAGAATATGATCATGGGACAGGCGTTGGATAGTTAGAGATTCTAGTTCCAAGAGGAAGAAAATGGAAGGAAGAAAAGGAATCGTATGTCCTCAACAATTCTGAAATCGAGATGGGCAAGCCCTGTTAGGTTTCAAGGCTTGGAAATAATTCTCTGGTTTGTGGCTCTGTCCTCCTTTCCTTCCTTCCTTCCTTCAATCCTTCCTTCTTCCTTCCTTCCTTCCTTCCTTCCTTCCTTCCTTCCTTCCTTCCNTTCCTTATTCCCTCCTTCTCCCTCCCTCCCTCCCTTCCTTCTTTCCTGGCTTTGGGTGAGTCAAGTTACTTATATGGGCTTCAGCTTCCTCACCTGGTCAGAGGAGGAGCCGGACTAAGCCTCTCAGCTCTTTCCCAGCTCTGAAGTTCCGTTTCCTCTCTGCATTTTATTTCCCCCATGTTTCTCCTTTTTTTAAATTTTTTTTTCAGATTTGACAATGAAAATTGTAAACTCAACAAAATCTCCGCATCTCTGCTGGTGTCTAATCCACTTGGGGCAGATAAACTGCACGAATAGCTTTTATTTCCCCCCCGGCTCTGTGAATTTGACAAGTGTGTTTGCACACCGCCTGGTGTTCTGTCTGCATTTTCTCACTTTCGGATGCCAGGAGCCCCACTGACGACACAGCATTCCAAGGACAGCAACCATTTGTCGTCTTAATTCTTTCATCTTTTTTTCCTCAGCCTCCACCTGAAATATTTATGAGTCTTTATTTATTTATTTATTTTTTAGGGAGTTCAAGCTAAACAATATAGTTCTACTTTTCAGGGATGGCTGATTGTAATAGATTCGTGTACATGGGTTATTAACGGGTAGTGTAAGAGCTGTGTGCGAAGTTTGCACACTGGGACACTGGCAGCTGACAGGCTCCAAAGGGCAATTCAGGGGGGTACTGTCAAGTCCACCAGAATTTGGAGAAGAGATCCAGCTGTGTGTCTCTCCTCCCACTAACTTGCTTGATAGTTTCACCCGCAGGCATGAATGGGTAGAATCACTACATTAAAATATTCCCGTCCAATGTCCAGCTTTCAGGCAGAGGAGCCCAGTGATACTGGTTACCTACAGTGACGTGATATTGAAAGCCTGTGATATGAAATTTCCTGCCTTCAAGCTGTTGGGTACTTGGAGAAGGAGTTTGAGGGTTGGAGGTTAGCAAAAGTTCAGCAGTCATAAAGATGTGTTGGCTAGAAACTCCACAAAAAGAATGAAAACAAAATTAATGGGGCGCCTGGGTGGCTTAGTCGGTTAAGCGTCCGACTTTCGCTTAGGTCATGATCTCAGGGTTCGTGGGTTCGAGCCCCGCGTCGGGTTCTGTGCTGACTGCCAGCTCAGAGCCTGGAGCCTGTTTCAGAGTCTGTATCTCCCTCTCTCTCTGACCCTCCCCTGCTCACGCTGTCTCTCTCTCTCTCTCTCTCCTAGAAATAAATAAAAAAAAAAAGAAAAGAAAACAAAATTAAAATAAAAAATTAAATTTAAATTAAATTAAAATTTAAATAAATTTAAAAATTAAATTAAAAAATTTAAATGAAATTTTAATAAAACTTTCATTTAAAATGAATTTTAAAAATTAAATTTAAAAATTACAATTAAAATTTTTTTAATGTTTTTTTTTTTGAGAACGGGGGAAGAGAGAGAGAGAGAGACAGAGCACAAGCGGGGGAGAGGCAGACAAAGAATCTGAAGCAGGCTCCAGGCTTTGAGCTGTTAGCACAGAGCCAGACCTGCGGTTCAAATTCATGAACCACGGGATCATGACCTGGGCCGAAATCGGATGCTCAACTGACTGAGCCACCTAGGTGCCCCAGTTATTTGAGAGTTTTATCTTTTCCTTTAAAAGATACTCGTTTTGTATATAAGATCTTATATAAGATACATCTGTTGCTTTGACATATAAAAATCTATAAATAGATAATTAGAAAAATGCATAAATTTATAAATGTATGTTCTGGACTATAACATAATCTGGAAAGAAATGTATTTAGGAAATTTGTTGATGCCATATTCTTAAGCCTTGGGGGACCCTCAGCTTGATGCTAATGAAACAGGGTTTGTACTTTTTCCATTGGAGAATTGAAACCACTTTCACTTATTATCATAACTAATATGTTTGGTTTTACTTTTATTATATTATTTCATGCATTCAGTGATTCACCTTCCATTATTTTGCCTTATGGGCCGTGTTTTCTTGGCTTTAGTTTCTCTTGTGATAGTTGCTAGTCTACAGCCACTCTTCAATGTTAATAAGTGGTTAATTGCACAATTTTCAGAAACACCTTTGCTTGTATATTTCCTATAGTTATCGTTGCAAGAATCATATGAGACCTTTGACTCTTCTTTCTGAAACGAGGAATTTGTGATGTGTTAGCTTTCTCTGCTCAATTTTTAGGCCACACCAATATCATCTGAGGCACATTGTGGGATACACGTGTTTATAAATATTGACATTTTTTACAACATAACACCTATTTTTCAGGAATTCCTGAAGATTCGGACATTCATTTAATTGCTATTTTTCTCTCAATTATTTAGACAAACTGGCTAATGCTAACAGTCCTTCGTTTTTCAGCTTTTCAGATCTTGAGTTCTTACTATATATTTATGAGAGAGAGAGAGAGAGAGAGAGAGAGACAAAGCTCGAGCACAGGAAGGGCAGAGAGAGAGGGAGACACAGAATGTGAAGCAAGCTCCAGGCTCTCAGCTGTCAGCACAGAGCCCGATGCAGGGCTCTAACCCATGTATCATGAGATAATGTCCAGAGCCTAAATCAAGAGTCGGAAGCTTAACCTGAGCCACCGAGGCACCGCTGTGCTGGAATCTTTTGATTGAAGTGAAGAAACCAAAACCCTGAAAAGGAAAACTGCTCACCAGGTCACGGGATATTTTATCTCACAGCACTCAGGTCGACAATACAGGGGGCTTCCAGAAATGCCTAGAGCTGGACTCAAGATCCACTCAGACTCTTGTCTCCCATCTCTGCTCCTTCCAAGGCCTCTGTTTCACTATCCAACCACCTACCCCTTACATCCAAACCTCCTCCTGCTCTGTAATTCACCCTGGTGGGAAATGTAGTGATTGCAGGTTTCAGAGCTTTCTAGCTTATAGCTTCAAACAGGAGAAAAGTCCTGACATTGCAGTTTCTGTCCTAAATTCCCAGGGAATAACACTGGCCTAATGTGAATCAATTATCCATCCTGGGACCAATCATATGTGGCTAGTAGGTGGAGCCTGGGAAAGGAATTGTGATTGGCCAAACTTATTAGGTCACATGCTTATTCTTAGACCAATCAGCTGCAGCCAAGATTGCCCCCCATCACATTGAACAAAATGGCTGCTCCCTGGGTACCTACATGAAGGGGAGAAATGGGGAGGGGCACTTTCCAGAAGAGCCAAGGAGACTGGGGAGACAAAGCAGCATGTCTGTGTACAAAGTAAAGATGCCCCCTCTGAAAGGGGGCACATGATATGCAACTTTCCCCCTGATATTATCGATTACAGATATTTATTTTGAAGGAACATCTTGGTAATGAGTGTTGTGAGGAGGTGATGTTTTGAGGACATAGAAAGAGTAGTGGGGAAGGTAATGGGGTGGGTAAG
The DNA here is from genome assembly GCF_008692635.1 of Crocuta crocuta. NCBI lineage: Eukaryota > Metazoa > Chordata > Mammalia > Carnivora > Hyaenidae > Crocuta > Crocuta crocuta. Next base: position 3,447,054 of record NW_027532208.1, read on the forward strand.
GGGAAGTGGGGGAGCTCTGGCTGGCTCAGGAAGCAGATGTCACATTAGAGAGGGGCTCACTGCCTCGGTTTCTGACTGGTGGCTTAGGCTCAGAGTCTCCAAAGTAGGGGTTAACATTGGTGGTGCTGGGGTAGAGCTTTCTGCCACCTGTCACCTGCCTTGCTATGTCGTTGCTCTAGAAATCTAACCTAGAGGGACCTTTTTGTGTTTGCAAAATTCCAGTTTCCTTAGCAGATGTTTTCCATTTGGAGGATGATGCCAGGACCTTCATTCTGGGGTTCACACATATGGGTGCAGTGCTTGACTCCAAGTCCTGTCCTTCTCATTGGCCCAATAAATCGTAGAAACAGTATATAATCATCAGATTTACCATGCAGATATATGACCACCATTTGTTCATGATGAGATTTATTGTAGTGAAATTTATCTGCTCCAGTGTCCTTTTTAATAAGACAAAGTAGACCGTGCACTTCTAATTTAATGTGCTGTGTAGGACTTGAGTCAGGGATTTCAACTGAACTGTAGCTGGTTGGCGGCTGTGCTCTCACAGGCTTTCTCCCGCTCTCAGCAAAACCCCTCACTGTGAACATGACTATCCAAAAAGAGCCAAGGGCAGCTTGCTGGGGGTGGAGGTAACCAGGAAGCCCATAGCTCAGGGGGTTCTTTTCAGTTATGCATTTTCTCCAACTGAATTCTCTCCGGGAGACTCAAAGAGCTGAGCTGTTCTGGTTAAAGGACTCCCACGTTCCGCTCTCCCCTCTGCCACCAACATGGCTGTGGGTAGGGCTCCCAGGAAGTCCCCAGGATTCGGCCAAGCACAGTTTGAAGGCCATTGCTGGTTATAAAAGGCATCAGGGAAGGGCCTGGCTCAGATTGTGTTCAGATGATGCTCAACCAATGGAAACTCCCCTCTTCCTTGTTCTGACACTAAACTCCCTCCTCAGAACCATCACAGCATGTTAGGGATTTTCTCTCTCCTTGTATCACTCCTTCCTCTTGGCCTACAAAACTCAGATATATGAGTTACCTCCTTATGTGCTCACCAGTCTGTAATGTACTCAAAGGAAGGATTCATTAGTTCCTCAGATATCAAGTCAGCATCCACATTTCCATGATGACTTGTGTGTGTGTGTGTTTCAATTGTTTGAATCAGCCTTCTATCAAAACCCACCATTACATTTGGCATTTTAATCTTCACGTCTCTCTTTCTTATGTTTTCCTTGCAATCTATTTGTTGAAGAAAATTGATCACCCATGCTATATAATTTCTCACATTGTGATTTTTTTTGCAGCTTGCATGATTTAGCATAACACATTTAAACAGAATTTAATAAGGATTTTCAACAGAGCCACACATTCGTTTCCATGCAGTCTCCCGTGCAGACTCCCAGGTCTGTGGCCATCGGGCCCTCCATTGGTGTGTTTTCCAGCTGGGCCCACACTCCTCTCTGCTTGTGGGCCCCTCACTCCAGCGAGCCCAGCCTACTTGTCTGCTGGTACAGCATTGTTTGTGTCTCAGAATCATAGACTGTTAAGACACAAGGGGCCTTGAGTCAATCCCTTCTTCATGACTCCTATCCAACTGGAGTTTCTTTCTTTCATGGCCTCCCACCCATATTCATCACCTTATGTTTATTTATTTCTGAGAGAGAGAAAGGGAGCGTGAGTGGGGGAGGGGCAGAGAGAGAGAGAGACACAGAATCCAAAGCAGGCTCCAGGCTCTGAGCTGTCAGCACAGAGCCTGATGTAGGGCCCAAACCCACGAACCATGAGATCATGACCTGAGCCCAAGTTGGACACTTAACTGTCTGAGCCACCCAGGCACTCCATATTCATCACCTTTTTTTTTTTTAAATGTTTTATTTATTTCTAGGAGAGAGAGAGAGAGACAGCGTGAGCAGGGGAGGGTCAGAGAGAGAGGGAGTCACAGACTCTGAAACAGGCTCCAGGCTCTGAGCTGGCAGTCAGCACAGAGCCCGATGTGGGGCTCGAACCCACGAACCGCGAGATCATGACCTGAGTGAAAGTCAGACGCTTAACCGACTAAGCCACCCGGGCACCCCTCATCACCTTTTTAAAGACCAGATTCACATCCACCTGAGGACATAGTATGAGGGAGTGGGAAGAAATCATGGACTTTTGAGTTAGAAATATCAGTAGTCAAACTCTGGGGTTGGCTGTTCTCCAAGACCATCTGATCTTGTGTCAACTATTAAACCTCTCTGAGCCTCAGTTTTTTCATCTGTATAATGAGAATGTTACAAGGATTGAACAAGACAAAAAAGGCCGTCAAACAAAACAGTCTTCCACTTCCTCAGGCCAAGAGTATTAGAGTTACTCTTTCCTTCTCTCTCTCAACATTCCATATTAGAGAAGACCATGAAGGGAAGCTGAATGCTGCATGATTTGTTCAGTCCTTCTTTTTGAGCCTTTTAACAAAAATATAGGAAATCTTTAAATAACAAGAATAGCTAACATCCATTTATCATGTGCTCTCTCTCTCACTCAATGTAATAAGGACCTTCTATCTAACAGCTCATTTAAGCTCTGAAACGACTCTAGGAATTAAATATTATTATCATCACTCCCATTTTTACAGATAAGAAAACAGGCCCAGAGAAAAATCACTTGCCCAATGTATATTACACAGCTAGTAACTGGGAACATGTGGATTTGAACCCACAGCCAAGCTCAAGGGCTTTCTTAACCCTGGCCATGCCACCCAGTCCTCTGGAGCTGTTGTAAAATATTGAATGCACTGCATGCCAGACCCGCCCCAGATCAATAAAATCAGAATCTGGAGGTTGGACCCAGACATGGAAGCTTCTTAAAAGCTCCTAGAGGATTCTAATGTACAGCCAGGGTTGAGAAAGACAGATTCTACCTGTATGTTGCATGTATGCTGAAATAATATATCTGCAAGACCCATGCCCATGATTACTATCAGTCAGGTCTCCACTCTTGAGTGTCTTTGCATATCATGTGCCTTTGTGGAGCTGGGTTGGGTGTCTAAGTCCCCCTTAGATGTCATATCCCAGGCACTTGTGAATCAGGGAAGCTCACAGTCTTGTCAAGTGACCTGGTGAGCCAGAGGCAAAGTTGAGGGGTGACCACATTGGCTACTTTGTCAATGGCAGCAGGAAGACTCTTTAAAAGCCTTGGCAGGGCCTGTCACATCCCAAGTGAAATACACATGCACGCTAGTCACCTGGCCATATTTCTCTGGCCAGTTGAGGTGAAAAATGTGCAGGCTTTGAACCAGCGTCGGAGGAATGCTTCATCAGCTGTCAGCCTCCGGACACACTAACGATCGGACTTGTCGTGACCCTTAGATTTTTGTCAGCCACTGCGTTCCCGCACCCATCTGGGAGATTGACAGTGCTGTCTTGTCACTTTGTCAAATCGAATGACAGCCTCTCCAGATTTGGTTATGCGTGGACAAGAGAAGCTGTCACAGAGCCTTGTCGGCATGATGAGCCAGCGGCAACTCATCGCGGTCACGCGGCGTGAAGAAGGAGGACAGGGCAATTAGGTGCTCTCCTGCGTTAACACGAGAAGGGTGACAAATTAAAGCTTGTCAGCTTCCTTAAAGCCACTCAGTGATCACAAGATTTTGCATGCTGACATACGAAGGCGGAAGTCTGCAGTGGGAGTGATCTGCCTGCTATCTACTTCCAGGCTCTCCAGCCTAACTGGGGGAAGCAGACCTTCCTGAAGTAGCAGCAAGGGGTCTGCAGGCTCGCACCGCTTCTGCTCATTGGTCCCACCAGGTGGAAAAAAGAAAAGACGCTGAGTTTGGATGTCAAGGTGGCAGCCTTAACTAGGCTCCTCTGGGCTTATTTCAGTGCAGGAAAATGAAGTGGAATATATCGGAATCCATTACCCCCAGTGGGGCTCATTTTGTTTGTGAAACATTGATTTTAGCTGCGTTAAATCTATATATCTTTGGGGGTACTGGGTCATGGTGTCAAGGGTATTTTTATGGTGAGTCATGGTCAAGAAAATTTGAAGACCACTGTCCTAAGGACGTCAGGGGTGAAGGAGCAAATTCTAGTCATGTGTTGAGATGGGCAGATCGAAATAGAAAACACACTTTTGAGTTTTCACAAGTGCCAGTGACTGTTCTGGGCACTTGAGAAGTACTAAGCCATTTAATCCCCGCAACAACCCTCTGAAGTGGATACTGTATTACTAAACCCATATCACAGATGAGGAAATAGAGGCACGGTAGGTTAAGAACTGTGGAGGATGGTGTAATGGCCCCAAAGACATGCATGGTCTCAATGCCCCAGACCTGTGACTGTTACCTTTCATGGCAAAGGGATTTTGTAGATGAGATTACATTTGGGATCTTGAGATGGGGGAGATTATTTTGGATTTTACAGGTGGGCCCAATATAATCATGGCAATCCTTAAAAGAAGGATGAGGGAGGAGGGGGCAGAAGGTCAGAGTTAGAGATCTGAAGATTCCACGGCTGGCTTTGACGAATAAAGAAGGGGGATGAGCCAGGGAATCCAGCAATCTCTCTTTGGCTTCTGCCTCCCTCCATGTTGACCCTTTGCTCTTCTCTTCTGCAAACCTGTAACCTTCTTTGAGACTTGGCTTACAGCTCAGCTCTTCCAACGGGTCTTCCTTGATTGATGGCACTTCGGTGACAGTATGTTTGAGGGTGCCGCCTTACGCTTCCGTTAGCAGTATGTGAGCACGTCCATGTGACCGCTCCCCAAGCAGCATAGTGTGTTGTTATTTCTAACAATCTTTGTGGCACCTTCAAGGCAGAGTTGACACACACCTGCTGAAATAGATCAGCGTTCTTGTCTTGAATAACTTAATTAATAAGCTGGCATGTCTGTTTTTGAATGTGCATACAATGCCCTCCCCTCCCCGCCAGAGACAATTTTGTGTTTATGAGCCAGGAAACGTGGAGAAATGATCCGCTTCCCTTTTTCTCTTCTCTTTCGTTGTGGTCTTATCTGCGGAATGTCAGCTAGCACTGTAGCACACACGGAGTTGCAAGAATAGAGATACACAGAGGTGAGAAGGGGCATTTGTGTGTGTGTGTGTGTGTGTGAAATAAAAAGGTATAAAGGCCGTTTATATTCTGTTACATATTCCAGGTAGCTAAGATTTTGTAAAAATTAAGCATCCTGGGTTCCATCCATATGTGTTTTGTAAAAAATTAAATGTGATATGGGATCCATTTATAGGATCCCATCCTGGGGGTATTTCATAAATCCTTGGGAATAGAATCATAGTGGTGTAACTCGTGACTTGGACACTTGGCAAGCCCGTGTTTGCATTCAATTATAAGATGATTGCGTCAGATCAGCCAGTGATCCAGCAGTAAAGCTCTAGCTCTCCCAGTCCTGTTTAAAATGATACAAGACCAGGCATTGGGGGTGGGTTCCTATCCCAGAAACCTTATGAAAATAACAGGACCTCTCTGGACCTCCATTTCCTCATCTGTGAAAATCCAGAGGTTGAATCGTATGGCCCCTAAGGTTCGTTCCCAGGACAAAATTCCATGTTCCCAGGATTTTGATTACAGTGCTGATCCAGTCATGCATGCAAAGTGCTGAATATTTAAATAATTGCTCACAGGTTGTACATTTCATTACTGTCAAGAGCCCGGAATCGCACGGAGGGACAGCACTTTCTTCTCCAGTTACATGCTGAATGTAATTACACTTTAAATGACTTAATAAAGGAGGTGGGTGTCCTCCTTTGCCAGGGATCATCTCTTGTCTGTGCATGCTCAGTATGTATGTAAGGGCTGCTGACTCTTTCCTCCAAACAGGCCCAGACCCTGCTGGCCCAGCACCTTGCGCTAGTCAGCTGGTCGACCTGGTCTGAGCCCATGATTTTGCACTTCCGATTAGGAATAGCAATGCCCCCTTTATTTATTGCTTCCTTACACTCCCCTGATGAGTGCTTTTACCCCAAGATTATCAAGAGGCAACCAGAAGGGTTATCTGTGAAGAATTGTGATCTATAACCCCCTCCCTACATATACACACACTCACCCAAATTGATACAGTTGACTCTTGATCATGCAGGAGTTAGAGGCGCCCACCCCCCTGCACAGTTGAAAATCCTCATCTAACTTTTTTTTTAAAGGCATTTTTTTTTTTTTAATATTTTTATTTATTTCTAGGAGAGAGAGAGAGACAGCGTGAGCAGGGGAGGGTCAGAGAGAGAGGGAGACACAGACTCTGAAACAGGCTCCAGGCTCTGAGCTGGCAGTCAGCACAGAGCCCGACGCGGGGCTGGAACCCACGAACCGCGAGATCATGACCTAAGCGAAAGTCGGACGCTTAACCGACTAAGCCACCCAGGCGCCCCAATCCTCATCTAACTTTTGACGCCCCCAAAACTTTTACCGATAGCCTACTGATGACTGGAAGGCTTCCTGATAACATAAACAGTCAGCGAACACATATTTTTGTATTTATATGTGTTATATACTGTATTTTTATAATAAAGTAAATTAGTGAAAAGAAAGTACCATGAAGAAAGTCATAAGGAAGAGTGAAAATACTGTATCACATTTATCAAGAAGGATCCACATATAAGTGGACCCAGAGAGTTCAAACCTGTGTTGTTCAAAGGTCAACTGTATATATAAGTTCTTTTTAAAAATATTTATTTATTTATTGAGAGAGAGAGAAGAGAGAGAGAGAATGAGCAGGGTAGGCGCAGAGAGAGAATCCCAAGCAGAATCCGTGCTGTCAGAGCAGAGCCCAACACGGGCCTTGATCTCATGAACTGTGAGATTATGACCTAAGCCAAAATCAAAGAGTCAGCTGCTTAACTGACTGAACACCACCCAGGCGCCCCTATATAAATTCTAATTCTAATTCTAATTCTAATTCTAATTCTAATTCTAATTCTAATTCT
>NW_027532208.1:3454037-3490029 GCF_008692635.1 Crocuta crocuta
CCCTCCCCTTCCCCTTCCCCTCCCTCTCCCCTTCCCCCTCTCCCTCTCCTTCTTCTCCTTCCCCTTCTCCTTCTTTGCCATGAGAATTGCAGTTTCTGCCATTAGACATACTTCAGGCAAATTTTGATTTCAACGTTTTCTATTTGTGTGGTTTGGACAAATTCTTCAGCCTTGCTGAGCCTCAGTCACTTTATCTGTACAATGGGCATAACGATGTAGCAGTCGCATAGCACTTTTAGCTGTTGTGGGACACTGTGGGAGGCCCAGCGCTTCCTGTGTCTGGATGAGGATGAGCAGCTGTGCATCTCATCCCTTTCTAAGCAGCCTCTAGTCCTTCTCATTTAATTTTCTCCAGCTGCAGGAGTTCAGACTGAGGCTGGTGGGTGACTCTCCTGTCTCCCAGACACCACTCAGCTCTCCTGATGTGCTGGCTGGTCAGGAAGCTGAGAGGTCCCGACTCCAGCGAGAATGAGGGTTGGTGGCCCATTGTGACTGAATTTTGCGCATGTGACCTTAGTGCCAGAATAGGATGATCTGTGTCTGTTGGTCCATTCCAGAAAGGCCTCACAGGAGCCCCAGGGACTCTGGCTTGAGTAGGAAGGACTTCACAGTGGCAGGTTTGTGCCGCTCACAGCCCCATATTGGGCTCTAGTGGGGAAGGCTGTGTAGAAGGCAGCGTGGCCTTCACCACTGGGGACCTTCACAGCCCACAGAGGGTGGCTCTGCTTGGACTGTCTGTCCTGGATCTTCCTCACACACAGGATAAGGATTTGTTTCTCTGAAGCTTTAAGGGGAACTTTAGAACAGGCTTCTACTACACTGTGCAGACCAGCGGTAGACCAGCGGTTCACACCCTGGAGGGTGCATCACAATCTCCTGGGTTAAAACACTGACTGCTAAGCGCCGCCCCAAGAGGTTCCCATTCAGCTGTTCCGGGGGGTACCTGAGAATCTGCACTGTTTATAAGCTCCCACATAATACCGATGCTGCTGCCTTGGGGACAGCCGTTTGAGAATCCGTGTGATCAGGACCATGGTAGCCCTCAGGCCACTGGATAATTTCACGGACCAGTCCCCGCTTTCATAAGCATGTTTGCCCTGATGAACCAAGGCCTCGTTTGTATGAACTAATGGTGCCTCTGACTGAGAGGAACCTAAGGCTTGTGATCAATGTCTATTAGTGAGTTGCATGTGAGGAGGAACAAGATGAGACATTGGCACCCCCTCTGTCACTGTGTCATTGTCACAACGCAGCCGTGACATGATCAATGGAAAGATGCCAACGGATGCAGTTAGCAGATGTGCTATTTCTTTCTTGGCAAAAGGACCAAGAGAACTTAGGAAGACAGTTCCTTGAAGCAGAAGACAACATTGCAAGGTCCCAGATGGTGGCTTGAGCTTTCCCCCCACCCCCGCCCCCGGGCAGCTGCTGCTGACTCCTTCTGTGTGCTGTGAAGATTTTACAAGGCACAAGAAGCTCGCCTTTGCCAGAGAGGTTTCTGTACCATCTTGGCACACCTTCCACACGTTTTGGTAACTCTGGCCAAGCGCCTGCCTGCTCAGCTGTAAAAAGGGATAGAAGCAAGGCTAGCGCATTCCTGTGGCATGAGTGGATTGGAGGTCAACTTCATGCCTCAGTTGGCCCCACCTGGCCCTTTGCCACTGCCTGAAGTGTCTATGGGTTCCGGGTCTCTCCTGCTTAGGCATCCACATTGACACCTTCCCTGGGAAAATCTGCTTTGAGATGATCAGAATGTTCAGTGGGGAGGAGCTAAGAAGGGACTAGGGAGGAGAGCAGATGTTCCCTCCAACACTGCATTCTTTGCAGGCAGGTAAGCAGCTGAGCAGGGATTTTATTTTCTTTATAGGCCAGAGGCAGGAACATGGTGGGGGAAGACAGAAAGATAGATAGGTAGATAGGTAGGTAGGTAGGTAGGTAGGTAGACAGATAGATAGATGATAGATAGATAGGTAGATAGGTAGGTAGGTAGATAGATAGATAGATAGAGCCCCTTGTTTTGAGCATGCTTCCCCAAACCAGCTGCCTGACTCCTCACTGTGGGGGCAAATGCTTCTTCCCAGCCATCTTGTCCCACGAGGACTGACTGCCCTCTGCTACTGGACTTTCTTCTTCCAGAGGCCAGTCCTGGCCATCATCAATTGGGTCTGGTGGGGACTGTTCACTTCGCATAGCTCCTCCAACCCCTTCCTTCATTCCCTCCACCCAAACCCGAAGCCATGGCGTGTCCCTCAGTCACCTAGACACACGCAGCAGCACAGGTATGAGAACCACCATCTCTAGGCTTGCATGTCAATTACTTGTCTCATTCCCCACTTCTTGGCCTCCCCTCCTGCCTCTGCTGGCACCTCCAGGGAAGGCATCTCTCCTTCTACTTCTCTCTGCTTGGCCAGTCTATCTGTCGTGGTGTTTGAGCAGGAAAGGGTTTCCTAGCAAGCCCTCTGGTGGCCCTTCCCACAACAAGTGTCAGTTCTCTGTGTTCATTCAATTGTCTATTAATTTATCCAGCACAGATGCACTGAGCATCACCGGTTGCCAGGCCAGGCCTTGGGCAAGTTCCCAGAGGCCCACGGTTCCTGAGGTGACCAGACGCCACATGTACCTGCCAGGCTGTCACCTGGCGTGTCACAATGCCACTTGGCTGTTTTGAGCATCCGCGTTTCCAAGCCGTGGTCCCCCACCTGCTGGGTGTCTGGAGCACTTATTAAAAACACACAGTCTCAGACTCTTTTCATGAAGACTCCCATGTGGTAGGGCTGGGGTGGAGTATGAAAATCTATAGCATTTTTAAATGATTCTCAGTTTGGAACTAGGTAAGACGATACTGAAATTTGAATGGAAATTTAAAGACAAATGATGATACCAAAAACTTTTTGGGGGAAAAAAAGAGGGTGTGGGGGACCATTGGCAGATATTGAAACATATCATGGAGGCTCGGTAATAAAAACAGTAAGGCGCTTGGTCAAGCAGATCAATGGAGAAGAACAGAAAGTTTAGAAGCACATCTAAACGTATGAAAGAGTTTAGTAAATGATAAAGGAGGAATTTCAAGTTAGTGGGGAAAAAATGGATTCACCCATAAATTGGGTTGTGTCATTTGAGTAGCTGTCTGGAGGGGAGAAAAAGTGGGTCCATGTCTCATGTCTACATCAGGGTAAATTCCAAATGGATCCAAGGTCTACAAGTGAAATATGGAAGCCTGAAAGTCCCGGAAGAACTCATGCATGAATGAAGTATGTAAATTACCAAACACTGAGTGGTGCTCCATAGATAATGGTTATTATTAGAATCATATGATAGATCCTATTAAGATTGCATGATTATTAAAGTTAATTCATATTTATACATACAAATGCCAGAGTGTTCAGACACACAGAGAATTATTTTCTTCTGGTAACTCTAGTTTTCATAAATTCATTTTGCTTTTCCCCAAATGAGAAGCCGTAAGAGAGAAGGATGTATTCAAGGCAAGCTGGGTCCCATTCAGCCAGACCCTCTCCAGTCGTGTGGGAGAAAAGCAGATATTTTCTCTAAAAGCTTTTCCTGGCTCAGCCTTATTGGTTGCCTGCTCCTGATGGTTCCCATGTCTTTGGGTGAAGAAGATCGTTACTGAAGACTAAAGAGCGTGATGCCAGCATCGTGTTCATCTCAGCTTATAAGGCGAACACTCATGCCTGGATTTTGGGAAGACTCTCACAAGCTTATAAGATAGTGAAGGACAGTGAAGGGAGGGCTTATCTGGGTCACATTTGATGTAGGTTGTGCCAAAGAGTTATGAGACAAAACTAGCTAGAAGTCTAATTTTTTGAGAAAAAGTTTGCTAAACTGAACTTAACTGAAATGAAAAACTTCTGGTCTACCAAAAACACAAGAGAATAAAAAGATGTCAAATCACTGTGTTGTGTACCCGAAACAAAGGTAACAGTGTATGTCACCTAGACTTCAGTTAAAAAAAAAAAGAGAGAAGAAAAAGATAAGCCACAGATGGGAGGCAATACCTAAGCTAACAGATTTGTGTCCAGAGTAGACACCTCGAAGATGTGTGGGTGGCAAATAAGTACATTAAAAAATGGCCAACGTCATTCATCATTAAGGAAACGCACATGAAAACCACAGCGAGATATCCCTGCAAACCTGTTAGAATGGCTAAAATAATAAAAGACTGACCTAGTGTTGAGGATGAATCAGGAGAATTGATTGTCATCCCCTGGCCTCTGGGACAGCCAATTTCTCTGGAAAAGAGCATGCCAGTTTCTTCACAGGTTCAACTTACACTCGCTGTAGGATCCAGCCTGTCCACGACTAGATGTTCACTGAAGAGAAAAGGAAGCAATTTTCCATGCAATGACTTACACGCGAACATTCACCGCAGTTCTGTTTGTAATAGGCGAACACTAGAAATAATGCAAATGGCCATCAACAGCTATTTGGAAAAACATACTGTGGTATATCCACGCAATGCAACACTACTCCGCAGTGAAGGAAGTAACTACTGATACACATGGCATGGCTGAATCTCAAAATAATTATGTTGAGTAAAAGAAGTCTGACAAAAAGAATACTTACCACGTGATTCCATTTATATAAAACTCTGGAAGACACAAACTAACTGATAGGGGCAGAAGGCAGGTCAGTGGTGGCATGGGGTGGGATTGGGGGCAGAGAAGAGGGATTACAAAGGGGCACAAAAAAATTTTGGCAGTGATGATATACACTTTTTTTGAACATGGTGATGGTTTCATGAGTGTATTCGTATGCTGAAGCCTCTCACATAATGTGCGCCTTGGGGTGCCTCCAGATGAGCGTCCGGCTCTTGATTTTAGCCCAGGTCATGATCCCAGGGTGGTAGAATCGAGCCTCAAGTTGGGCTCCATGCTGAATGTGGAGCTTGCTTAAGATTCTCTCTCTCTCTCTCTCTCTCTCTCCCCCCTCTTCTGCCACTCTCCTCCCACTCATGCTCTCTCTCTCTCTCTCTCAAAAAAGTGTACCTTATTGTATGTAAATTACATCTCAACAACACTGTGAAATATTAATTAGTGACTGAGAAAAAAAAAACACGCATTGACTGGAAGGGGGAAATTCCTGAAGAAAGGAGAGACTTAACAGATAAACAGAAATTCATTTTCTCACAGTTTTGGAGGTTACAAGTTCTGGATCAAGGGGTCGGTAGGGTTGGTTTCTTCTGAGGCTTCTCTCCTTGGTGTGCAGATGGTTGCCTTCTCCCCGTGTCCCCACATGGTCTTCCCTCTGTGCGTGTCTGTGTCCTAATCTCTTCTTATAAGGGCACCAATCAGATTCGATTAGGGCCCATCTTAATGATGTTATTTTAACTTAATTACCTCTTTAAAGACCCCCATCTTGGGGTGCCGGGTGGCTCAGTCGGTTAAAGGCTTGACTTCGGCTCAGGTCATGATCTCGCAGTTTGTGGGTTCGAGCCCCATGTGGGGCTCTGTGCTGACAGCTCGGAGCCTGGAGCCTGCTTCAGGTTCTGTGTCTCCCTCTCTCCCTGGCCTTCCCCCACTTTGTCTCTCTCAAAAATAAATAAACATTAAAAAAAACTAAAGACCCCATCTCCATATTTGGTCACGTTTGAGACACTGGGAGTTAGGACACCAACACGCATTTTGGATGTGGGAGACACAGCTCAGCCCACACCTCGGTGTGTTTGATAAAATGATGGTATCATCCATGGCAAGAAAACTCATCTTGAAACCCAGCAGAAACAGATTCTGGCATCTTTGCTTCTTCTTGGTCATGGGATATGGGCTGAATCTCTGAAGTCACCCCGGGTCCCTCATCTGGAAGGGGCAGATGTAGTTGGTCGCTTACATGGCAGCTGCCTTGGGGCCCAGTGGGCGCCCTGAAATCAGTGAGCACCTGAGCGTCAACCATCAGACTTCCTAAACGAGAAGCAGACACCTCGCTCCGTTTGCTGCTGTTTTCTGTGCCTCACTTTGCCAGAGCATATTAGGAAATGTACCAATATGTGCCTTTGCAAGATCTCTGCGAAGACCGCATAACATAAGGCACAGAAAGTAAAAATGCATGGCACGTGGTAGATGCTTTGTGGACAGCAGCTTTTCCCAACCATCAATGGGAAAGTCAGCCTTCGGACATTTGGGGGAAAGTCCCTCCCCCCTTCGTTTGCCAAGAGCCCCATGAGTCCCTAAAAAAGAGCATCTCGAGGCCGTTTCCAAATGTCCTTGCGGCAGGATGGTTATTTTTCTTTCCTAACTAGTAGCAGGTGTTTGGCTGTGTCCATTAAAAGCCATTCTGTGCTCCCTTGACAAACGGGTTTTTTATTTAGTGGTGTAGGATCAATAATGCGGTATCTCATGTGAACTATTAAAATGGAAAATGTCTGCTGGGCTGACAATCGTATTATCGATATGTACTGAGCAATAAATTATGTGAAACAAAATGGAGCAGCCGGCCTTACAAAAGGCTTATCTGGGGCACGGCTGGCTTTGTTCACGGCTTCCCAGGGCTGCCTTTGGAAAAGCACTCGATGAAGCGTGGGCAGCTTTCCATCTGAAGTGGCTGCTGGCTGTTTTGGCTCTTCTAAGTCAGACTTGGCCTGCTTGGAATAAGCTTTTCTCCCCCTCTTCCCAGCTAGGTCCCGGGTGACTCAGTTTCTCTTCTGACTGCTGTGCCCAGCCTGACCCTGGACCCTTTGACGAGGCTGGCCGTCCTCCTGTTGTGTGTTCTGTGCCCAGTGAGATGGCATTTTGGACACCTAGCCCTGTTCACATTGGGTGTCCTTGATTCTTTCCTTTGCTCCCGCCTCCAAGTCTTTCCACCTGCTCAGTCTGGCTCTTCACTTACAGGCTTGTCCCCTTGTTTCTGGCCCCCTGATGACTGATAGGATTTTTCTAGGATTCTCTGTGCACACTTCCTGTCTGCCAGTTGCTGGCCTCCTTGGGTGATCATTCTGCTCATTTCCCCACTGATGGAAGTGGAGAGGTCTCAACCCTGCTGATAACTCCCTTTTCAGGATTTCCGTTGCCATCATTGCCATTTCCACAGGACCCAGCCCTTGTGACGCCATCACTCTGGGGCTTTGAGTAGCAAGGCATGCTGGGACTTCACCTCTCAGGCAGAAGTGGAGAGGAGGAAGGCTGGGGATCAGGCAGCATGGAGGCTGGGAGACTGGCTTGGGTGCGAGGCTGACCCCCAAAGGAAGTGGTCAGAAGATCCATGCACAATATCAATGGTACCTGGTCAACTTGGGTTGATACAAGGCCAGGGGAGAAGCTGGCAGTGGAAAATAGCCCATACCCCTTACCGGGGTTCAATATAGAGACCTTTCCAGGGAGAACTTGGACATTACACACAACTCTCAGGTGCCCGGATACAGGTCTCCAGGTCATCACTTCTTATCTGAGCGAGTACTCTGAATGAAGTCTGTGGCTCTGTCTATCCTGAAGGAATGGCTCTCAATCGGGACAGTGTGTGTATTGGGAATAGTGACCGGGTTAATGAGACTATCTGAGAGAGGAAGAATATTTGAAAGGGCACAATAAATATTATAATATAACTTCACAATTGAAAACTCAAAAATGCCTATTATTTTCTTAATAGAAATTAAAGATGATAAAATTTCACCAAAACATCTTGGATGGGGGATATGGAAAGAACAAAGATTTTCAGAGGAGGAGCAACTCCTGCCAGCATTGTGATGGGAATGTCAAGAGTGTGATTACTCAGAAGAGAGTGGATTTATCCAGACAGTGCTGGTGGATCCCCTTATAACCAATATTTCATGCTTCCTTTAGAATCTAAACCTGTGAATTTTCAACAGAAAAACGGTGACCCAGAATAAAGGTTGTGTGTCCCTTTGTAGCTGGGTCTGACTGTGGGACTTGGTTCTGGCCGGTAGGTTTTAAGCAGAAGACTTGCATGGCAGATTCTAGGAACTTGCTTTGAGAGAAGCTGGCATCAGTTTTGAGCTCCTTTTCTTCATCTGTTTGTGAAGAATGGATGATCCCTTCATCCGTCTTGCCATGGGGCCAGTGCTGAGCAATCTTGAACCTTGAGGAGGGCCATGCTCTAAGGATGGCTGAATGTTGCACTAGAAAGATCCACATCCTTGGAGAGTTTGTGGAGCAGAGTCTATAAAAACAGCCCAGAAATTTCCCCAATCAGACAGATTTTATATGAGTAATCAACTTTTGTGGTGTTGAGACCACAAAAGTCTTATTATTTTATTTTTTTGGTGACTTATGAATAAACCTAATTCCATCTAATACAGGTCAGAATTAATTTGAGAAACCTTAATCTAGAAGGAAGATGCTAGCTACCAATGTGCCATTGACCTATTCCTTCAGTCCTGCATTTATCACTGTTTTTCTCAATGCGGCACCAAAGAGAGAAGAATATCAGATTTTCCTATGAAAGAAATTTGGGATTCTCGCTCCTATGGCAGGTAATCTCTGAAAATGGCCACCACCGATTCTTTCCTTCCCTGTAAGTACATGGTGGTTCTCACATCAGGAGCTGGAGCCTTCAATCTGAGCTGCCATTGTGACTCATTTGACCAATAGAATACGATAAAGATATGTTCTAGGATTTCTGAGGCTAGGTTCTTAAAAGCCTGGGTCTTTTGGAATGCTTATCTTTGGGACATTCTCTCTCAGAATCTGGCTTGCCAGGCTATGATAAACCCAAGCTAAAAAGAAAAGGCCACATGTAGTTACCCTGGTCAACATCCTCAGCTAAGCTCCTAAGTAATAGCCAGCACCAACTCCCATTCACATGAACAAGCCATCTTAGACATGGCACCCAGGTGAGCTTTCAGATGACCACGTTCCCAGCTGCCATCCACACGAGACACCCTGAGATAGACCCAACTGCCTTGACCCCAGTCCACCATGACATACCATGATAAATTGCTGTTTGAGACCACTCAATTTTGGGATGGTCTGTTACACCACAGTATATGACAGTATATGACTGTAGCAGCCAGCATAATCACAAAGATATAATTTAGATTGATTATCATCTCTGTCAAGGGGCACCTGGGTGGCTCCCTCAGTTAAACGTCTGACTTCAGCTCAGGTCATGACCTCACGGTTTGTGGGTTTGAGTCCTGCTTTGGGCTCTGTGCTGACAGCTCAGAGCCTGGAGCCTGCTTCAGAGTCTGAATCTCCCTGTCTCTGCCCCTCCCCTGCTCACACTCTGTCTCTCTCTCTCTCAAAAATAAATAAACATTAAAAATTTTTAAACAAGATCTCTGTTAAGTGGATGAAAATGGACAAGAGCCATTTAAGAAGTAGGATATAAAAATGCTGATTCGAAGGGGCACATGCACCCCAATGTTTATAGCAGCACTATTCACAATAGCCAAAGTATGGAAAGAGCCCAAATGTCCATTGACTGATGACTGGCTAAAGAAGATGTGGTATATATGTATACACACACACACACACACACACACACACAATGGGATACTACTCGGTGATCAAAAAGAATGAAATCTTGCCATTTGCAACAACGTGGGTGGAACTAGAGGGTATTAAGATAAGCAAAATAAGTCAGGCAGAGAAAGACAAATATCATAGGATTTAACTCACGTGTGGAATTTAAGAAACACAACAGATGAACATATGGGAAGGGAAAGAAAAATGAGATAAAACCAGAGAACAAACTGAGGGTTGCTGGAGGAGAGTTGGGTGGGGGGATGGGCTAAATGGGTGACAGGCATTGAGGAGGGCCCTTGTTTGGATGAGCACTGGGTGTCAGTGGTGATTCACTGGGTTCTACTCTGGAAACCAGCACTGCACTGTATCTTAGCTAACTTGAATTTAAAAAATTAACTTAAAGAAAAAAGGAGTAAAGGGTATGTCTTGAATACTGGGTCGCTCGCTGCAGCTGACTAATGACAAAGTCCGGGTTGATAATGAGTAGCTGGCCTCGTGTGTGACACCAGGGGGATGTAGGTGCTGGTAAAGCTGACACACAAATGGCCTCAATTCCCCAACTCTTAGGGTTCCTGTAATCATCTCCAAGTCCCAGTACCGTGCTCCAGCCAAAGAGGAATCGCAGCATTCTCTGGAGGGACTTGGCTTTGAAATGCCTGTCCCCATCACTCTTTGCACTAGGGTTCTTCCTCTTGGCTCTAAAATTAGGCTGCCTTGGTTAATCTCCTTTTTCAGGTCTCCTCTGTTTTGTGGAGCCCCTCTTTTGCGGTATAACCCAACCTGGACAGGATATATACACTGTTCATCCCAGCCAAACATTCCTGACTGGCTTACATCTGATGAAATGCATGTCTTTTTTTTTTTTTTTAATTTATTCTTTTTTTTTTAATGTTTTTTTATTTATTTCTAGGAGAGAAAGAGAGAGACAGCATGAGCAGGGGAGGGTCAGAGAGAGAGGGAGTCACAGACTCCGAAACAGGCTCCAGGCTCTGAGCTGGCAGTCAGCACAGAGCCCGACACAGGGCTCGAACCCCCGAACCTCGAGATCATGACCTAAGCGAAAGTCGGACGCTTAACCGACTAAGCCACCCAGGTGCCCCTCAGAGGTCTTAGTTAACCTCCAGATAGGCACTTCTGGGGCATAATGCACCTGCCCTCTATACAGAGACTTTTGTGCTATGCCATTGCTGAGTAGAGTCTAAATCAAATAGAGGTGAGACACTCTGCTAACCCAGTGCACCTTCTGCAGGGTACAGCAACCAGAAGAATTTGAAAGAAATCCAATACCCATAGGAATGATTCCCGTGAGACGTCACCAGTATTCCCTGGCATCCATTATCCACACAGCCGCCTTATTTTTCTCCTTCCTTGTGCTTCTCCCTACCTCCACCCCCAACTCCAATATCCAGAGATTCCACTGCAGAATTGAGCTTAATGTCTCCTATTTATTCCCTAAGCATTGAAAGGGATAATTGGGAGGTAATTGCATTACTGTGCAGTTTGTAGTTAACCTTCTATTTTGGCTCTTAACACGCATATCTTTGCTCCAGGAGTACATTAAGGATAATTATAGGCAATTCCCTGCCAGATCTAGGAAAGGGGTTTGCAATGAGAACGGGAGCCCAACAGGAAGGAAGAGTTAATATAGCTAAGCTTGAAGCATATCCAAGAAGCTAAATGAACTAAGGTCAACTTGACATGAACTTTGGCCAAGCAGAGCTGGGGAAAATTAGAGTCAGAAAGAAGTTCTTTCTTGAGAATTACTGCATCCTAACAGAGCCCAGAGAAATTGTCAGATGCTCGTTTATTCAGCCAGAAACCCGAGTTCCTTCTCTCTGCGGGCTTTGAGGGGAGGGGACAGTGTTGAGAAGGATCTCTGGTGTTTGGCATGGGCTGACATTTATCAAGACCCCTCCCTACAAGAGAGTCTCCAAGATAGGTCTTTGGGTTCAGACGGGATGTGCTTTAACCTTCAGCGGAATAAATCTGTCATCTCCATGGTGTTTAGGAAAAATCAATGATCTTCTGTCATTGTGCAGAAGCTCCTCAAAAAATGAACATTTATGTGTAATACTATTTCCTTCCATCTCAAATGCAAGATAACTTAGAAAAAATATGGAGGATAGAAGATAACCCAAATAACAGAGCTGCAGGGGGCTCCCCTTCACTAAACCCCACTTAACACAAGATCTCAACTGCCCTATGCCTCAGTTTACTCATCTGTATAGTACGTGAGCGGTGCCCGGTCTCCTCTGCCACTAGTGTTTTGTGGTCTGATGAGTTTGCATTTATCTTCCTCCTGCTTAGTATTAGATTAACATTTCTTGAAAGAATACTATCCTGATATGGACATTATTGAAATAGTGTCTTGCTGCTATGTTTACCCAGGACTCTTCAAAACAAGAATCTGGCAACTTTTAACTTTCTGGCTGGCCAGAAGCAAATGAAGAATACATATTTCTCTAGCCCAGCTATGGAAAGAGCCCAAATGTCCATGGACTAATGAATGGATAAAGAAGATGTGGAATACTACTCGGCAATCAAAAAAGAGTGAAATCTTATATGGAAACCAACTTGACAATAAACTATTTGTAAAAATAAATTTAAAAAATTTTTAAAAAAGAGTGAAATCTTGACGTTTGCAACAATATGGATGGAACTAGAGGGAATTAAGAGAAGTTTAGTAAGTCAGGCAGAGAAAGGTATCACATGATTTCACTCATTTGTGGAATTTGAGAAACTCAACAGATGAATGCAGGGAAAGCAAAGGTAAAATGAGATAAAAGCAGAGGAAGGCAAACCATAAGAGACTTTTAAATACAGAGAACAAACTGAGGATTCCTGGAGGTGGGGCGAGGGGAGTGACAAGCATTAAACAGGTCACTTTTTGGGATGAGCACTGGGTGTCATTGTAAGAGATAAATCACTGGGTTCTACTCCTGAAGCCAAGACTTCACTGTGTGTCAACTAACTTGAATTAAAAAAAAAAAAAAAAAAAGAATAGATATCTCTCTCTTGATGAACCAGATTCATGTCTCTTGTTTTCCATTGCCTATCATGGATCAAGCTTAGAGGGCTTTTCTTTTCATCTCTCATCCATCCCAGGAAGGAAAGGTTGAGCGTTGTGTCTCATTGACTGTAAGGTTTTCTTTGCAGAGACAGTCCTGGTAGTTACTGAAGGATTTCAGACAATATTGATGAGGATTAATGATCCTGTAAATAGGTGTTTAAAATAAATAAAAGGATGAAAACAGGGATTAGGGAGAAACTGCAGTGGGTTAATAGATGAGGTGTTCAAATGCAAGTTCCTACAAGATTATTTTAGCAATTAGCAGGAAACATTTTGTCACCAACAAAATAAATCTGCAATCAGAAAATAATTTGCAATCAGCTTTGCAAGTAAAATAGCGTACTTTTCCATCAGTCGAAGGCGTTTTGAGAATTAAATGATCAAGTCAAGAGTGATGCTTTTAGAAGGTAAATGGTTAGAACCGATTACCCTGGCAATTAGCCAACTGTGAAGTGTCAACTGGGGAGGTATTTTGCAGAAAGTGTTTCCTTTGAAGAAGCTGTCCAACCGCACTGAGAGCAGCGGTACTTTGGTGTGGGGCAATAGATGGTGCCTTCCTAGAAATCAGCACATGGGGTCATAAAAATCTTCTCCCAGCCCCAAACACGGCTGTCCCCTCATAATGGACATGACCCTCTGCCACACCACACAAGTCTCTCTGTGCGGATGACCTCTTCCAATATCTCCCAGGATCAAGGTCTTTGTCTACGCTTAGATTTTTTGGAGACCCAAATGAGGGGTGAAAGTAGTTTCTGCAGATGATCAATCATTCGAGCAATTAGACACCCACCTAGGAGAGAACATTAATAGGCATGTTATCCATATTTTGTCTGATTTTTACTGTTGACCATAAAGACTCAATTCAGCCTTAATGAGTGTATTTCAAGCAGTGACTTTCTCTCCTCACTCTGGCAATAAAATGGAAAATGCAAATCTGGAAGGGCATGCAAGCACTCTCAGTGTCCTTTACAGAGACTGCTAATCTTCCTGCAAAGGGAAAAGACTGTCTAGATTTTGCAGAATTTGTGGACTAGAAGCAGGGAGATTCTAAAATGAGTTCTCTGTGTGCCTCTGTCTGAGTGAGCTGGTTGCCATTCCTGCATTATCCTGCGTTTTCCCGCCTAATTTTTCTCTTAAATATTTATAAATCTTGCCTCTGCTGCAAAGATCCCAGAAATAAAATAGAATTATCTTAATAAAGAAAAGGTTGGGATGTGTCATTCTGATTTAGAAGGCCCATTTCACGGTGTGTGTTGGAACAAGAAATAATTAATTTGAGACGTCCTTGATCTCTGACTGGAGCTGCATTAATGATATTATGGTATTAAATGTAATAGCATTTCACCTTCATTATCCTTGCGTTCATTCTGAGCCCTGTCTTCATGGCAAGCACCATGTCTGTGGCTGGAGATGATTAAAGTATAAAAGATCGAAACTGAAAGGGGTAATTTTGTGAAGCTCACTATTTACTCTGGATCATAGCCACTGCTGAGCTCAGATATCTCCTTGTCCCTCTCTCTCTCCATCTTTTTATTTCAAAAGAGTTTGGCTGATTTGTCTCCATCGTTCATGAAATTCACTTCTTTCACGTCCCGAGTTTCTGGTCTACCCAAAGCTGAAAAAAAACAGTGCTATGGACAGAATGCTCACAGCTCCCCCAAATTCAGATGTTGAAATCCCCAACCTCAATGTGATGGTATTTGAGGGTGGAGACTTTCCCAGGGGTGGGGGGCAGGGGGTTTGGTCATGAGGGTGGAGCCCTCATGAGTGGGATTGGTGCCCTTATGAAAGGGACCTCAGATATCACTCTCTTCCTCATTTCACCAGCGGGGGAGACAGGATGGAGTCAGCAGTCTGCAACCTGGAAGAGGGATCTCACCAGAATCTGGCCATACTGGCTTCCTGATCTTGGACTCCCAGTGTCCAGCATCCAGAGTTGTGGGAAACACATTTCTGTTGTTAAAGCCACCCAGTTTCTGGTGCTTGGATGTGCCTAAACGAAGACTCGGGGTTTGTTAATATTTGCTGATGGGCTTTGTTCCATCTATTTGTACTGGCACAGGGGAGGATGGAACAGACCAGGGCCAGCTGGGGAAGCACACATGCCTGTAGACTAGACCCACGGCAGTGGTTGAAGGCAGGTGCCTGCCTCCCTGCCCAGCTCCGTGCATGCTAGAAACCTGTGAGCGAACTCTGCCTCCTTTGCCATGGAGCCACTCCTCCAGATCCTTCTAGGATGCTTTAACCATTTTCTGATTTTCTTTCTTGACTGGAACACCAGGCCAGACCTTTGGCCAATGTCAACACTCACACTTGGTTCTTGGTCTGGGGCTCCTCACTGTCCCCTGGGACGGCTGTGCCTGTGACATCCCCGGAGGCCCTTCTGCGGGTGTAGAAAGCCATCACTTGTGGCTTTTATTCTGCTAGTTAGTTGTTGTTGATTGTGGTGTTTTTTTTTCCTCCTAAATTTCGTGATTCTTTGCTGTAAACTCATACTGAAATTCATACCTGCGATAATTCTTTGAGGGCACATTCAGAGGATGTACATTTGCTTCCGTTTGCTTGGGGACATTTGCTAGTCGCTCAGAGGCACTGCCACCTCAGCACCACTTTGAATTCTCCAGTTGTGCTTTACAACAAATCAAATAGTGTAAATTCTGTTCTCAGACCCCTGTGAGTGAACATCTGTGGTTGAGAAGTCTCAAGAGAGATTAAGAAGGAATCCTTGCCTCCTTCCTTCTAAAGAAGACTTAGCAGGAAGGTCTTGGGGAAAGCTTTTTTTTTTTTTAAATCTAATTTTTGCCTCATTGGAAGTGTGGCCCTCAGAGAACTTGGCATTGTACAAGAATGGTCTGATATTATTCCCCACCTCGTATGGGTCCCAGGCTGGCTGTCCTCTTTTCCCTGCATGGCCATGAGGTGGAGGCGCAGAATTCTGGGAAGAAGAGGGGTGGGAATTGAAAGATACCTCAAGAGAAGCTTCTAGATTCAGGATTCTACTGCATTCCTGGATTTCTGCTCCCGTTTCTTTTCTTTGGGAGAGGGAGAGGCTTTGAGGGACTTCTTTGCTTCTAAACTACTGGGCTGTGTCTTGAAGACTTTTTTTCTTTTTCAATCCAGCATTTTTTGAGTATCTTGTAGTGGATGGATTTCTCAGTCTTTCTGAGAAGACTGAGAGCCACAAGGCTGCCAGTAGCACTTCTGTCTCTCCCTTAGGACAGGTGTTTCATTTGCTATTATCACTATTTGCTTATCTTTCCCCTTTCATTGGGTTGCCAGCTTTTTGTGTGACCCATGTGCCCATCACCATAACTTGCCGATATCATGTTCAGGGATGGAGAACTTAGAAGATAAATAGGGGACACTTGGGTGGCTCAGTCAGTTGAGCATGTCTGATGCTTGATTTTGGCTCAGGTCATGACCTGAGTCATAGGATTGGGAGATGTCTTATATAAGAGAGGCTATGCTATGCTGCAGTGAAAAATATGGGCTGAAATCTCAGGGATGCAAGCAGAATTAATTTAGTTCTGCTCTTGATATTGACTGACGTGGGTCTCCCGGTTCTTCAGGCCATCTCCGCCTGCATGGGGAGTCTAGGTTTCTTCCATCCTGAAGCTATGCCATTTGGAACATGTGGTCTCCACAGTCACAGTGGCAGGTGGAGTGTGCCATGCAATGTTTTCGAGTTCTATGACTGGACAGGGCTTATGTTGCTAGTATCAGGTTTGCTCATATCCCATTGGCCAGAAATAGTCACATGGCTCCACAGGCATTCTGGGGCTGGGAAGTGTGAGTATTTGGGGAGCGCCAACAAGTTCTGCCAAGATGGAAAATGTGGTACAACACTGCCATCCCCAAAGCTATTAGATTACATTTATAGTTAAGCTCCACAACTGAAAAACAAACAATCCAGTGAAATGGGCAGAAGATATGAACAGACACTTCTCCAAAGAGGACATCCAGATGGCCAACAGACACATGAAACGATGCTCAGCATCCCTCCTCATCAGGGAAATACAAATCAAAACCACACTGAGATACCATCTCATGCTGGTCAGAGTGGCTAAAATGAGCAAATCAGAGGATTCTAGGTGCTGGCGAGGATGTGGAGAAACAGGCACCTGTTGGTGGGAATGTAAACTGGTGCAGCCCCTCTGGAAACCAGTGTGGAGGTTCCTCAAAAAATTAACAATAGACTCCCCTATGACCCAGCAATAGCACTGCTAGGAATTTACCCAAGGGATACAGGAGTGCTGATGCATAGGGGCACATGTACCCCAATGTTCATAGCAACACTCTCAACAATAGCCAAAACATGGAAAGAGCCTAAGTGTCCATCAGCGGACGAATGGATCAAGAAGATGTGGTTTATCTATACAATGGAATACTACATGGCAATGAGAAAGAATGAAATCTGGCCATGTGTAGCAACATGGATGGATCTTGAGGGTGTTATGCTGAGCATAAGTCAGGCAGAGAAGGACAACTACCATATGTTTGCACGTATAGGGGTTTAGGAGGAACTTAACAGAGGATTGTGGGGGGAAAGAAGGGGAGAAATGGGGGGAGAGGGAGGGAGACAAACCATGAGAGGCTCTTGAATGTTGAGAACAAACTGAGGACTGATGGGTATGGGGGAGAGGGAAAGGGGGGTGATGGGCATGGAGGAGGGCACTTGTGGAGATGAGCACTGGGTGTTGTATGGAAACCAACATGACAATAAACTATTAAAAAATACATTTATAGTTAAGAATCGCTTCCTTGTGTGTATCATTTTGGATTCGAATGTAAGCTTCGACTTGCATGTGGATGTTACCAACCTTGCCAGAGTATAGGGAGGGCCAATCAGAGCTTCCCTTTTAGGTTCTCCTTTGGCTTGTGAACCCATGAGTTCAAACAGGATTGGAGGTTCTAATTTATTTGTTTTTTTTTCTTACTTAATTTTTATTAAGATTTTTTAATTTTAATTTTTTAAAAGTTTATTTGTTTATTTTGAGAGAGACAGAGACAGCGCCAAGTGGGGGAGGGTCAGAGAGAGAGGGAGAGAAAATCCCAACCAGGCTCTGCACTGCCTGCACAGAGTCTGAGGCAGGGTTCAAACCCATGACGCCTCGAGATCACGACTGAAGCTTAAACCAAGAGCTGGGTGCTTAACCAAATGAGCCCCTTTACTCAATTTTTAAAATTTTGAGTATAATTGACACATAATGTTACATTAATTTCAGGTGTACAACATAGTGATTCAACAATTCTGTAGCTTATACTATGCTCACCCAAGTGTAGCTACTATCTGTCACCATACAACACTATTAGAATACCGTTGACTACATTGCCTATGCTATTCCTTTCATCCCTGTGTCTTGGTCATTCCATAATTGGAAACTTGTACCTCCCATTCCCCTTCATACCTTCTGCACATCCCCCCTACCTCCTCTCCTCTGGAAACCATTAGGCTGTTCTTTATATTTACAAGCTTGATTTTGCTTTTCGTTGAGTATTCATTTATTTTGTCTTTTGGGTTCCACATATAAGTGAATACATATGGGATTTATCTTTCTCTGTCTTATTTCACTTAACATTATGCCCAGTAGGTCCATCCATGTTGTTGCAAATGGGAAGATCTCATTTTTTATGGCTGCGTAATATTCCGCATCTTCTTTATTCATTCATCTACTGATGGACACTGGGGTTGCTTCCATATCCTGACTATTGTAAATAATGCTGCAGTAAACATAGGGATGCGTATGTCTTTTTGAGTTGGCGTTTTCATTTCCTTTGGGTAAATATGTAACAGTGGAATTATTGGATCATATGGTATTTCAAAGTCCACGATTATAAACACCTTGTAGTTCATAGAGGGTCCACTTGGCCTTGTGCCCTCCAGCCCTAGTGGGGCCTATAGAAATCGTTGGGTAAGACTGCAGATGACCTCCTTTTCCTGGACCCAAATGCATGACTGTCTGCCTTCCACAGCCTGGACTTCCACTGAAGGATTGAGGGTCTTGAAGTAGGCAGGTGCAACATGTTTAAGAAAGGACAACTTTGGCAATGAGAGGTTTCCTGCCTTCTCTGAAGTCAGCCCATTCTGTCTGGGAGGAGCACTCCATTTCAAATTAGGAGACACCCTTCTAAACTTAAGGCTGGACTTCTGCTTTTGCATTGGGAAAACAAGGCTTCATGTCAGCTCTTAAAATGCTGTGATTCTCCATAAAGGTGTGCACTTTAAAAAGTTCATTCATCCAATAGATATACACAGAACATCTTCTCTGTGTTAGGGTAGATGGGGAGCCTAGGGATTCAGTGATTCTAAGATACTGTTTCTGCTTTTCTGAGTCTCCTGCTCATTGCTTCTTAGCCAGGGGAGGATATATATAAGGTTTGGGAATTTATGTATCCATTCCTGAACATGAATATTTAGCAGAACTAAAGTGGAGATTGTTCACTGGTGTGTTTGAAATGGTCCCCAGGTGATTCTGATGGCTGCCGCTGTTTGGGAACCCCCACCCGAACTAGCAAGGGGAGTGGACCAAGTGACAAGTAATATGCACAGAGGAAGGTAAAAATTTAGTGTGAGAAATGACTACTTCTGTCCCAGCATTTCTTGGAAAGCTTGTAGTAGCAAGGAAAGGTAATGAAAACCAATCGTTATTTAGTGTCATCATACCTAATAATTGCACCTTGATCTCACATCTGTGGCATGGTACTCTAATCTTCATTTTAGAGAGAAAGAAATGGAGTCTGATCTACCTGCCCCAGACAACATAGCTAGTAAATGGGGAAGCTAGGGTTTGAACCCAAACAAGAGAATTGTAGTTGTGTCTTGAAGACTGATTCATGATGCATCAGTTAGCTAATGACACAAAATTATTGTTAATAGACTGCCCAAAGTCTCTGATTAAAGATCGGACATCTAGGGGTCATAAATTGGTAGGTCAGCTGGGGGTTGGTTGGCACAGACTAAGCTTAGGTAGCTGGCTCTGGTGATCTTGGTTGGGCTCAATTATACTTCCTGGGTTGGCTGGAGCCTGGCTGATCCAGGCTGGGGTCAGTTGAAGTGGCTGCTTTACTGGGACCAGCAGGCTGGGCTGGGGAATGTTTTTTTCACGATGATGACAAAGACTTGGGAAGGCAAGTGGAAATTTGTGAGGTGTCTTAAGGTCTAAGTGTGGAGCCAGGACGCTATCTCATTGTGTTGGCCAATGCAAGTCACATGGTTGAGCTCAAAGTCAAAGGGTAGGGAACTACACTCTGCAATTTTAGTGAGAGGAAATGTAAGAGCACATGGCAAAGGGTGTAGATATAAGTTAGGAGGGGTGAAGAATGGAGCCAGTAGTACAACCTGACCTAAGTAGATTTCCAAGAAGTTAGAGGAGAAAGAAAATGAATCAAGTAGAGTGTAACGGGTTGAATGGTATGCTTGCCACCCGATTCATATGGTAAAGCCCCAACTCCCAATGTGACTGTATTCAGAGATAGGGCTTTTAAGAAGATAATTAAAAATGAATGAGGTCATAAGAGTGGAACCCTAATCTTGTAGGGCTTGTGTCCTTATACGAAGAGGAAGAGACACCAGAGAGCTCTCTCTCCACATATACACAAAGGAAAAGTCATGTGAGAGCAACGAGAAGGCGGCTGTAAGTGGAGGAGAAAGATACCTTGATCCTGGTCTTCCAGCCTCCAGAACTGTGAGAAAATAAGCTTCTGTTGTTGAAGTCTCCCAGACTGTGGTATTTTGTTATGCAGCCTGAGCTCAGTGATACATGGAAGAAAGAGGAAAGAGAAAGAGAGGGGAAATATTTATTAACCATATACCCATTTGCTGGATACCACAGTATTATTTTATTTTGTCTTTATATTCATCTTGCCAAATAGATTTATTATCTCCTTTTTAGAGAGGAAATGAACACAGTTACTATTGGTGGGCAGAGCAGCATTCAAGCTCAAGTCTGCTGCTATGCAGCCCACGCTTTTGCCTCTAAAATGATAGTTAGCAACTTTCCAGCAGAAGGTCCAGAAAGTGACTACTTAAGTCTTGCCGAACCACACAAGCTCTAGAGCGACTACTCAACTCTACCCTTGCAGCACAGAAGCAGCCAGAGACACTATGTCAACAAATGGGCATGGATATATTCCAGTGAAATGTCATCGACAAACATAGGAAGTGGGTGGGAATCACAGGCTGTAATTTATTTTATTTTATTTTATTTATTTATTTTTGAGAGAGAGAGATCATGAGTGGGAGAAGGCCAGAGAGAGAGAGAGAGAGAGAGAGGGAGAGAGAATCAGAAGGAGGCTCCAGGCTCTGAGCTGTCAGCACAGAGCCCGACGTGACGCTCGAACCCATGAGCTGTGAGATCATGACCTGAGCCAAAGTTGGAAGCACAACTGACTGAGCCACCCAGGCGCCCCCAAGCTGTAGCTTTGATAACCTCTGCTCTGTAATGTTCTCCTTTTATGCTGTTTGGCCCCTCCCATACAGAGGACTCCAGACAGAAACACAAGTGTAGGGAGGCATGGATGTGTGGGAGTGCATGATGTAGTCAAGAGATGGAGAATAATTTGATGAGATGGGAGCAGATGGTGTTAATTTGAGGTATGGGAATTGAGGCAGCGGGAAATGCTAAAAATGTAATTGGGGCCCCAGTCATATTTATCTACTTGTTGAGCAAAGCAGTCCCATGTGGCAGGCCCTTTGCTAGGCTCTGGGAGCTCCCAGCGGAGGACACGAAGACCAATCCTTGTCTTTGGAAGAGGTGATAATTTAGAAGGGAGAGAGAGGCATGGGGAAGGATGGCGTAAGGACAGAAATAGAGTGGAAGCATCAGACCTCTAAGCCCCACATTGGAACACTAAGCTGATGTCTCATCCAGAGGGTCCTATCAATGGCCCTCCCAAAGATCATGCCAGATGGAGGCTTGCTCGTTGAGCAGAGAATCAGAATCGATGAAATCAATGCTCCAAGACCTTTCGTAGGAATTTCCTACTTGTGCACATGGGCTTTCAAAGACCGAAGCTTGTATGACTGTTGGAAAGAGTTAACACATTGCACTTGGAAGGGAAAAGGAGCCATGTGGTGGCAAAGAATTTGTTCCCTTCTTTGGGTGGCAGCCACAGGATTCCTTGCCAATTAGTAGCATCTGGTCCTCATAGAAGATTCATCCCTGGTTGAGCTGGGAGGTACCTCTGGATGTGACACTCTGTGAAGTTCCTGATGGACCATCTGTGATCTCTTCCCTTCCCAAATACCTCAGGCCTCCCACCCCCACCAACCAGTCTGCCTTTCCTTTGAAATATTTTTAAACATTCAGACCCGAGAGCAGGACTAACTCATAGCTTTTTTTAGAGAGGAGGGCGAGATTACGAGTTGCTTTTTTTGTACAAACCTGATAAAAGGAAACAGAAACTATAGGAATCACTATCATGTATTGAGCTCTGCTGCCACGGGCTGGGGCCCTGTAGGCAACATTTTACCAAAGATGTGTTTTTACGTGCATGATCTCATTTAACTCTCAGAACAGCTGTGTGAGGATGTAAGTGCTTTCATTATTCCGATATGCAAGCGAGTCATCCTAATCTCAGAGAGGTTTCTTCACTAGCTCAATGCCACACAGTCTCAAAGTGTTTGACCTGGGATTTGAACCCGGTGTGGTCGGAGTGGACAGCTCAGACTCTGACGTCGAACATATGGGGAGATCTAAAATTCATGTCTGTTAGAAGTAGGTGTTAAAGGTGATGCTGATTTTTTTCCCTGCTTCTGGGTAAAATTAGAGTCCCCTTATTCTAAGGAATCCCTTCCTGATAGATGTTATCATAATAATATACATGATGGGGGGGGCACCTGGGTGGCTCAGTTGGTTAAGTCTTCCTCTTTGGCTCTGGTCATGATCTCATGGTTTGTGAGTTCAAGCTCCGCATCGGGGTCTGTGCTGATTGTTCAGAGCCTGGAGAGCCTGCTTCGCATGCTGTGTCTCCCTCTCTCTCTGCCCCTCCGCGGCTTGCACTCTGTCCCTCTTAAAAATAAACAAACATTAAAAAAGTATGCATTATTTTGCTGACATTACAGGACATGAATGAGGCTGTTCTTTGCTTTCCTGGACACTCTGCTTTTTGTTTTTTTTTTTTTTCCCCATCGAGGGCATCTGCTGGAACTCTTGCGCATTTGCTCTTCTCAGAACTCCTGGCCCTACACTTTGCTTCCATCTAGACAGAATGAATGAGCCTGTTTTCCACATGGACTCTGTGGGTGAGGGGAGGAAGGGAACAAGGCTCCGCTTGCTATTCAGATACAGGGTCTTCATTCATTGGGAAAGAAAAGGCCCTGGGTCTTAATGAAAAATAAAAAAGGGTACAGATGAATCCTTCAACTTCCTGTCAAAGGCCCAGATTGAGAAATTTAGAGTTACTCAGCTTGGGGTCTTTTATTTTAAGTAACAGTGGAGTAAAACAGGCCATCGCAGCCACCCAACACTCTTAGTTATTTTCTTAAATTGATGACACATCTGGCTGCTTCACCCCCTTTCAATTTCAAATGCAATTTGTCCGAAGCCTCCAATTTAAATCACATAGATCTTCTCTAAACCGAATAATAGGCTACATAACTCTCTGGTCCCCCAAGGAAAGACCAAGGCTCCGGACGCCTGCACGCATGGCGGTGGCTGTGGATTGCGGCTGATGAGGAGAGACGCCTTCCCACCGATGATTGAATGTCAGGCTCTTTAATTTCTCCTGGGGATTTGGGATCTAATGAAATGACCAGCAGTCCTGCTGGGGTCGGCCTGCCGTGATCGCAGACACAGGCAGGTCTGAGCAGCCCTGGAGAGCCCATGCGGCCGCCTCCAGCCCAGCCCCCGGGCTGCCCCAGGACCTGGCACGCGTCTCCTGCGCCATTTCCTTGGTTCTTGCCTCCATAGTCAGCTTCCTCACCCCACTTCTGAGCACCTTCCAGCAGGTTCTTGCTAACACACAAACCTGCTGAGTGCATGCTGCAGCTCAGAAGCCTTCCTGGGCTGCCCAGAGGGGTCACTTTGAAGCCCCTTCAATGTGCGTCCACAACCAAAGTGCGTTCTCTTCCCCACTGCCCCGCAGGCACCTCGCTCTTCCAGAACGTGACTCTCACACTCCCCATTGTGTGCTTTGCTCTCCCACCTCTGACCTCAGTCTGCCTTAATCCCTCCTCCAGAACTGTCTTATTCCCTCTTCCTCTCATCCCACTCATGCTTAAGAGATGCACCGTTCTGTGCCCGGAATGGAAAAGCACAACATTGTTAAGAGTTGGAAGGATTCTTTGAAGTTGGGAAATTTAATTTCTATGGAAATGCTATTTTTTTTCTCACTTCTAAGTCTCCTTCTGCAAGATCTGCTCAAATGTTGTTTCCCCTTGGCAACTTTAAACTCTTCATGGCAGGTTATCTGCGCTCAGTACATGCGCGATAGGGCCTACTGGGCGGCTCATTCAGTTAAGCGTCGGACCCTTGATCTCGGCTCAGGTCATGATCTCACGGTTCGTGGGTTCGAGCCCGGCATCGCTCTCTGCACTGATGGTGCGGAACCTGCTTGGGATTCTGTCTCTCCTTCTCTGTGTTCCTCCCCCACTTGTGCTATCTCTTTCTAAATTAATAAATAAGCATTACAAAATTTAAAAAAATACATGCGCAATAAATAAATGCATGCATAGATGTGGGGGATGGAAGGGCAAAAGTTCTTCTTATTTTATTTTTTCGAAGGCTCTGGAGTCACAAACACTTAGATTGCTTTCAGAGCTAGGGATGACTAGTCCAAGTTCAGATGGAAGGAGAGGTCAGTGTCATAGCAAGTCGTGGCAAGTTAGTGTCAGAAAAGTCAACTCAGGTTGCTAATTATGCTTATCTGTGGCTTCTGTCATTACCACGGTTGTCCTCTTTGTGTTTGTTACATCTGTGGGGCTGTTTCGGGCAGGAAAGACTGGCTGGCCAATTGCCAGTTCCTCTTTCTCACACCATGAGTCTTTCAGACGATGTGGCCTGAACCACTGACTTCCCTCCTGGTGACGATGGGAGCAGGAGCTTGAAATTGACAAAGACACGGTCTGGCTCCCTGCGGAGCTCCGACCACACCACGGGCACAGAGAGAGAGTAAGAGGAACATAAAGCAGGAACCTGCCAGTTCTCGTGCCAGTGGAGGTGAGTGATTTGGGGTGGTCCTTTCTGAGAAGGGCGGCATTTCAGTGCAGTCTGGAAGGTGAGTTGGACTTTTCAAGAGGATGGCGAGGAGAGTCATCAGAGAGGGAAGGTCGTGTGCCAAGGCCCGGTGGCACGAAAGGTGGTCGTGTGTGTGGGGGGTAACGGGGAGGGCTCATGCGCCTGGAGGAGGGGAGGCCTGGCAAAGGGCAGAGGGGCACAGGAGGGTGGATTGGGCCAGCTTACCAAGCTAAGAAGATGGTGCTGTGTCCCCATGGGGGGACATTAGTCAGCTTCAGCTCCATAACACAGGACCACAGACGGGGCACCTTAAACAACAGAAATGTAGTTCCTTATGGTCCTGGAAGCAGGGACTCCCCGATCAAGGTGTGGGCAGGTTGGTTACTTCTGAGGCCCCTCTTTTTGGCTTGAGGATGGCCGTCTTCTCCCCGTGTCCTAATTTCCTGTTCTTATCATTTCCTATTGGATTAGGGTCCACCCCAATGACCTCCTTTCAACAGAATCACCTCTTTAAAGACCTCATGTCCCAAACCTGTTACGGTTTGAGGTTCTGGGGGTGGAGATGTCAACATATGAGTTGGGGGGGATACAACTCCGCCGGTAACAGGGGACAAATGGAGGTTTTTTAAGGATTCATTTGGAACACTCAATTCACATTTTCTTGGCCTGCAGTGTGTTCTCAATGGCATTAATCCTTCCTCTGAAGGGCCTCTAAATATAGATCCCATCTGCTGCCGCACAATATGTTAACACTGATCCCCCACTTAGCAGCCGCTTCCTTGCAGGCGGGGAGGGGGGGCTGCAGGAAGCCAGCGAGAAGCCCCAGAGAACCCCACAGTCAGGCCGAACGAGCTCCAGAGCCTCCGAGATGATGGAAGAAGGGTGCCAGGATTCCAAGATTCTGTGGGTCTTGACTCGCATTGACTCAGAGAGAAGGGGGCCAGGCTGACGGAAATCTCTGCTCATTACAAAAAAAAGTGTTCCTTCTTGTGGAGCAAAGTAGCACCTGTCAGCCTTGGTCGATGGCATCTCCACACTGATGAGGGGGGACACTTGTCCCGCGGACCTTGTTTGCTCAGATGACACTTTCCCGATTCCCTCTGCCAGCTGATTTTGTCCCCGCACTCTCGCGGTGAAGGACCATTTGGCCCTCCCCTTAATTACTTTTAAAGTTCTAGATTTCAATTAGGGAGTTAATTACTTTTTGCCATATTGCCCCCGTTAAAGACATTTTCATTACGAAGTCAATTTGTTAGAATTGAAGAGCTTTGCCTAGAGAGATGAATTATTGTACAAGGAGCCTCTTGGGTTCCCTTGTGTCGCTTCCTGTTTTGAGGTGATGGGGAAAATCCCATTTTAGATGTTTCCTGTTTGCAGGGGTGAATATGTGTGAACTTACTCCATGCTCAGTACCGTGCTGGGCTACAGTAGATGCAAAAGTATACACGGTCCGTGTTGTCAGGGAGGTCAAGATCCAGCAGAGGAGAAATATTTAAAATATAATTCTAATTATATACTAATTTATTGTTATTTAAAAATTACTTATTTATTTTGAGGGAGAATGTGAGCAGGGGAGGGGCAGACAGAAAGGGAGAGAGAGAATCCCAAGCAGATTCCACACCTACAGCTCAGAGCCCTATGCAGGGCTCGAACTCACAATCCACGAGCTCATGACCTGAGTCAGAACCAAGATTCGGACGCTTAACCAACTGAGCCGCCTGGGCAACCTGGTTTTAGTTTTGGTATTTATGTTTTTTACACACCCGTAAGTTTTGTTGTTATTGTTGTTTGATTTAATTGATAGCTGACACACAATGTTACATTAGTTTCAGGTGTATAACACAGTGATTTGACAAGTTTATACATTATGCTAGTCTTGCCACAGGTGAGCAAGTGTGTATCCCTATACCTCACTATTGCCGTAGCATCGACCGTATTCCTTATACTGTGCCTTTTATTCACATTTGTTTTTGTTTTTGTACCAGAGAGAAGATGGACTGTTTTCACTTTCCCCCCAGATTGATAATGAGTTTGCCAGCACACTTTATAAATAATCCACTCACTTCCCTTTGAATTAAACTGCTATCCTTGTCATAAATGAACTTATAATACATTATAAGTATTCTGGGTCCTCTACCGTGTCCCACTGATTTATCCATGCCTTGATCAAAACAAAATTGACTGATTATTCTTTAAGACATTTACACAATTCCCAACCCCCAAACAAACACATATAAACAAAAACCGCTTGTCAGGATTCTACACAGAATTGCATTCAAATTGTATATTACATTTTGGGAACATTGAACATATATTTTCCCATTTGTCCAGAATTTATGCATTTTAGGAATTTATGCCCAATTGGTTGAGCGTCCGACTCTAGATTTCAGCTCAGGTCACAATCTCGTGGTTCATGGGATCCAGCCCTGCGTCGGGCTCTGCACTGAGAATATGGAAGCTGCTTGGGGTTCTCTCTCTCCTTCTCTCTCTGCCCCCCTTAAAATAAACAGTAAAGAAAAAAATGTATGCATTCTAATAAACATTTATGGTTTTCCCCATATCTGCTTTCTGCTTTTCTTCATAAACATAATCATAGATATTTTATAGTTCTTGACCCAGTTCTAATGGGAACATTGTAAGAGTAAAGAAAATGTATAGATTTTTGGTCATTTATCTTGACTAAAACCACCTCTCTGGACAAGTGAGGGAATGGAGAGATATTCAGTGCTATTGGGACACAGAATTCTTGTGAAATACACTCTACTCTACTCTACGTTCCCTTCCCATTCCATCCCATCCTATACTGTAAGACAGTTTTACCAAACATGACATAATATAACATCATACTTTCAAAGAGTTGTGTCTGGCTTTTCTCTTACTGGACGCTCAGTACTGTTAAGAGAGAAGTTAGTCTTCTCTACGCCTTTGTGACAGCAGGGTGGTGACGTGTTAGTTGGAGAGGATTTCAGTTTCTCTGAGGGACAAGTTCATGGCTGCATCGGCCGCGAGACCCAGTGCCAAACTTGGCTTAAATAGCAGACATTTATTTTCTCACATTTCCGGAGGCCAGAAGTTCCAGATCAAGGTGTGCGCAGGGCTGGTGACTCCTGAGGCCTCTCCTTGGCTGGCAGATGACCCCCTCCCTGCTGTGGCCTTACATGGTCTTCCCTATATACACATGCGTCCCCATGTCCTTGCATGCGTCCACATTTCCTTTTCTTATTTTTTTTTCAGAACAGATTCTTTTTTTTTTTTTTTGGTTTATTTATTTATTTTGAGATAGAGAGAGAGAACACTGTGCAGGAGAAACAGACAGAGGGAGAAGCCAAGCAGGCTCCACTCTGTCAGTGCAGAGCCCGGTGTGGGGCTCGAACTCATGAACCCTGAGCTCACGACCTGAGCTGAAATCAAGAGTCAGATGCTCAACCGTTGCATTTGGTCAGCGCGGAGCTAATGTGGGGCTCAGTCCCACGAACCATGAGATCATGACCTGAGCCGAAAGCAAAAGTCGGACTCTTAACTGACTAAGCCACCCATGCGCCCCTAATTTGGAATCAATATTAAAGTGACTTCATTGAACTCAGGCTGAAGAAGGCTGGGTTGGTTCAGGGACACGAGAGGCTTAGAGGGTAGATGGGAGCGTGTGGGCTCTGGAATGAACTAACCCGGGCCTCTGCATTTCCCTACCTTTAACCCTGTGACTTGAGTGAGTGGTACAGCCTCTCTGAAATCAACCTCAATTGCACGAGGGACTCTGGATCCCTGCGTCTTGGGAATCCCGTGAGGCTAAGCGTGTCCCGGATGTGCCTGGCGGCCCCTGTGCAGGGAGGCCCACAGTACATGCAGACTTCCTGCCTCCAACAGGCCTGAGACAGACTGGAAGGGAATTTGTGGGCCCCATTTGTGGTGGGGAGTGGAGGGGGCAGAGGGGAGCGAGGGAAAGAAGTGGGGAGGGAGAGAGAAAGAGAAAGAGAAAGAAGAAGAGAGAGAGGAGGAAAGAAAGAGTGGAAGAGAGAGACAGGGAAAGGGAGTAAGAGGAAGACAGAAAGAGAGAGAGGGAAAGAGAGAGAGAGAGGGAAGGAGAGAGAAAGAGAGAGGGAAAGAGAGAAAAGAGAGGGAAAGAGAAAGACAGGGAGAGAGAGGGAGGGGGAGAGAGAGAGAGAGAGAGACACTAATTGAAAGAAAGAGGTCCCCGTTCCCCAGCAGCAGGATTAGCGATCTGCCCCTCGGCCGCCTTCGGGCTGCTGGCCTGGGTGTGCTGAAGCAAGGGGACCCACACTGGGAGTGACAGCACCACCCCACAGCCGGTGTCCCCAGAGGACAGGGGTGCTCAGCATCTCTGCTCCATGTTCCCTTCCATCCCTTCCTCGCAACAAGGGTGTCTGGGGAAAACGACAGACAAAAGTAAAACCCCGGACAACCAGCACCCGGTTACTGGAATTGGAAGAGACCCTGGCAACATGTGCCCACTGCTGGGTCCCCACGGGGTGTGCGAGTGGGTCCCTGTGCTGTGGGCCTCGGCCCCTGTGCTTCCTGTGGAATGTCTGCAGGGGTGCTGTGGGGCGCGTCGCTGTCCCTGCCCGTGGGGCTCTCAGTCCCAGGGACAGACGCAGACCTAAACAGGGGACATTGCAGCATGACCAGCCAAGGCGGAAGTAATGCAGAGCTGGGGTGCCGGCCAGGGAAGGCTTCCTGGGGCGGCGGGGCTGCCATCTTTGTCACAAGTCTGAGCAAAATGAGTGAGAGCAAGGTGACAGAGGTGACAGGTAAAAGCTGTAGCAGGAGTGAAGGAGGTAGACACACGGAGCAGACAGCGAGCCCATCAGGCCCACTGGGGGCCAAGGTGAAGAGTGCGGTGAAGGGGGAAAGCGTGCATCAGGGATCCCACTTAGGGAGCAGAATAGGGTCCCTGGGTCTGAAGGTCCCCAGGAAGCCTAGAGTTCAGGTCAGGGCTCCTGCCGGAGAAGCGGAGGCTGAGTGCTAAGTGCGGGTCCCGAAGGAGAAGCCAGGCAGACCCCAGCCATCGGGGGGGGGAGGGGGGGCGTGCAGTCTGAAGCCAGGTGACACCTGCTCCGGGCGCCACCTTCCCCCACAGGTGTCTCAGGACAGTGAACCGCAGGGCTGGAGGTAGGGGACAGGCCACAGGGTAACCCTGACACTTGCAGTGTGGACCAAGCCACCCCTCCGAAAAGCTCTCAGGGGTCCCGAGTGGAGACCCCCAAAGTGACCCAAAAGATGTTCTGGCTGAGGGAAGACTTCTGGCGTTCCTGGACAAGGTGGGACAAGCAGAGTCTTGGGAACAGAGCAGATCTGGGTTCAAATCTCCACCCATCGCCATGGGATTCAGTGTCCTTATCTGTAAAACGAGGGAAAATCTCCACTGCCAGAGTACTTGGGTTCTTCATAGATGACAGTCCTTCTTTCCTTCTTCCTTCTGAGATGGTGTTGTGAGTTTGTGAAATTAACACTCATTAAGGAGAGCCCCAGGGGGTTGGATGGTGGGCTTTGGTTCAACAAAAGACCAGGGAGAATTAAATAGAAAAGTCTCTTTCCCCCAGGTCCTGGAGGAGGTATGTGACCTGACCTTGAGTGGGGGAGTTCAAGGCAGGGTGCAGGCAGAGGGAGAGCTAGCCTTTAGTGGGGTCCCGGGGTGGGGTGCTTTGGAATTTCCAGGCTGAGGCAGGATTGGTCGCTTCATACCAAAACGAGCGGCGTTTTGGCAAAAGCTTTGCTGGCGTCCTATCTAAGGGATGAGCAAACATGATCACATATTCTTTGAAATTCTTCCTATTGAGAAATGGGGCCAGAGCACCTCCCCTTATATCTGGGAGGTCTCCATGACTCTTTGACCACCTAGAATAGGTGCCCATGAGTGTGCCATCTTGGAGCTGGGGCCTCTGGTCCCAATGAGCGGTACCATGGAGCACTCCCCTCTGAGCCCTGCCCAAACGGAAGATTTTCAAGCCAATTTAAAGCCTTGGGACAATTCATTATGAAGCCACAGATAACTGGACCGGGCCCTGCGTGGCCCCAGGGGTGTGCTGGACGCCAGGAAGGCCATGGAAGTAATAGACATAACCTATGACAGAAGTCCATCGCGAACATTGTATATCACAGGAGAGCTATTTATTTGACCCTTTCCAGACAACTGGCCACGGATAACTCCCTCACTCAGGACAAGTCTGTTTCTTTGAGCTCTGCTGGCCGATTGGTGCTCCAGGAAAGAACGTGAGGCTGCCGTCCGTGCCAGGCAGAGCCCTGGGCTCACTGAGGAAGGGCGGGGGATGGGGGGATCAGCGGAGGTTTCCAGACCTGGGGAGCTGCCACTGGTGCTTAGCCGAGGAGGGAGGAAGCCTCCCTCCCTGGAACCAGGTGGCAGTCGCGCTCTCCTTATAATTAGAGGCACAAAGGACACCCCTGGGCTTCAGCATCCCCATAAAGTGCTTGGTGAGCACAGGGGAGCTGTTGGTGAAGATAAAGCAGATGGTGCAGCAGAGATGGGAGGCACTCACCGGAGGGGTCGTATTCCCCCCAGGAACGAGGCGTCAACTACGCAGTCCTGCTTCCCACCTTCCAAATTAGCTGGAAAAATAAAAGACAACTGAGCGCTACCGGCTCTTGAGGAGGTGGCTGGGGTGATCTGTCGCCGGCAGCGTCTTGGGGGAGCCCCGGCTGATGAGATGCGCTGCACATTATTAACGCCACTTTGCCGAAAATGCTGCACATGCCGGCTAATGCCTTATGGCATTTGCTGCTTTCCTGGGGCTCCAAAGATGGAGAGAAAGTCCGGAAATAGCAACTCAGCGCCTGTTGTCAAGGCAACAGGAGGCTTCAGGATGCAGCAGGAGGCGCTGAGCTTGGCACAGGGAGGGGATGGGGGGAAGGACATTGCAAATGTAGATCCTACCCTCCATGAGCCTACAGTCTTCTCAGGAAGACAAGGTTTTTGGTGTGTGACTCTCTCAGGGCCTGAATTGCCCTAACGAGGTCCCAAGGAGCCCAAGTACAGCAAAGATTGTTAACTAGCATTCAGGAAAAAAGGGCATCGTGGGGCCGGCTAATTTTGCAAAGCACGCTGGACAAGACAAAGTTAAACCCTGTTGGGTTTCCCGGTCTTTAAAACACTCACGCGTGTCGTGCTGTTCAAAGGGAGAGAGTGTTTGCTACATTTCCCTACATTATCTGACCGTGGAAACTCTTGTTCACAGAGCTTTTCAGGGGATTAGTAAGCCACAGAATGGCTTTGGGGACCCAGGATTAGGAAGTAATACAAAGCGGTGTGTAATTAAGTTCTTAGAATGTTCAGAACAGGGAGAGCTGGTGCCGGCTGGGCCAAGGAGGGGGCTTCATGGAGGAGGAGATGGGGGGACGGGAGTCTTGCATGTTCTGAGTGGGTGGTCAGAATCCCTGGGGGATGTGGGGGGTCCTCTTGCTGGAGCTTTGGAGCCACTGGGGGGGCGGTGTGTCCTAAAGGGCTGCTTAAGTGTTCAAAAGGTTGCTTATATCTCATTACCAAGAAATGGAGGAAGCAAAACTTCTCCTGTGCTATTCCTGCTCCTGGAATGACCTTCCCTCTCTTATTTGCACAGACTCATGCCTTTGACAGCACATTCGGTTACCACCTCCTCCTAGAAGCCCTCCCTGGCACTCTGGGTGACTTTGCTCTTTTTCATCTGGTCTATTAAAAAAAAAAATTTTTTTAATGTTATTTATTTTTGAGAGACACAGAGAGAGCACAAGTGGGGGTGGGGCAGAGAGAGAGGAAGACACAGAATCCAAAGCAGGTTCCAGGCTCTGAGCTGTCAGCACAAAGCCCAGTGCAGGACTGGAACCCATGAACTGTAAGATCGTGACCTGAGCCGAAATTGGGGACTTAACCGAATGAGCCACCCAGGTGCCCCTGTGTGTTGCAGTTTTTAAGAATTGGTCCCAAATGTTACTTTGAAAAATGGAGATGCCTTCGCTCTTTCTCTTGATCAGTCCAGAGCTCTCTGCATCTCTGTCACTTACACACACGTACACACACACACACACACACACACCCTCTCTGCTCCTCTGAGCCCATAAAGAGCCTTAGAGAGGAAAGATTATTGCACTTCGACCAAGGCTGTTTAGATGGCTTCCACCCACCTTCACCCGAAGCCGCTCACAGGGGTGGTGCCCCCCCCTCCAGGGTTCGTGCATCCCAGGTATGGACTGATGGGGAGTTCTCGCAGACAGCCTTGGGGGTGCTGCTGTGCACTGCTGCCGTCCAGGCTCAGGAATGACAGTTAGCAATGATCACTTAACTGCCTATTTATTAGAAGACGATGTTCAACAAAACCAGGTCAAGCTCAGCTCTCACACTAGCCGCTGGGAGTCTTGGGCAAGCTGCCTCTCAGCCTCGGGCTCCTCTTCCGTAAAATGGGAACAATCATGCCGACCCCTTTAATATCCATTAGCGCTAGATATTATTGCCTGGATGGTTACTGTTAGAGTAACACCTACCTACCAGAGCAAGCCCTAAACTAATGTGGGCAGAGAGAAGTCTGTGACGGTCAGAGGGCCCATGACCTGAGTGCCAAGAGTCTGATTTGAGCACGCGTGAGCTGCCCACCCAGGAGCCAGATCGACCGAGGCAGTGTGCCCAAAATTCACCAGGACCCTGAGGTGCAGTAGGAATGCACTTGAGAATGCACTTGAGAACAATTATTCCCCTCATCCTATCTCCTTATTAGTGGGAGACTGCCATCCCTTAGCTCTGAAAGCCTGGATGAGATGATGCGATGTAAGGGTGGCATTTTAGAGGCATTGCTGGGTCTCATCCAGTGGTGTAACACCGGGCAGATAAGTCATCAGATGCCTGATGTCACAGACAGGTGTTGACAGGAGCTCGTAGGTGGTGATAATCTACGCTCTCCCCGAGAGCCAATACCCAGTGTCGCCAGACAGCAGCACGGCCCGGATTAATAGGCTCCCGGGGCTGTGTGCTGTGTCTGCACCTTGTCTGCTGATGAGGGTACAGGGAGGAGACAGGCTACGTTTGCCTGGCGCCCTCTTCTCCTGCCGGTGCCCACGGTGCCCCCATGTCCCCAGCCACCTACGTATGCTTCTCTTTAGTTATGGAGAAAGGGCTGACAGCCGTACTGGTCAGACGAACGTGGGGTCAGGGTCAGGCCCGCATCTGCCCTCCCCCACCTCCCAGTGTTGTCTCTCCTTTTGCTGCCAACCCTCTGGTTTAACTGGAAGAGAGTTAAACTGGAGGTTTAACTGGTTTAACTGGCAGCCCCAAACTGCCACACTGTTCCTCGAATTGGTGCATTGACGGTTTCCTGTGCCCTACACACTGCCTCCCTCCAGACTGTGTTGGGAACATCCACACTCAGCTTAAGGGACACACGTTTCAGGCGAGGCTGACCACCGCCGGCCCTGGGTCCTCGCCCCTCGTTCCACCAGGCCCCATCCAGATAAAACGGGGTTGGCGTCCATAGTAGCTCACTGCCGTGATCTGTTTATAGATGTGTCTCCCGGCCCCTCCGCTCCTTCCAGACTGAGCTGCCAGCTGGCAGGGACCCTGCCTCTCACCCCCTGTGCCCTCAGTTCCCAGCTGGGGTCCTTGGCATATAGCACTGCCCACTCGCTGATCAGCCAATGCCAGGGCCCTTGGCATTTAGTGCCGCCCACTCGCTGATGAGCCAATGCCAGGGCCCTTGGCACTTAGCACCGCCCACTCGCTGATGAGCCAATGCCAGGGCCCTTGGCATTTAGTGCCGCCCACTCGCTGATGAGCCAATGCCAGGGCCCTTGGCACTTAGCACCGCCCACTGGTTGATGAGCCAATGAGAGAAAAGAAGTAGAGATGGGTGCTGAGCGCTATGCCCTGCCTTAGATCTACCACCCTTCCTCTACCCCGTCGTGGTGCCCACTCGAGCTTGGTGAGGGAGCGATGCTCTGGGGCCGCCGGGCTTGGAGAAGGCGTGCTCCGTGGGAATGTACCGCTCCCCTCCCGCTTGCCTCCCTCTGGCCTGGCCGCCGGGCAGATGGGCTTCCCTCTCCCGTGCCAGGCAGGCACGCTTCCCGGGGAGGCGGCATCCCACCCGGGTGCGCGGTCATTCTTTCTAACACGTTTGTCTGCCCGACGGCCCCCTGTCTGTTGAAATTCTGCCCGCGTCCTCACTGCAGCTCTGCCTGGCGTTTGGAATCGGCAGGGTAAACAACAGATCGGCCGCCTCCCGAGAGCTCGCTCGCTCCGCGTCCGGGCTTGGGTCTGTGGAGCCCTGCCCNTCAGGTGCCATCTGCCTCTGCCCTGGCTGGGAGGCCAGCAGGGGTGCACAGGCCGAGTCTTTAGCCCAGATGAGTGACAGGTGTTCTGAGCCAGGTACCCCTTCCTGCCCCCACCCCCCACCCCCCGGACTGTGAGAAGGTCCCCTGTGGGAGGCGTTTCACTCATCCTATCTCATTGAACTCTGACAGGGAGCCTGCTTTCCCCTTTCCAGGAGAGGAAACGAAACTTGCGGTGTAACCTGGTGGGGATTGAGCCCCGCATGGGATCTTCTCACTTCCCTTCCTGTTCACCTCCTACCAGGCAGTGTGTGTCTCCCAACGATTCCCCCAGACGTTAGTGACTTCCAGTCTGGGAAAATCTCTTGCTCAATGTCAGCGTTGTGTTTCTTGGGTGTCCGAAGGGGCCCAGCGCTCAGCAGCCCGCGGGGAGAGGGGACGACGATGCCCAGAATACACCGCCTTCTCTCTCTGCCTGTGACACATTGGGTCCCTGGCCTCGGACCCCCTCCCCCTGCCCAGTCCCCGTGCCTGGGACATGTCCGTGCATTTTCTGCCATCTCTTCCTTCTTGTCTGTGACCCGCTGTAGATGATCTAGGAAAGGGGTCCGCCCGGGGAGTCCGCTCCCCCTG
The DNA here is from genome assembly GCF_008692635.1 of Crocuta crocuta. Lineage (NCBI taxonomy): Eukaryota > Metazoa > Chordata > Mammalia > Carnivora > Hyaenidae > Crocuta > Crocuta crocuta. The sequence goes on from NW_027532208.1 coordinate 3,489,614, forward strand.
GGCTCTGTCGCTCCTCGCGGAGGCCCCGAAGGACCCCCAGGGTGCTGCAGTAGCAGCCTGGGCAGGGGCTGGCACCTCCTGGCTCTGGGGAGGGCCTGCCGGTGCATCTCTTCCCAACCCGAGGTTAGCGACATCACCGGGGGAGTATGTCCACCAGGGAAAGTGGCACACGCTGTACACGAAGGTCCTGTTAACACCTACGTGTCACTGTCCCTGCTGTTCTAGTGTCCTGGAAGGTACACTGAGCCATCTGGAGCCTCCTGTCGCCTTCCATCAACCCCATCCCTTCAGCGCCATGCTGTTTGTCACCTTATGGCAGAGACGGGCCTTCCCGTTTTCCTCTCTCTCCCTCAGACTCCATCCTTTCAAAAAAAAAACCCCCAAAATCCCCCCAAAACTGAAAAATAAAAAAAAAA